>NC_084630.1:44186382-44256382 GCF_033978795.1 Nerophis ophidion | reverse complement strand
AATATGTAAGCACATTGTTAAAGATAATTAAAAACCCACTTAATAGTGTTCACAAAAACATAAATATTTGTTCCTATATATTCTATCATTGAAACCATGTTGCAGTTTAAGTCTTTTGCCTCCAGGTGGCCACACAATGCCTCATTTTCCACTGCACTGTTCTGACCACACTTTTTTGTGTTTGAACTTTTTTTCGGACAGGTTTTGTGAAAAAGTGTTTCACGGGCCACTGTCTGTCCAAGAGCAGTGGATCACACACCTGCAGGAACACATCCTCTCTCTGGGCTACAAAGGCAAAGAGTCTCCTCCTGCAGCTTCAGTCGCTTCTGCTGCTCTGATGCATCCAGTCGCTGTTTAGTTTCAACAACTCTCCCAAAAGAGAAGTATGGATGGATCAATATGTGCTTTTTTTTCAAACTTTATTTCAACAAAAAATACCTGCCCTTTACGGTTCTATTTAAAGGGGACCTTTTTCGCTAAAACCACTGTTCTTACCTATTGGTACCGGTTTTTGTGTATTTGGGATCTGCTTTAGTCCCGGAAAATTAAAATCAGGCCGTGGAGGCCTTGCCGAGATATTTATAAAATAATCTTCGTACTTCCGCTAAACGAGCTTTTTGGAATTTGGTATGGTAGAAACTTACCAGAATAATTCACCATTTTAAAAATATGTTTAAAATATATGTTTGTAGTCTGCCCGACAACAAGCCCAAAGTATGAGCCGAGGAACAAAAATGCTCAATTTAATTTGTTGTATTAACCAACATGTCACTCCACACACCTCCAGTTTTATTTGAAGAACTAAATTGCCTGGCTAACTTTTTCCATGTGTCTTTAACTTGGGCGAAGTATTTCTTCGTGTGTGCCGACCACTTCAAAGATTCCCGCTTCACAAACATACGACAATATAAAGATGGATTTATTAACAGTAAATTGGCATTGTTTGAAAGATACATTAGCAATGTTAGTTTGAAGTGTAGTTTGTAGCTTAACCTTATAATTTAGAACCACAGCTCCACCAGTCTGCGGGAATATAAAGAATGATTTTCCTACGACATACTTTTGAGGATAAGATAAATGGGGCGACAGATACGATATGAACCATTGACATGCGTTCATTTCTAGCCTTTTCTTACAAAGTTTCTTCATCGGTTCCTTTTTGCTCCAGGTCTGACTCTGGATCGTACGTATTATTGGATGTTAAAATACTTACTTAAGGATAAGATAAATGGGGCGACAGATACGATACGGCGTGGCGCAGTGGGGAGAGTGGCTGTGCGCAACACGAGGGTCCCTGGTTCAATTCCCACCTAGTACCAACCTCGTCACGTCCGTTGTGTCCTGAGCAAGACACTTCACCCTTGCTCCTGATGGGTGCTGGTTGGCGCCTTGCATGGCAGCTCCCTCCATCAGTGTGTGAATGGGTAAATGTGGAAGTAGTGTCAAAGCGCTATGAGTACCTTGAAGGTAGAAAAGCGCTATACAAGTACAACCCATTTATTTAGATGCGTTCATTTCTAGCCTTTCTTCCGAAGTTTCTTCATCGGTTCCTTTTTGCTCCAGGTCTGACTCTGGATCGTACGTAGTATTGGATGTTAAAATACTTACTTAAGGATAAGATAAATGGGGCGACAGATACGATATGAACCATTGACATGCGTTCATTTCTAGCCTTTTCTTACAAAGTTTCTTCATCGGTTCCTTTTTGCTCCAGGTCTGACTCTGGATCGTACGTATTATTGGATGTTAAAATACTTACTTAAGGATAAGATAAATGGGGCGACAGATACGATACGGCGTGGCGCAGTGGGGAGAGTGGCTGTGCGCAACCCGAGCGTCCCTGGTTCAATTCCCACCTAGTACCAACCTCGTCACGTCCGTTGTGTCCTGAGCAAGACACTTCACCCTTGCTCCTGATGGGTGCTGGTTGGCGCCTTGCATGGCAGCTCCCTCCATCAGTGTGTGAATGTGTGTGTGAATGGGTAAATGTGGAAGTAGTGTCAAAGCGCTTTGAGTACCTTGAAGGTAGAAAAGCGCTATACAAGTACAACCCATTTATTCAGATGCGTTCATTTCTAGCCTTTCTTCCGAAGTTTCTTCATCGGTTCCTTTTTGCTCCAGGTCTGACTCTGGATCGTACGTATTATTGGATGTTAAAATACTTACTTAAGGATAAGATAAATGGGGCGACAGATACGATATGAACCATTGACATGCGTTCATTTCTAGCCTTTTCTTACAAAGTTTCTTCATCGGTTCCTTTTTGCTCCAGGTCTGACTCTGGATCGTACGTATTATTGGATGTTAAAATACTTACTTAAGGATAAGATAAATGGGGCGACAGATACGATACGGCGTGGCGCAGTGGGGAGAGTGGCTGTGCGCAACCCGAGCGTCCCTGGTTCAATTCCCACCTAGTACCAACCTCGTCACGTCCGTTGTGTCCTGAGCAAGACACTTCACCCTTGCTCCTGATGGGTGCTGGTTGGCGCCTTGCATGGCAGCTCCCTCCATCAGTGTGTGAATGTGTGTGTGAATGGGTAAATGTGGAAGTAGTGTCAAAGCGCTTTGAGTACCTTGAAGGTAGAAAAGCGCTATACAAGTACAACCCATTTATTCAGATGCGTTCATTTCTAGCCTTTCTTCCGAAGTTTCTTCATCGGTTCCTTTTTGCTCCAGGTCTGACTCTGGATCGTACGTATTATTGGATGTTAAAATACTTACTTAAGGATAAGATAAATGGGGCGACAGATACGATATGAACCATTGACATGCGTTCATTTCTAGCCTTTCTTCCGAAGTTTTTTCATCGGTTCCTTTTTGCTCCTGGTCTGACTCTGAATCGTACGTATAAATGGATGTTAAAATTAATTACTGTTGCCGTTAATTTTTCAGCTTAAAAATAAATATACTTAGAATAAGAGATTTTTCAGTGTTTTGCTTGTGGAAAGCAACTCTTTTAAACTACAAATATGGCCGCAGAGGCGGGGACATAGGTTCAGTCAGCGGGAGGGGGTTAGGTGGGGCAGCTAAAAAGTGGCTTGAAGATATGTCTTGACAGCAAAATGTATGCAAAATTATGACCAAATAACCATAATTACATGTTATGTAGACCACTGTACCCCAACCACCGGTCCGTGACACATTTGCTACCTGGCCGCACAGAAACAATAATTAATTTATAAACTACCGCATTTTCTCTTACTTAATTTTTGCCTCTCCCACTAAACCAGGGGTGTCAAACTCATTTTAGATCGGGAGCCACATGGAGAAAAATCTACTCCCACGTGGGCCGGACTGGTAAAATCACGGCACGATAACTTAAAAATGTGTTCGATAAAACATTTATGTTGTTTTTTTTACATTTAACATGTTGTGGTTAGTAGTATTCTATCTTTATTTGTCGTTATTTTTACTTTCTGAATAAATTATGTGACAATGTTCACCAGTCAACTCATTGGTGTTAATTTTATCCATCAAGATAAAAAAAATATCAAAATCAAATTACAGAATTGTATTTATTTAGTGTTCTCATTTTCCTTGACTGGTGTACTAACATGTGGTTTCTTTTTTGTACATATGTAGCATAATCTACAATGAATTGCTATAGTGACATCTAGTGGACACATTTAGAACAGCAGTTTCTTTTATTAAGCTTAGCAATCTTATCCCGGGGGCCAGATCCAGCCCGCGAGCCGTACGTTTGACACCCCTGCCCTAAACACACCAATAAGCTTGTTAATAGATGTATATTACATCGCCTTTGTTGTAGTTCAAGGGACAATGCACATTATTGGACATATACAATGTTAATGTGCCAGATTGTAGCCAAAGGTAACATTTTTAGCAAATTGTTTTGCCCTTTTTATCTGCAAAAGCAGGTCTGTGAAAATAATGCATCTATTTAACTGGTCCCTAATGGAAAAAATGTTGGGGAAAGCAGATGTAGACCATGTTGAGAGTACCACTTCAGAAATCATTAGGCTTTCCACGTACCACCATAATGACTAACATTAGAAAACAGTAGCGGAGCAGGCGTAAGTATTCATTAAAAACAAGGCAGAGGTTTTATTTAACAAGTATTTCATGGCCACTGTAAGATGACACACAGTTTGAACAGTAACACTGTGCTAGGATATAGGAAAATAAAAGGTTGTACTTTAATCAAGTGATTCTTTGGCGTGCCACAGGATGGAGCCTGTACCACAATTTGTGATGTAGACCAAAAAAAAAAGTGTTTTGAAAATAGAAAAATAAAACTTCATACTAGGTCCCCTTTAAATGAATAGCCCAAAGTTTTGCTGCTGGATTTTAAGCAATTTTATGAGGGACCAAACCTTGCACCACAAACATTTTTAAAGAGTTTACTGTGACAAATGTTCAAAAGAGTCTTTTACTTAAACATTGTCTTGCCAAACTGGACTTTCTGTACTTAAGATAGTCTGCAGGTACAGAATAAATGTTTTTCTCTACTCTTTTTATTATATTTGCTCATTTTCACTACTGTACATGTAAATTAAATCTGTCTAGTGTACCCGGTGTGATTTTATTCAATGTGCTCCTTTTGGTCTCAAATATTCTTGCATGGGTTCTGTCATTAATAAAGAAGAAAAAAAAGATTGTGCATGTACTGTTGCATCTTGATAAATTAAAATATTTATTGATTGACATGAGTTTAAGTCATTCTCTTTACAATATTTAACTTTTTTTTTTTACAGTTAATATGTAACCCTGAATCGTTTTGTTTTTTTATTTCAAATATTTCAAAAAAAAGATTGCCGTTACTCAAGAGTAATATGTCGCAAGTAAAAGTAAAAAGACGTCATCCAAATGATTACCTGAGTATGGTTAAAGGAAAAAAAGATACTCAAGGACTGAATAACCGGTGAGTAACTTTTGGTTTATGTAGTAACTATTTTTTCAATAATACTACTTGTCTAACAACCACAGTTGGAGTGTGTGTGAGAGATAGACATAGACCAAGAGATGCACAATTTACAGTCACTTATGACAAAATGTTAGCATACGTGCCGCTAACTACTGGAATACTCTGGAATGCCCTCCCGGTAACAGTTCGAGATGCTACCTCAGTAGAAGCATTTAAGTCTCACCTTAAAACTCATCTGTATACTCTAGCCTTTAAATAGACCTCCTTTTTAGACCAGTTGATCTGCCGCTTCTTTTCTTTCTCCTATGTCCCCCCCACCCTTGTCCGTCTTGCTCTCGCTCTTCACCAGCTCCAACTCCGTCCCTCCTCCCGGTTGCTGCTTATACAGAGCGACAGGTGATAAAGATAACAAAGCCCAGGTGGGCCATCTACGCACCTGTGTCCTGGCACACCTCGCTTCGCTGCAGGCCCGCAGGCCACACACCCCTCCACCGTGTGGTTTTGTCCAACACAAACAAAATCTGTCCTCTGGCCTACCATTGTTGTACTGTTCGGTGTTAAAAAACATGAAAATGTAGTTCAGAAAAAGAGAACATGAATATACCCGTTACATGCACTTTCATGAAATGTCACATTTGCATATTATCCACACTGACAAGACTGTGTTGCACGTCGGTTATGTAAAAGACCACTCATTAAAAAAAAGAAAAAAAAAGACTGTTTAAATAAATAAATGATAAATGGGTTGTACTTGTATAGCGCTTTTCTACCTTCAAGGTACTCAAAGCGCTTTGACACTACTTCCACATTCACCCATTCACACACCCATTCACACACTGATGGAGGGAGCTGCCATGCAAGGCGCCAACCAGCACCCATCAGGAGCAAGGGTGAAGTGTCTTGCTCAGAACACAACGGACGTGACGAGGTTGGTTCTAGGTGGGATTTGAGAGATTTTCTTCGATCCTATAGCTTTCCGGTGTTATCTTCTAGCTACTATCCTCATGCTTACAGGAGTATTTCATCCACGCTTTATTAGTGCAACACAAATCTGTGCTGCAGAGAGATGTCACAAATTGGCCGCATAAGCTGCATTTTACCCCAAAAAATAACTTCCAAAAACAGACTGTAGCTAAAACATCAGCGTAGTAAAAGACACTAACCCTGATTTGTTCGTTGGGTTCATTGGGTTCACCTTCCAAATGCCATGCAGTATGGACATTGTATCCAGAAGCCAGGGTTAATAAATGGACTCAAAAGTGCAGCACAGCCTTTTTCATGCATTCCACTCCACTATTGACCGTATGCTCCAATAACTGAAGTGCGGAGGGGGAATTTAATAAAATAAATCATTTATACTACACATTTTTATTTAGGAGGAGGCCATGTAGGAAAATTAGAGTTGATGTCATGTATTTGTCAGGAGCACTGGGGCCTATTATAGGTCCTATTTACTGCACCAGAGATAAAAAGTATTGTGCTTGTTCCCTCACGGATGTATTTCACTTGTAAGGGAGATTTATTCACAACAACACAGCCGTGTCTTGCGTATTGATTTTTGCCAATAGAAACGCACAGAAGTACCGTATTTTCTGGACCATAGGACACACCGGATTTTAAGGCGCACTGGCGATGAATGGTCTATTTTCAAGCCGTTTTAGAATTAAAAAATGACTTACAGAAGTCTTATTATTATTTTTTCTAAATGGAAAACACTTCCTTGTGGTCTACATAACATGAAATGGTGGTTCTTTGGTCAAAATGTTGCATGGATTATGTTTTACAGATAATCTACAAGCCGCTTTCTGGCAGTCGCTTCAGGATCCGACGTTTTGTGGGCGGTCTTATTTACGTGGCTCATCTTTGGCAGCGTCTTCTCCCCGTCATCTTTGTTGTAGCCGTGTAGCGTGCAAGGACGGGAGTGGAAGAAGTGTCAAAAGATGGAGCTAACTGCTTTGATGACATTCAGACTTTACTTAAATCAATAAAGGAGCAGCATCTCCTCCTCCGCTGGAAATGTGTCCCGTCCGACTGGAACTCTCTTATAACTAAAGTTTCTTGGGTGAATAATATAAACTCACTACACTGGTATGTTTTAGCGCTTTAATGGCAGATATAAGAACTTTACACTACTTTATATTAGAAATGGCAACAGCGTAAGATGAATGTCCCATAACAAGAAGATATAGAAATGTACTTATTTAATCCATCCATCATCCATCATCTTCCGCTTATCTGCGGTCGGGTCGCGGGGGCAACAGCCTAAGCAGGGAAGCCCAAACTTCCCTCTCCCCAGCCACCTCGTCTAGCTCTTCCCGGGGGATCCCGAGGCGTTCCCAGGCCAGCCGGGAGACATAGTCTTCCCAACGTGTCCTGGGTCTTCCCCGTGGCCTCCTACCGGTTGGACGTGCCCTAAACACCTCCCTAGGGAGGCGTTCGGGTGGCATCCTGACCAGATGCCCGAACCACCTCATCTGGCTCCTCTCGATGTGGAGGAGCAGCGGCTTTACTTTGAGTTCCTCCCGGATGGCAGAGCTTCTCACCCTATCTCTAAGGGAGAGACCCGCCACACGGCGGAGGAAACTCATTTGGGCCGCTTGTACCCGTGATCTTATCCTTTCGGTCATGACCCAAAGCTCATGACCATAGGTGAGGATGGGAACGTAGATCGACCGGTAAATTGAGAGCTTTGCCTTCCGGCTCAGCTCCTTCTTCACCACAACGGATCGGTACAACGTCCGCATTACTGAAGACGCCGCACCGATCCGCCTGTCGATCTCACGATCCACTCTTCCCTCACTCGTGAACAAGACTCCTAGGTACTTGAACTCCTCCACTTGGGGCAGGGTCTCCTCCCCAACCCGGAGATGGCACTCCACCCTTTTCCGGGCGAGAACCATGGAGTCGGACTTGGAGGTGCTGATTCTCATTCCGGTCGCTTCACACTCGGCTGCGAACCGATCCAGTGAGAGCTGAAGATCCCGGTCAGATGAAGCCCTCAGGACCACATCATCTGCAAAAAGCAGAGACCTAATCCTGCGGCCACCAAACCGGAACCCCTCAACGCCTTGACTGCGCCTAGAAATTCTGTCCATAAAAGTTATGAACAGAATGGGTGACAAAGGACAGCCTTGGCGGAGTCCAACCCTCACTGGAAATGTGTTCGACTTACTGCCAGCAATGCGGACCAAGCTCTGGCACTGATCATACAGGGAGCGGACCGCCACAATAAGACAGTCCGATACCCCATACTCTCTGAGCACTCCCCACAGGACTTCCCGAGGGACACGGTCCAATGCCTTCTCCAAGTCCACAAAAGACATGTAGACTGGTTGGGCAAACTCCCATGCACCCTCAAGAACCCTGCCGAGAGTATAGAGCTGGTCCACAGTTCCACGACCAGGACCAAAACCACACTGTTCCTCCTGAATCCGAGGTTCGACTATCCGGCGTAGCCTCCTCTCCAGTACACCTGAATAAACCTTACCGGGAAGGCTGAGGAGTGTGATCCCACGATAGTTGGAACACACCCTGCGGTCCCCCTTCTTAAAGAGAGGGACCACCACCCCGGTCTGCCGACTCATTTAATTTCATTCAAAAATAAATGTATTACATGCTGTAGCATAACAAAATGTAGAAAAAAAGTGAAGCTCTGTAAATACTTAGTGGATGCACTGTGTATCATCTATATTGCTCAACAATCCCAGCAGGCACAAGACGTCGATACAATGTTGGTTATACATACATGTTTTTTTTAAAACTGACTTTTAATCAACGTTGCAAAATACTTGTAAACTGTAAACCAATGTTGGCTCCACCTTATTGGTTGGGAAAGTACCGGATTTCAATGGTCAAATCAATGTCACAGCCTGAGATTCAATAAAGGTCGTCAAACAGCATGTTGTTTCAACGTTGTATTTGTGTTGTAAAATATTGGTTGGAAAATGACCACATTTCCATTGTCTAATCAACGGCAGAACCCAACACTGATGAAACATTGTCAAAAAGCTTGTTTGTTGAGTTGTTCAAAGTCAGGACCTAATTCAACAAGTTTTCAATGTTGTTTTTATGTCTTGTGCCTGCTGGATTAGTAGGGAAATAAATAATGCAAGCCTAAAAGTCCTAATGGTTTCCTGTGGACGGGACTCTCGCTGCTGTGTTGGAGCCACTATGGATTGAACTTTCACAGTATCATGTTGGACCCGCTCGACATCCATTGCTTTCGGTCCCCTAGAGGGGGGGGGGGGGTTGCCCACATCTGAGGTCCTCTCCAAGGTTTCTCATAGTCAGCATTGTCACTGGCGTCCCACTGGATGTGAATTCTCCCTGCCCACTGGGTGTGAGTTTTCCTTGCCCTTTTGTGGGTTCTTCCGAGGATGTTGTAGTCGTAATGATTTGTGCAGTCCTTTGAGACATTTGTGATTTGGGGCTATATAAATAAACATTGATTGATTGATAATGTGGAGCAAAGGTCCGCCCAGCCCTTTACTGTTGAAGCAGCATTGTCTTCTGGGGACACTTTAATATCAATCTTTTTTTTCTTTTTTTAATATATTAAATCAGTCCAACAAAATAATACACATTAATACCATAATAATACAATTCCAATTCGAAACTCAAACCCGGCCCAGCAATATTCACAATAGCAATCAACAGAGCAATTGACTCAAAACAATCCAAAAGTAGTCAAACAAAAATTAATAATAACAACAGTATCAATATTAAAAAGAATTCCAACATAGCAGTGATTAGAAATCCCTCGTTGACATTGTCATCACAGCCATTTATTAAAAACATTTTAAAAAATTAACAATAGTGTTACTTAATAATCTGTCACGGCCAGGGTGCATGCCAATGCGCACTCATCTGTGCGCTCTGTTGATTGCGCCTCCAAAAGCGCACCTGTACGCGTCACTCCGGCAGCAGCCAGCAGCTGCAAGCAATCAGCACTCAGCACACCTGTAGATTATGATCTCTCTGGGATTCTAAAGCCAGTGCAGACCTGTGTTCCAGGCCAGAACCTAATCTTCTGTTTGCGTACAGTAAGCCACGTCATGTTCTTGGATTGTGCTGAAAATCTTAATTTCCCCTCGGGGATTAATTAAGTATTTCTGCTTCTGATTCTGCTCACTCTTGCTCTCTGTGTTTACTTTCCGTATTCCTCTGCTTGTGTCTGTCGGTTCCTTTGTTCCCGCAGTATCCTCCGTCGCCTTGGAAGTGAGCTGTGCGCTTCACTTCCCTGGATCTCCTTCTGGACTCTGACTGCCTCCCTCGATCCTCGACCCCTCGATCGAGGGAGTTGAGGTACAGACCGTGGACTCATTCAAGTACCTCGGGGTTTGGGTGGACAATAAGCTGGACTGGACTGTTAACACGAACCACCAGTACAAGAAAGGACAGAGCAGGCTGTACTTCCTCAGGAGACTGCACTCCTTCAACATTTGTAGAAAACTCCTGTGGATGTACTACCAGTCTGTGGTTGCCAGTCTTCTGTTCTACATGGTAGTGTGCTGGGGGGGCAGTACATCTAAGAAGGACAGCTCCAGACTTGAGAAACTGATCAGGCGGGCCGGTTCTACAATCGGAATGAAACTGGACTCACTGGTGAGGGTGGCAGAGAAGAGGACTGTGGACAAACTAGTGAGCATCCTGGATGATGCCAGTCACCCTCTGCATAGTGTTATCAGTAGCCAGAGGAGCCTGTTCAGTTCTAGACTGCTTCATCCCAAGTGCAGGACTAATAGACTCAAGAACTCCTTTGTCCCACACGCCATTAGACTGTACAACTCCTCTCTGGGACGGGGGACGGGGGGTACTAGGATGACAGGGGATGCAAAACAATAACAGTGCAATACGTTTTCATAACATGGTCACTAGTGCCTACTTTGTCTTGTTAAATTCTTATTTTACTGTTATATTGTTATTCCCATTGTTGCTTTTTATTTTTTTATTCTTATTGTAATATTTCTCTATTTTGTTTCCATTTAAACCCCCATTATGTACTTTTTACTTTTTTCAAATTGATCTCAACTCTGTACACTGCTGCTAGAATTTTAATTTTCCTGAAGGAACTCTCCTGAAGGAATCAATAAAGTACTATCCATCTATCTATCCATCTATCATCTATCTATCTATCTATCTATCTATCTATCTATCTATCAGTCCGTCCGTCCGTCCGTCCGTCCGTCCGTCCGTCCGTCCATCCATCCATCCATCCATCCATCCATCCATCCATCCATCCATCCATCCATCCATCTATCTATCTATCGCTTTGGACATGGACCTCAGGTTGCTCTCTCCAGCCTCTCAGACCTCCCGCTTGGCTTATGGATCACATACTCTTGGATTTTTTGTCACACTCCATTCCCTTGTTGATAAATATTAGTATTGTTTGTTTATATATATAATAAATCATACAGTTTACTACGCCCCCCTGTGGTCTGTGCCGTCCACTCCTCCCGTACGTAACATCACCTTAATAATCTTTATTTTTCATTAGATGGATTGTCTGTTTACTGCTGTTTATATATTAAACACAGCAACACCCCCCCAGAACCAGTGAAGGTTAGATTGACTCGCTAAAGTCATCCAAGTAAACCTCTGTGCTGTGGGGGGTTGATGCCTCCGCCAGCTCTTCTCAACACTTCAGCGAGGGTCGTTCGAAAGTCAGCAGTTGGCTGATTGCAACAGCACTCAACTTGTCAGAAAGGTCCAGACTCAACAGATTAGGCTGCGTTGGGGGAATCGAATTTGACAAAGGTTCAGAAATGTGTTCCAGCATGTTAGTTGTTTTTCACCATTGAAGAAAAAAACCCAAAAAAACAACAACTGATGATTTATCACTTAAAACAAAACGTGTGTTTGGTAGGTTATTTCCCAGTTATAACAATGCTTGTTGACAAAGCCTGTTTTCTTTCTCTTTTAACTGATGCCCTCTTTGTAAATAAAATATGCATTTGTGGGATGAGCAGCACAATTGAATTGTGTTGCCTTGGGCCACATCTTGCTGGTGCCATTGACTTGATCTGTCAATAACATGTGGAGGAGTGTTGTGTTCAAATTCGGCCTCAAAAGTTGGATCGAATTTTGGAGAAAACAGGAGGATTGCATTGCTGATTGTTGCACTGGTAGCATAAAACCCGGCTGGAAAAACAAGACTTGTCATCGTCGAAGGCAATATATCAGGACTATTGAACTGGCTGCTCGAGGTCAAATTCGGCTGGGGAATGACGTCCTACCCAACCCCGGAGTTCAGTTTAAAACTTTGTGAGACAAACATTTTTGCAACAAATTCCTAAAAACCCTACCGTGAACTTGGACCGTAAACACATGGACATATCCTTGCATGGACATTTTAACTTTGCGAGCAAACAGAACTAAGGATGTCCGATTATGGCTTTTTTGCCAATATCTGTCCAATTCTTAATTACCGATTCCGATATCAATTATATGTACATTGTAGTGTCCCGGAAGAGTTAATGCTGCGAAGAGTTCTGGGTATTTCTTCGGTTGTGTTTATGTTGTGTTACGGTGCGGATGTTCTCCCGAAAGGTGTTTGTCATTCTTGTTTGGTGTGGGTTCACAGTGTGGCGCATATTTGTAACAGTGTTAAAGTTGTTTATACGGCCACCTTCAGTGTGTCCTGTATGGTTGTTGATCAAGTATGCCTTGCATTCTTTTACGTCTGTGTAGAAAAAGCCTGGTATACAATGTGACTGGCCCGGCACGCTGTTTGTATGGAGGAAAAGCGGACGTAACGACAGGTTGTAGAGGACGCTAAAGACAGTGCCTTTAAGGCACGCCCCCAATAATGTTGTCCGGGTGGAAATCGGGAGAATGGTTGCCCCAGGGGCACTGGAATTCGAGAGTCTCCCGGGAAAATCGGCAGGTTGAAACCGATGCCGATAATTTTCGACATTACATTTTAAAGCATTTATCGGCCGATAGTATCGGCAGGCCAATATTATCGGACATCTCTACATAGGACACTAGGAACCAAACTTGTGATTTACATAACTAATGCGTTCCTCAAGGCACTCCTTTAAGTCCACTCCCTTTTTTGGCAGTGTGGTTAATTATATCATGTATAATTATCTAATCGGATTGTAAGTACCATGTGTTTGTTTTTGGCCACATTCATCCATCCATTTTCTAATGCTTGTCCCTTTCATGGTTGCGGTGGGTGTTGGAGCCTATCTCAGCTGCATTCGGGCAGAAGGCGGCGTACACCCTGGACAAGTCGCCACCTCATCGCAGGGCCAACACAGATGGACAGACAACATTCACACACTAGGGACCATTTAGTGTTGCCAATCAACCTATCCCCACAATCTTTTAAAAGTATTCTCCAACTAAGGTCAAAGTGCAAAAGCCCATTACCGGCACTTAAGAGAGTGTCCACAGGACATAAGAATGTAGGTGTCAGGAGGAAGATTAAAGACATTAGCAACACCTGGTAGAAGGCCCATAGATTGGGAAAGAGGATAGGGTTCGGAGGTTACCTGACTTAAACTAAATCATAGGAATAATGACGAGGAAAGAGACAGGCCAGACTGTCCGGCATCAAGATTAGACCCACAAGGAGAGGGGGGTCTATTAGAAATGGTATTTAAAGGGGAACATTATCACAATTTCAAAAGGGTTAAAAACAATAAAAATCAGTTCCCAGTGGCTTGTTGTATTTTCTGAAGTTTTTTTCAAAATTTTACCGGTCCCCGAATATCCCTAAAAAAAGCTTTAAAGTGCTTGATTTTCGCTATTTGCGATGCGACTATCCATTTCCCTGTGACGTCATACAGTGCTGCCAATGTAAACAAACAACGGCGAATACCACAGCAAGATATAGCGACATTAGCTCGGATTCAGACTCGGATTTCAGCAATTTAAGCGATTTAACAGATTACGCATGTATTGAAAAGGATGGTTGGAGTATGAAAGTATTGAAGAAGAAACTGAAGCTATTGAGCGAATTGCTATTGACGCTATTCATAGCCATAGCATGGCCGAATAGCTGCGTTAGCATCGCCGGTAAAATGTGCGGACCAAACGATCAGGACTTTCGCATCTTGTGACACTGGAGCAACTTAAATCCTTCGATTGGTAAGTGTTTGTTTCGCATTAAATGTGGGTGGAAGTAAACATAATATAGTTGCAAATGCATCTGCAGGTTATCCATACATTTCTGTGCCTTGTCTGCTTTAGCACCGCCGGTAAATAGCATGTTAGCATCGATTAGCTGGCAGTCACGCCGCAACCAAATATGTCTGATTAGCACATAAGTCAACATCAACAAAACTCACCTTTGTGATTTCGTTGAATTTATCGTTGCAAATGCATCTGCAGGTTATCCATACATCTCTGTGCCATGTCTGTCATCGCCGGTAAAATGTGGAGACACTTTGGCACATTCAATGGGGGTCTGGCAGCAGACACTTTGGCATTTTCGGGCCAGTGGTGCAACTTGAATCCCTCCCTGTTAGTGTTGTTACACCCTCCGACAACACACTAACAAGGCATAATGTCTCCAAAGTTCCAAAAAATAGTCGAAAAAACGGAAAATAACAGAGCTGAGACCCGGTGTTTGTAATATGTTGAAAATGAAAATGGCGGCTGTATTACCTCAGAGACGTCACGTTCTGACGTCATCGCAAAAAGAGCGATAAACAGAAAGGCGTTTAATTCGCCAAACTTCACCCATTTAGAGTTCGGAAATCGGTTAAAAAAAATATATGGTCTTTTTTCTGCACCATCAAGGTATATATTGACGCTTACATAGGTCTGCTGATAATGTTCCCCTTTAAGCACAAGTGTTCCAACAGGACAGCAGAACGAAGAGATTCGACACACTTCTTCTCCGAGAGCTGCAACTCTAGTCCAAGACTTGCTGAAACAAAATAAAGCTTTTTGTTCGACGCACCCATCACTCAACCATCAAATATACAACTAATGTTACACATGTTTTTCCTAATGCGATTTATGCAACTACTTTGTTGTAGTTTGCTTACTTCAGATGCAGTCAGTAGTCATTTGTTGCACTTTGTTAGTTAAATGGGTTATAAATGGTAAATGTGTTATACTTATACAGCGCTTTTCTACCTTCAATGTACTTAAAGCGCTTTGACACTATTTCCACATTCACCCTTTCACACACTGATGGCGGAAGCTGCCATGAAAGGACCTACCTGCGACCCATCAGGAGCAAGGTTGACCTGCCTTGCTCAAAGACACAACGGACATGACAAAGTTGGTAGAAGGTGGGGATCGAACCAGGAACCCTCAGACTCTAACAACTTCACCACACCGTTATATATTCGAAGTTCCATTTTAGGTTTTCTCTTTTTCATCATTTGGGATATTCAGCTGCTGGCTCGCGAGTTCAGTTCAAACTATTTTTTGCAGTGGGCTCCTGTAACTCTGACAAAATACGTATTAAATAAATACAAAATCTAATATTTACTGTTGAGGACACTGGATTTTCTGGAATATGCAAAATAAGAATAATAGTGAAGGGAGAAGTCCGGCCCCCAAAACATCTTACCTGCCACCTGCCCAGACTCCTGACTTCAACCCAAATGAACACATAAGGTGTGCTTTTGTTGCTAAAATTAATTAGATTTTTCTTTTAAAACTTGGATTTGTATTTTATTGATATATTGATTTGTTTATTGGGTTGAAATCATAAAAATATATAACATCCAGAGTGAAGTGCCGAGAATTTAAAATACGCAGACCTTGTTTCCCCAAAGACTGCTCCAAAAAGCGCGTGGTGTGTGAGTGTGTGGCGGAAAACCGGCAAGAAAAGTCAGCAATGACTGAAAGAAAAACAACGACAAGGGGGAAAGAGAGCAATGGACCCAAAGAAAATTAAAGATGCTGTCAAAAGTTTTGCAATCATTTCCAAGTAAAAAAGACATGGTGGTCAAATGTTTGCACTGTCAAACAGAGCAATAGCGATGATGCCAGAAAGCATCCTGAATATTTAAGAGCAGCCACAAAGAAGTAACACGATGAAAGTCTATTTTGGGAGTGAACATCTTACATGTTTGACTTGACAAATGTTTTGTTCAAACGTTTTTATTTTATTTTAAAGCCAAGCAGTTGTTTGTCAAAAATTGTAACACCACTTTTCCAATCCATACCTCTTATAATGTGCATGTTTTAAAGCAGGGGGTCAAACGTATGGCCCGCGGGCTGGATCAGGCCCGCAAACGGGTTTTATCTGTCCTGCGGGATGAGTTTGCTAAGTATAAAAATGAGCCGAAATTTTTGAATGAAAGAAACTTGTCATGATCCGCTACTTGATTCATGTCATATTCTGATTTTTTGTTCTGGTTTGTATCACATCCTGTTTGGTATGTTTGTCTTCCTTTGCTCCTGGTGGCACTACCTGTTTGTCTCCGTTTCCATAGCTACGTATTTAGTGTCACCTGCCTCTAGTTTTTCACGCGCACCTGCTTTGTGATTATCACCTTTATTTAAGCCTGCCCTTTTTGTTCATTCGATCTCGCATTCTAGTTTCTGTTTGATACAACAAGTGACGTCACTGATTCCCGATTGTGGTAAAAGACTTTTTGTACTCGTTAGCTTCCACGCTATTCCTTTGCAGTTCCCTAGCTCACATGCTAGCACTTTTTGTTCTTTCTAGCACCCATGCTAGTTCTGTTTGTTTTGCCTTTAGTGCCTTGTGCAAGTGTTTATGTTCTTAGTTTGTTTTGTTAGTAATAATAAATCATACTTTCTTAGCTTTAGGCTGTGTCCAAGTCCGACTGCATCATTCGAGAGAACGAACCATCGCCACAATGCCAGCCAACCGTCACAAAACTGCTGCTCTAAATGTCTCCATTAGATGTCGCAATAGAAATTCTTTGTATCTTTGTAGATTATTCTACGTATGTAAAGAAACAAAAAAACACATGATGTTAGTGCACCAGTCGAGGAAAATGAGCAAACTACATAAATAACATACTTTAATTTGATTTTGAAAATTAACATCAATGAGTTTGTAAATGATGAACATTATCGCATCATTCGTTGAGAAAGTATAAATATCGACAAATAAAAGGGTAACATACTATTAGCCGCAACATGTAAGTGTAAAAAAAACCCAACAACATTATGATTTGTACATTTTCAGAATGTGCTTGTTCTATTTTTAAACAAAACAAACAATCTGAAGTTGTCTTTATTTTTAAGTTATCGTGCAGTGATTTTACCAGTTGGGTGTAGATTTTTCTCCATGTGGCCCCTGATCTAAAATGAGTTTGACACCCCCGTGTTAAAGTGTCGAATACAATGTCACTCCATTTAGAATATCGGATGTATACCTTAAAGTTACAGAGGTTGTGAATGTTAAACATTATTTTAAATACCACTGTTTATTTCCTGTGATAAAATGGCAACCAAGGTGATCAAAAAGGTCAACCAAAGAACGAGATTCCTCTACAGAATCTCCTCTCTGGTCAACAAAAGCACCTTGAGGATTCTAGCAGGAACTCTCATTCAACCCTTCTTCGATTACGCTTGCACCTCCTGGTACCCCAGCACCTCCAAAACCCTCAAATCTAGACTCCAAACATCCCAGAATAAGCTAATCCGGTTACTTTTAGACCTCCACCCCAGATCACACCTCAATCCAACCCACCTCTCCAAAGTGGGCTGGCTCAGGGTGGAGGACAGAGTAAAACAACTTGCACTGAGCCTGGTCTATAAAATCCGCTACACCTCCTTGATACCGAAGTACATGTCAAACTACTTCCTTAACGTAAATGACCGCCATAACCACAACACCAGGGGGAGCTCCACAAACCTCGTTAAACCCAGATTCCGATCTAACAAAGGTCTTAACTCATTCTCTTTCTATGCCACATCAATGTGGAATGCACTCCCAACAGGTATAAAAGTAAGTGCATCTCTATATTCCTTCAAAAGCGCTCTAAAACAACACCTCCAGGCAACTTCAACACTTTACTAATACCCTCCTCCATTCACATCCCATCTCCCCGGATTATAAACAACTCAAATGTACTTCTAATGTATATACTTGTTCTTATGCTATGTGAACTCACTATGTTCTCTGCTGGCTGTACATATCCTACTAAATAAGACCTACACTGTTTCAATGTCCACATTTCTCTGTTGATGCAATTGTTGACGACCGAAGTACTGATATCAACCAAAGCTCCTCATCCCACCCCCCGGATTGTAAATAATGTAAATAATTCAATGTATATACTATGATGATTAACTTGTGTGATGACTGTATTATGTTGATAGTATATATTTGTACCATGAATTGATTAACGTGGACCCCGACTTAAACAAGTTGAAAAACTTATTGGGGTGTTACCATTTAGTGGTCAATTGTACGGAATATGTACTGTACTGTGCAATCTACTAATAAAAGTATCAATCAATCAATCAAAGAGAACATTTTTGCTTAGTTTGGTTCTTTTTTACCTGGTTTTAAGCTACAGTCTTTTTTTAAACTTTTCAACTTGATTAAAGCATTTTTTTTTTTTGGAAATGATAGCCATCCCACAGCAGTGTGTGAATAGGCTGATGACCATCAAGAGGGAAAGGTGCCACATACTTGTGACTGTGTCAAATGTTGTCACCGGCAACAATCTCAATCATCCAATCTACCAAAGAAGAATTACAATTAGTGAATATTTGGCATTTTTTACATGAGCACATGTAAAACTATAAGCATCTTCTCCATCCAACCCCCTTTTCAAGCCTTGCACAAATGTTTCTGCCAAGATGTAAAAAAAAATGTGTTGTACTGTGCAGGTTTGAAATAAAATCTTCAATTCAATTCACATTGCATACTCACTACCATGCATGGTCCTTATAAGTGAAGCATCACTAAAAAAGGGAAATAAACAGACTTTTCTATGCTAGAAAAATTCATGGCAACAGTTAAAAAAATAAACGAAACGCCTATTTTTGAATGCTTTGTTTTATATTCCGATAATGTTAACGGATATGAATAATGCACACCTCGCGTCAAACATTGAGCAGAAATTGTACGTCATATGCAGGAACGTTTAAAAGTGTCACATAAACATTACGACTCATCCACAGATGCACGGCAGACAAGTCAAGTTCCAAATATGGAAGCAAAAATACAAGGCAGCCCGGAGAAGGTCAAAAAACGCCTTAGATGATTTTTTGTTTTTGTTTTCACCCAGAGTTGTTTAACCCGTCACCTTTTTTCAAAAGTTATCTCCTCTGAGCGAGTTTGGCGTTTCGGCTTCAAACTCGCACAGGAGAGAGTTTGAACCCTTCTGATTAAAAGTATAGATCAAAGTTTTGAAAAGTTCTCAGGTTTTGATTTTACGCGCCTTCAAAAAACCCCTGCGCAAATTTTCCTAAAAAATGACGTTTTTGCCTCTTTGAGCTGTAATTTGACCCACTTAAAATGCTTCAAAGTGCAAGTTAAAGCTCTGTTATGCAGACCGAAAGCCATTTATCAACAACATCCAGAATCGCCGATCTGTAATTTCACCCCCTTCACATGCTTCAAAACTCACCAAATTTTGCACACACATCAGGACTGGCAAAAACTGCCAACTAACAAAAAACCAAACCCCAAAAATCTAAATTGCGCTTAGCGCCCCCTAGGAAAAAACCCAGACAAAACTGCATGTAATTTCTGTTAGAAATGTCGTAGAGACATGAAATAAAAACCTCTATGTTGGTCTGACTTAGACCATGGCTTGAGTAGCGGCGGTAGCGGCCGAAGGCGGACCCGACCAACGCTGCTTGCAGCTTTAATTTGTTTTTGTTTTCACCCAGAGTTGTTTAACCCGTCACCTTTTTTCAAAAGTTATCTCCTCTGAGCGAGTTTGGCGTTTCGGCTTCAAACTCGCACAGGAGAAAGTTTGAACCCTTCTGATTAAAAGTATAGATCAAAGTTTTGAAAAGTTCTCAGGTTTTGATTTTACGCGCCTTCAAAAAACCCTTGCGCAAATTTTCCTAAAAAATGACGTTTTTGCCTCTTTGAGCTGTAATTTGACCCAATTAAAATGCTTCAAAGTGCAAGTTAAAGCTCTGTTATGCAGACCGAAAGCCATTTATCAACAACATCCGGAATCGCCGAACTGTAATTTCACCCCCTTAACATGCTTCAAAACTCACCAAATTTTACACACATATCAGGGCTGGCAAAAACTGCCATTTAATAAAAAACCAAACCCCAAAAATCAAAATTGCGCTTAGCGCCCCCTAGGAAAAAAAACAGACATAACTGCATGTAACTTCTGTTAGAAATGTCGTAGAGACATGGAATAAAAAACTTCTATGTAGGTCTGACTAAGATCGGGACTCGGGACACGGCGGCAACAGCCAAAGGCGGTCCCAACCAACGCTGCTTGTTTGTTTTAGTTTTCACCCAGAGTTGTTTTTGCAGCTTCATCCTGCAGCAAACAGAACATTACAGCTGGTGGACTCCTCTTTATCTCACGGAGAGAAGAAGCAGGTTTTGGCTCATGAACAGACATTGGCCCGCCTTGTTTCATTACAGATTGTTTGTGGATGTGACGCCATGCTGCGTGGATCCTTCAGAAACGAAAAAAAAAAAAGTACAAAAACAACAGCTCTGAAGTCAAAAAAGCCATGAAAGCGTCAATTTTTGGCATTTAATATCTGTGATTAGAACGCCAAATTGAATGCACACTTTTTTGCCGCGGCTAAAGAGCAAACAAATGTGCTGCGAAAATTGTTCGGCTCTGTAAAGGAAAAAGTTGAGCCTCGTCGAAGATTGGATCAGTGGAAACGGGTCTGTAGTTGCTACAGTGATGAGAGTTACAAAAAAGGAGGTCATCTGCCTGACAAAGTCGTTTCTGGATCTTCAGATTCTCATTTTGGTCAGTAATTTTCCAACCACTGTTTCACTAGTGTGATCTAATTTCATCTATTTGGGTTAAAAATATTTTTTGCAAACCAGTATTTATAGTCTGCAAATGATGTGTTGTTGTTAAATTTGGTCGGTGCTGTCTTGAGCTCGGCAGAGTAACCGTGTAATACTCTTCCATATCAGTAGGTGGCAGCCGGTAGCTAATTGATTTGTAGATGTCGGAAACAGCGGGAGGCAGCGTCCAGGTACAAATGGTGTCAAATGCTTAAACCAAAAATAAACAAAAGGTGAGTTCCCCTAAGAAAAGGCATTGAAGCTTAGGGAAGGCTATGTGGAACAAAACTAAAACTGAACTGGCTACGACGTAAACAAAAACAGAATGCTGGACGACAGCAAAGACTTACTGTGGAGCAAAGACGGCGCCCACCATGTACATCCGAACATGACATGACAATCAACAATGTCCACACAAAGAAGGATAAAAACAACTGAAATATTCTTGATTGCTAAAACAAAAGTAGATTCGGGAAATAACGCTCAAAGGAAGACATGAAACTGCTACAGGAAAATAGTCAGAGTGAGCAATACCCAAAACCTGGAATTTGGGCAGCTGTATAGGCAAACTAGGCAATTGCCAAATTGTAATCCCCCTTGCGAGGCTCCTCCCAGCAGCCAAAAAGTCTGTGCACGGCCATTGGTCGTGACATAATGTTATCATCTCTGAAGTTTTTCTGACTCACCGCGTCCAACTATGTAGCAAAATGACCCTACGGGAAGCCAGAAGACACTTTGCTATCTGCGTCGGGACCCTTATGGCCACTTGCCATCATGCACATCAAAATAGATGTACATCAGGCTTTCAGTTTGCTTCGTCAGCCCCAAAGTAAGAGTATAAAAAAATCGGAATAAGCTAGGGTATTTTGATTTTTTTTGTACATTACAAACACTTCCTTGCGGTCTACATGACATATACTGTAATAGTGGTTCACTGGTCACCATTTTGCATGGATTATGTTTTACAGACCTTCTTCAAGATGCTTTCCGACCGTTTCTTCAGCATGCGCCTGTCAGCCATCTTGTAGTTTTTAGCGCTTCCAAATTCAGTCCAACTATACACTACTTTCTAATAGAAATGACAAGTACAAGTCAGTCTGCCCCACAACAAGAGGATAGACAGAAAGAAGGAACCATTTCACTACAAACACAGACCCGCGCAAAGCTCTTCGGGTAAAAACTTTAATATATATTGAGATATCTACTGATGTTACCAATGGGAAAAACATCACAAATTGGGCAAATTCCAAGCGGGAAGGGAGGCAAGATTCTTTTATAAATATCTTTGCCATGTCTCCATGGTTTGATTTCCATTTTTTGGGACTCGTGGAGATCCCAAATGCACAAAAAGAGGCATTATTCTTGCTCTTTGTCATTGGATGGCCCAAATACCTTGAAACAGGTATGACTTTGGGCAGTAGTTATGTATACTGTTGACCTTGACCATATATGGCACGATATTTACGGCACACACCCACACACACACACACACACACAAAAAGGAATACAGCACACTTTGACCATCACAAAGACATTATGATTGATGCCCTACGTTGAGATCAGTGCCAAGATGAGCTGTTTCTGAAGCCCCCTTCAATAGGGGGCGGACACAAATGACCTATCTGCCAACCATATATCTTGTTTCCTTCGCCAACATTATTGGCAGATTGGTTTTTCTGTATAAGTCACGGTGAAAAACAGATCACACCGTCTTTAATGCCTAGAATAAAGTATGAAACAGCCATTATGCTGCTGGTCTCAGGGCATTGGATGGATTGTAATTGAACGGTTCATCAAGACTTACAGCAGATAGAACTGCTTCAGTCTGAGAGAACGGTGCAGGAGTATCCATCTTCTGATGCTATTTTTCCCTATCCTATTTTCCATCCATCCATTTACGCAATAATACGCAAATACGGTATTAGCTTTCACTGTTATGCTGATGACACCCAACTCTACATGCCCCTAAAGCTGACCAACACGCCGGACTGTAGTCAGTTGGAAGCGTGTCTTAATGAAATTAAACAATGGATGTCCGCTAACTTTTTGCAACTTAATGCCAAAAAAACGGCAATGCTGATTATCGGTCCTGCTAGACACCGACCTCTATTTAATAATACAACTTTAACATTTGACAACCAAATAATAAAACAAGGTGACTCTGTAAAAAATCTGGGTATTATCTTCGACCCAACTCTCTCCTCTGAGTCACACATTAAAAGCGTTACTAAAACGGCCTTCTTTCATCTCCGTAATATCGCTAAAATTCGCTCCATTTTGTCCACTAAAGACGCCGAGATCATTATCCATGCGTTTGTTACGTCTCGTCTCGATTACTGTAACGTATTATTTTCGGGTCTCCCCATGTCTAGCATTAAAAGATTACAGTTGGTACAAAATGCGGCTGCTAGACTTTTGACAAGAACTAGAAAGTTTGATCATATTACGCCTGTACTGTATATACCTTTATATACATATATACATACATATATACCTATACTGGCTCACCTGCACTGGCTTCCTGTGCACTTGAGATGTGACTTTAAGGTTTTACTACTTACGTATAAAATACTACACGGTCTAGCTCCAGCCTATCTTGCCGATTGTATTGTACCATATGTCCCGGCAAGAAATCTGCGTTCAAAAGACTCCGGCTTATTAGTGATTCCTAGAGCCCAAAAAAAGTCTGCAGGCTATAGAGCGTTTTCCGTTCGGGCTCCAGTACTCTGGAATGCCCTCCCGGTAACAGTTCGAGATGCTACCTCAGTAGAAGCATTTAAGTCTCACCTTAAAACTCATCTGTATACTCTAGCCTTTAAATGGACCTCCTTTTTAGACCAGTTGATCTGCCGCTTCTTTTCTTTCTCCTATGTCCCCCCCTCCCTTGTGGAGGGGGTCCGGTCCGATGACCATGGATGAAGTACTGGCTGTCCAGAGTCGAGACCCAGGATGGACCGCTCGTCGAGACCCAGGATGGACCGCTCGCCTGTATCGGTTGGGGACATCTCTACGCTGCTGATCCGCTTGAGATGGTTTCCTGTGGACGGGACTCTCGCTGCTGTCTTGGATCCGCTTGAACTGAACTCTTGCGGCTGTGTTGGAGCCACTATGGATTGAACTTTCACAGTATCATGTTAGACCCGCTCGACATCCATTGCTTTCGGTCCCCTAGAGGGGGGGGTTGCCCACATCTGAGGTCCTCTCCAAGGTTTCTCATAGTCAGCATTGTCACTGGCATCCCACTGGATGTGAATTCTCCCTGCCCACTGGGTGTGAGTTTTCCTTGCCCTTTTGTGGGTTCTTCCGAGGATGTTGTAGTCGTAATGATTTGTGCAGTCCTTTGAGACATTTGTGATTTGGGGCTATATAAATAAACATTGATTGATTGATTGATTTTCTACCACTGGTCCCCAGCTAGGATAGGATAGAACAGGCTCCTATCCTATCCAATCCCTAGGATAGGCTCCTATCGTATCGTTTGATGCTAAAACACACCACCATTTCTATGTAAAGTGCAAACTATAAAAACACATTAAACACACAAATATCAGACTGATTACTTTATTTTATTTATTTATTCATTTATTTGAAACAAATGTGCTTGTCTGTTGTTGGTGTGAAACCATGGACTTCTCTAAACAAAGACTTAAAAAGCTGTAAGAATATATTTGTATTTAAAAAGAGTTATAAAAAGAGAAAACTGAAATTATATCAAACTGAGTTTTGATTTAGATTGGACGTGTCATTGTGAAAGTGCTTAAAGGAAAATGGAAAAGTATTTTGGAGTTTGGGTGTTGGTGGAGGGAACAGTTATAAAGTCATCTAAAATACTGTAATTTGTGTTAAAAAAAAAAGGGGCAGATAAATATAAGAATATAATTCTTCCATCTGCTCCTTTCTGATCATGGAAAAGTATAAAAAAAAACAATGAAAGTGTCAATTGTACGTGGCTTGTAAATATGCATTTTCATGAAAGGAATAAAAATAAATGATGAATGATGATGATGAATGAATGATTTGTTTATTTATTTTTTTGTCCTGTCCAGCTTCTCAGGCAAATCATATAGTTGATGTACATGCCCATATCGGAGGTTCAGATTTACTTTCCAAAAGAGAAGTGTAGGATACGTCTCATGTTGCCTTCTTTGTATTGGACTTTACTAAATGTATTAATATTATCATTTGGTGCAGCCGGGTCGGAGCAGGAGGGGATGGAAAGAAGAAAAAAAGGAAGACAGAGGGGGAAATTGTGGGGACAAGAGGAGGATTAGACAGAGAGACAAAAACAACAGCAAACACAACAACAACATCAAAAACAATAGAGCAACATCAGCAAATACGATATGTGCAAATATCATGGTAAAGGTGATAGGAAAAAAGCAGTTAGCAAAATAAATTATACAGAAATGACAATGAGCATTATTACACTACAAATGGAGCGATACAAATACCAATAGAAATATCACTATTGATAATGAACCATACCAATTTACCTCTATTATCAACAATACAGTTGTTCGAATGCAACAATACATACGTAATGATAACTAGAGATACAAAAGAATGCAGAAAAATGCAGGGGAAGAAAGAGAAGCAACCTATATTAACCTTGTAGATTGTTATAGTAACAATAGGTTAAGCTTTGTCAGTGTTGCCATGTGTTACCGGTTTCCCCTAAAGCAACAACGTTAATATATGTTTGATGACAGACGGATTACTTTAAATATATAAAACACAATACACCATCCTAAAAAAACAGCATCTTTGGCAGTTCACATTTGTAATTGGATATATAGATTTTGGGGACAAAATAGTCCTGTTGTGCAAAACACAAATGTCCACAACAATGCGATACAAGGTGTCCACTGATGAAAAATGACCAGATCCGTCTGACTCATGTAAATATCTGTGCAGTGTCTATGATGCATCTTTAGCTGCTATCCTTCAAATCTCTCATGGGCTTTTTTTAGATGATCGAGGCAGTCCGCCCACTCGCTGTGTGACTGTTGTCTCCTCTGCATCCACAGAAGGCCAGAAATAGCATCAAGAGATGTTTAACGTTACCTTATCCTTCAAAGGGAACATTATCACCAATAAAAATCAGTTCACAGTGGCTTATTTTATTTTTCAAAGTTTTTTTTGAAATTTTACTCATCATGGAATATCCCGAAAAAAGGCGTTAAAGTGCCTGATTTTCGCTATCTTTAAATCCATCGTCCATTTTCCTGTGACGTCATTTAGTGATGCCAACATGGCGGATAGCACAGCAAGATATAGCGACATTAGCTAGGATTCAGACACGGATTTCAGCGGCTTAAGCGTATCAACAGATTACGCATGTATTGAAACGGATGGTTAAAGTATGGAGGCAGATAGCGAAAACGAAATTGAAGAAGAAACTGAAGCTATTTAGCGAATAGCTATTGAAACTATTCGGCGATCGCCTTCCAACCAACGATTGAGTGTCGCAGGGTATCCATACATCTCTGTTGTATGTCTGTCGTAGCATCGCCGGTAAAATGTGCAGGAGCAACTTAAATCTGTCGATTGGTAAGTGTTTGTTTGGCATTAAATGGGGGTGGAGTGAAAGGCTGGATGCAAATATAGCTACAAATTTACATACAGCTAGCCTAAATAGCATGTTAGCATCGACATATTAAGTCATGCCACGACTTAATATGTCTGATTAGCACATAAGTCAATAACATCAACAAAACTCACCTTTGTGATTTTGTTGATTTCATCGTTGGAAATGCATCTGCTTTGTGTGTCGCCGTGTATCCATACATCTCTGTGTCATGTCTGTCGTAGCATCGCCGGTAAAATGTGCAGACGAGGGACTTTCGGATCTTTTGACACTGGTGCAACTTGAGTCTGTCGATTAGTAAGTGTTTGTTTGGCATTAAATGGGGGTGGAGTGAAAGGCTGGATGCAAATATAGCTACAAATGTACATACAGCTAGCCTAAATAGCATGTTGGCATCGATTGGCTGGCAGTCATGCCACGACTTAATATGTCTGATTAGCACATAAGTCAATAACATCAACAAAACTCACCTTTGTGATTTTGTTGATTTCATCGTTGGAAATGCATCTGCTTTGTGTGTCGCAGTGTATCCATACATCTCTGTGTCATGTCTGTCGTAGCATCGCCGGTAAAATGTGCAGACGAGGGACTTTCGGATCTTTTGACACTGGTGCAACTTGAGTCTGTCGATTAGTAAGTGTTTGTTTGGCATTAAATGGGGGTGGAGTGAAAGGCTGGATGCAAAAATAGCTACAAATTTACATACAGCTAGCCTAAATAGCATGTTAGCATCGATTAGCTGGCAGTCATGCCACGACTTAATATGTCTGATTAGCACATAAGTCAATAACATCAACAAAACTCACCTTTGTGATTTTGTTGATTTCATCGTTGGAAATGCATCTGCTTTGTGTGTCGCCGTGTATCCATACATCTCTGTGTCATGTCTGTCGTAGCATCGCCGGTAAAATGTGCAGACGAGGGACTTTCGGATCTTTTGACACTGGTGCAACTTGAGTCTGTCGATTAGTAAGTGTTTGTTTGGCATTAAATGTGGGTGGAGGGAAAGGCTGGATGCAAATACAGCTACAAATGAGGCATAACGATGCAATATGTATATACAGCTAGCCTAAATAGCATGTTATTATCGATTAGCATGCCGTGCTAATCGATGCACTGTTCCTGATCGTGTTGTTACACCCTCCGACAACACACCGACAAGGCATGATATCTCCAAGGTACGGAAAACAGTCGAAAAAATGGAAAATAACAGAGCTGATTTGACTCGATGTTTGTAATGTGACGTCATCGCCCATAGAGCGAATAATAGAAAGGCGTTTAATTCGCCAAAATTCACCCATTTAGAGTTCAGAAATCGGTTAAAAAATTATATGGTCATTTTTCTGCAACATCAAGGTATATATTGACGCTTACATAGGTCTGCTGATAATGTTCCCCTTTCAATGAGCACTGCGCCTGCAATATAATAGTCCTTGGTTATTTCTTCATTTTTTATGTAAAACCTCCAAAAGATGTAACCCAATCCAACATAACAACACTGCAGATCTCACATGGGATGCTTTGAAACATTGTGTGCAGCCAAGTTTTTCCACCCTTCACCTATGGCTCCATTACCTCCCTCTCTCCCCTTTCCACTGGGATCTGATTCCTGGGTTCAGGCATCATTGAAGTCCAAGGAGAGACGAAGCCTAGAAATAATCTGGCGTGACAGAGAGGCGCAATGCAGTGCTGCAATGCTGTTCTTTCTTTGACCACAATGGACGGACATTAGGAAACCTGAGTACGCCAACCTTCCAGGTCATGTTGAAATGAATTTGACTAATCTACAACATTTTTTCACCACACTTTCATGATGATGTAAACATAAAAAGACACACACCTGTAGTGCATGGGAAACTGTAGTACTCTTACACCAGACATTTCATTAGGTACACCTATTTATATCCTATGCAATAGTATATAATAATAGTAATGCCGATAATATAATCATAATGGGGGACTTAACAGTTCGAGATGCCACATCAGTAGAAGCATTTAAGTCTCACCTTAAAACTCATTTGTATACTCTAGCCTTTAAATAGACTCCCTTTTTAGACCAGTTGATCTGCCGTTTCTTTTCTTTTTCTTCTATGTCCCACTCTCCCTTGTGGAAGGGGTCCGGTCCAATCCAGTGGCCATGTACTGCTTGCCTGTGTATCGGCTGGGGACATCTCTGCGCTGCTGATCCGCCTCCGCTTGGGATGGTTTCCTGCTGGCTCCGCTATGAACGGTACTCTCGCTGCTGTGTTGGATCCGCTTTGGACTGGACTCTCGCGACTGTGTTGGATCCATTATGGATTGAACTTTCACAGTATTATGTTGGACCCGCTCGACATCCATTGCTTTCCTCCTCTCCAAGGTTCTCATAGTCATCATTGTCACCGACGTCCCACTGGGTGTGAGTTTTCCTTGCCCTTATGTGAGCCTACCGAGGATGTCGTAGTGGTTTGTGCAGCCCTTTGAGACACTAGTGATTTAGGGCTATATAAGTAAACATTGATTGATTGATTGATAGTAGGATTGAGACAATCATTGGTACGTTAACTTAACTTTAACTTAACTTTAACTTTAACTTTATCCATCCATCCCATCCATTTTCTTCCGCTTATCCGAGGTCAGGTCGCGGGGGCAGCAGCCTAAGCAGGGAAGCCCAGACTTCCCTCTCCCCAGCCACTTGGTCTAGCTCTTCCCGGGGGATCCCGAGGCGTTCCCAGGCCAGCCGGGAGACATAGTCTTCCCAACGTGTCCTGGGTCTTCTCCGTGCCCTCCTACCGGTTGGACGTGCCCTAAACACCTCATCCTGACCAGATGTCCGAACCACCTCATCTGGCTCCTCTCGATATTGAGGAGCAGTGGCTTTACTTTGAGTTCCTCCCGGATGGCAGAGCTTCTCACCCTATCTCTAAGGGAGAGACCCGCCACACGGCGGAGGAAACTCATTTGGGCCGCTTGTACCCGTGATCTTATCCTTTCGGTCATGACCCAAAGCTCATGACCATAGGTGAGGATGGGAACGTAGATCGACCGGTAAATTGAGAGCTTTGCCTTCCGGCTCAGCTCCTTCTTCACCACAACGGATCGGTACAACGTCCGCATTACTGAAGACGCCACACTGATCCGCCTGATCCGCCTCGGTGGACTTTAACTTTAACTTAACTTTAACTTGTTGTATCAGAAACTCAGGAACTTAGATAATATATAAAAGGCACCCAATCTTATTCAAGGCACTATGAAATAAGAATGGAAGGCATGGCGGTACACAGTGGTTTGTTCGGTTAATGTGAATATGAGCATGACTTCTTGTCACTCTTGTGATTGATGATCCATCCTCTCATCCAAGGTCAGCTGGAATACACTCCAGCGTCCATGCAACCTGGAATGGATAAAATAAACAGTATAGAAAATAGAAGGATCAAAACATTTTCACGGTTTATTGATTTTTTTTTTCCTGAGGCAGTTCATTTTTCACACGAATGCCTTTATACTGCAAAGTCTCCGGTCATGGATCCATGCAAGCATCGGATGTAGCAAATACACTGTGGTGTCCATTTCATGACTGGTTTGTTACACAGCCAAACAACAAGCTGAACTTTGCACAATTAACATAAATCAAGGTCATAATAATGAATTATTTTCTTCACAATGTCAGACTGACATACACTATATTGCCAAAAGTATTTGGCCACCCATCCAAATGATCAGAATAAGGTGTACCTAATCAGGTGTATAAAATCAAGCACTTAGGCATGGAGACTGTTTCTACAAACATTTGTGAAAGAATGGGTCGCTCTCAGGAGCTCAGTGATTTCCAGCATGGAACTGTCATAGGATGCCTGCCACCTGTGCAACAAATCCAATCGTGTAATTTCCTCGCTCCTAAATATTCCAAAGTCAACTGTCAATCAATCAATCAATCAATGTTTATTTATATAGCCCCAAATCACAAATGTCTCAAAGGACTGCACAAATCATTACGACTACAACATCCTCGGAAGAACCCACAAAAGGGCAAGGAAAACTCACACCCAGTGGGCAGGGAGAATTCACATCCAGTGGGACGCCAGTGACAATGCTGACTATGAGAAACCTTGGAGAGGACCTCAGATGTGGGCAACCCCCCCCCTCTAGGGGACCGAAAGCAATGGATGTCGAGCGGGTCTAACATGATACTGTGAAAGTTCAATCCATAGTGGCTCCAAGACAGCAGTGAGAGTCCCGTCCACAGGAAACCATCTCAAGCGGATCAGCAGCGTAGAGATGTCCCCAACCGATACAGGCGAGCGGTCCATCCTGGGTCCCGACGAGCGGTGGGCTTTGTTATAAGAAAAGTGAAGAGTTTGGGAACAACAGCAACTCAGCCACCAAGTGGAAGGCCACGTAAACTGACAGAGAGGGGTCAGCGGATGCTGAAGCGCATAGTGCAAAGACTTTCTGCACAGTCAGTTGCTACAAAGCTCCAAACTTCATGTGACCTTCCAATTAGCCCACGTACAGTACGCAGAGAGCTTCATGGAATGGGTTTCCATGGCCGAGCATCTGCATCTAGGCCGGTGGTTCTTAACCTGGGTTCGATCGAACCCAAGGGGTTCGGCGGCGCCTCCGCCGCGGAGGTCGAGACACACCCAACTCATCGTGTAAATATAAAAAACTTCTCCCTATCGGTGTATAATGGATACCCCCAAACAATGTTCATTCTAATTTTCCATCTGATTTGCAGGTGTGTAAAATGTTGTGGTTCATGCACGGTTCATTTTGTGCAACATTTTCTTAAATTTGAATAGAAAAAAATTGTATTTTTTTACCAAAGAAGGGTTCGGTGAATGAGCATATGAAACTGGTAGGGTTCTGTAGCTCCAACCAGGTTAAGAACCACTGATCTAAGCCACACATCACCAAGTCCAATGCAAAGTGTGGGATGCAGGGCTGTAAAGCACGTCTCCACTGGACTCTCGAGCAGGGGAGACGCCTTCTCTGGAATGATGAATCACGCTTTTCCATCTGACAATCTGATGGACGAGTCTGGGTTTGGAGGCTGCCAGGAGAACGCTACATTTCGGACTGCATTGTGCAGAGTGTGAAATTTGGTGGAGGAGGAATTATGGTGTGGGGTTGTTTTTCAGGAGTTGGATTTGGCCCCTTAGGTGGACGGACTTCATATTGAACCCTATGGGTTAGGAAGCGACCGGAATGAGAATCATCACCTCCAAGTCCGAGTCCATGGTTCTCGCCCGGAAAAGGGTGGAGTGCCATCTCCGGGTTGGGGAGGAGACCCTGCCCCAAGTGGAGGAGTTCAAGTACCTAGGAGTCTTGTTCACGAGTGAGGGAAGAGTGGATCGTGAGATCGACAGGCGGATCGGTGCGGCGTCTTCAGTAATGCGGACGTTGTACCGGTCCGTTGTGGTGAAGAAGGAGCTGAGCCGGAAGGCAAAGCTCTCAATTTACCGGTCGATCTACGTTCCCATCCTCACCTATGGTCATGAGCTTTGGGTTACGACCAAAAGGATAAGATCACGGGTACAAGTGGCCCAAATGAGTTTCCTCCGCCGTGTGGTGGGTCTCTCTCTTAGAGATAGGGTGAGAAGCTCTGCCATCCGGGAGGAACTCAACGTAAAGCCGCTGCTCCTTCACATCGAGAGGAGCCAGATGAGGTGGTTCGGGCATCTGGTCAGGATGCCACCCGAACGCCTCCCTAGGGAGGTGTTTAGGGCACGTCCAGCTGGTAGGAGGCCACGGGGAAGACCCAGGACACGTTGGAAAGACTATGTCTCCCAGCTGGCCTGGGAACGCCTCGGGATCCCCCGGGAAGAGCTAGACGAAGTGGCTGGGGAGAGGGAAGTCTGGGTTTCCCTGCTTAGGCTGTTGCCCCCGCGACCCGACCTCGGATAAGCGGAAGATGATGGATGGATGGATGGGTTAGGAATGGGATGGCACTTCAAGTCCATATGTGAGTCAAGGCAGGTGGCCAAATACTTGTGGCAATATAGTGTATTTAAATTACACCAGCCTATTAATAGCAGGCATAGAGTGAGTTAGGCAATCCTTCTTGTGATAATAATTATGTGCAAAGGGTATGTGTTGAGTTAAATGTTTTTAAAAATCCATCGCTCAACCTCCTGTTTGTGGGAGAGGAGGTTAGGGTTTTTTTTTTCCTTTTAAGTTCAGCCAAAAGAAACAGCTTTTCATGCACACTTCAGTTCACTTCCATTCTTGCAGCTTGGAATGCTAAACTTCCCTGTGGATGGGGACTGGAAATAAAAGCAACTCTAACACCTGCTGATGCGTGGGCTATGTAGAACATGACCCCTAACTGGATTCAGATGTTCAAACATGCACATGTTTTAGTCCCTGTGTGCTTTCACCATTTTAAATGTCAGCAGTCACAGCACGTAGACTCTAGCTCTAAACTAAACTTATCTATCCGTATTTTCCGGACCACATGAGCGCACTGCCAATGAATGGTCTATGTTTGATCTTTTTCATATATAAGACGCATCGGATTTTAGGGCACATTAAAAATGAGTATTTTTAAAAATATTTTTTTCTAAACTGAAAACACTTCCTTGTGGTCTACATAACATGTAATGGTGGTTCTTTGGTCAAAATGTTGTATGGATTATGTTTTACAGATCATCTTCAAGCCGCTTTCTGACAGTCCGTTTTGTGGGCGGTCTTATTTACGTGGCTCACCTTCGGCAGTGTCTTCTCCCCGTCATCTTTGTGGTAGCGGTGTAGCGTGCAAGGACGGGAGTGGAAGAAGTGTCAAAAGATGGAGCTAACTGTTTTAATGACATTCAGACTTTACTTAAATCAATACCAGAGCAGCGTCTTCTCATCTAGAAACAACACCGGAAATGTGTCCCAAGAAAAACCGTCCGACTGGAACTTTACTAACGAAATTTCCTTGGGTGAATAATAATATACACACACTACACCGGTGTGTTTTAGCGCGTTGATGGTGAGTTTACCGACAGATATACTTTACACTAACTTATATTAGAAATGGCAACAGCGGAGGAGGAATGTCCCATAACAAGGAGATAGTGAAAAAGAAGAAGCTATCAACTACGGTGTCAGCACGGACTACAAAGGCGGACGCGCATCATTTTTCAGGACTTATGCAGATTCCAAATACAGATCAGCAGGTACCAGAAGGTAAGGAAAGTTGCTTTTACATAATATCTTGAAACAAAATGCCAGATAATATTTCTTACCTTATACACACACTCCATAATAATAATTTTATGTTGAAGTACATTAAGAGGTGTGATTTCACAGCTTACATAAGTCGTACTAAAACATTTTGATATATTTTTGAGCGCCGTGCGTAACGTTCTATATTTTCAATGGAACATAAAAAATGTTGGTGTCGTTTACTTGAGTCATATTGTAATCATAATGCAGTCTACACGTATCTCTTGTGTTTGACTGCCATCTACTGGTCACCCTCATCATTACACCATCCATCCATCCATTTCCTACCGCTTGTCCCTTTTGGGGTTACGGTGGGTGCTGGAGCCTATCTCAGCTGCATTCGGGTGGAAGGCTGGTTACACCCTGGACAAGTCGCCACCTCATCGCAGGGCCAACACAGATAGACAGACAACATTCACACTCACATTCACACACTAGGGCCAATGTACCAAATAAATTTGCTTCCAGGTCGGTAAGCAAAACCAGAATTATTCCATACATTAGGCGCACCGGGTTATAAGTCGCACTGTCGAGTTTTGAGGGAAAATAAGGATTTAAGTGCGTGATATATAGTCTGAAAAATCCGGTAGTATTCTATTTGCGCTCCATGTGAGGATCATCACTTGTTAGAATGTCAGGACACACTAAACAAGTCCTTCTCCTATAGTTGCGGAATGATGTGACCTCGGGAAACTTTTTTTGTAAAAAAATGTTTGCCATACTAGAATATGACGAAGCGCATGCAGTCCTTGGCTTTACTGGGACTAAAGGGGTTCGCACACGGCGGCATATTTTGTTACGTTTTGACATGGCGTTGTGTTCCAAGGATGCGGGAGGACAGGGAGGAAGCAGTGTGCAGGTAAGACAAACCTTTTAATAGACTGAGAGCAAAATACAAAAACAGCGTACCTGAAGCTCAAGGCCAAATGTAGCATTGCATAACTAATAAGAACCAAGGTCATAGTGTAAAGCCAGCATAATACATTTTTTAATTTTCCTGAAGGAACTCTCCTGAAGGAATCAATAAAGTACTATCTATCTATCTAAACTGTAGAATTGACTGAAACAAACGTAACTGAAATGATTAACGTGGACCCTGACTTAAAGGCCTACTGAAATGAGATTTTCTTATTCAAACGGGGATAGCAGGTCCATTTTATGTGTCATACTTGATCATTTCGCGATATTGCCATATTTTTGTTGAAAGGATTTAGTAGAGAACATCCACGATAAGGTTCTCAACTTTTGGTCGCTAATAAAAAAGCCTTGCCTTTACCGGAAGTAGCAGACGATGTGCGCGTGACGTCACGGGTTGTAGGGCTCCTCACATCCTCACATTGTTTACAATCATAGCCTCCAGCAGCAAGAGCTATTCGGACCGAGAAAGCGACAATTTCCCCATTAATTTGAGCGAGGATGAAAGATTTGTGGATGAGGAAATTTAGAGTGAAGGACTAGAAAAATAAAAAGGAAAAAAAAGGAGATTGCAGTGGGAGCGATTCAGATGTTTTTAGACACATTTACTAGGATAATTCTGGAAAATCCCTTATCTGCTATTGTGTTGCTAGTGTTTTAGTGAGATTAAATAGTACTTGAAAGTCGGAGGGGTGTGGCCACGGGTGTGTTGACCGCGCGTGTCTCTGAGGGAAGTCACGGAGCTGCAGGAGGACGCTTGCTGATGTCTCCGGTAAGAGCCGACTTATCACCACAGTTTTCTCACCGAAAACTGCCGGTTGACATGTGGTCGGGATCCATGTTCGCTTGACCGCTCGGTTCCATAGTAAAGCTTCACCTTCGGGAATTTTAAACAAGGAATCACCGTGTGTTTGTGTGGCTAAAGGCTAAAAGCTTCCCACCTCCATCTTTCTACTTTGACTTCTTCATTATTAATTGAAAAAGTTCAACAAACTAACCTTTTAATTAGAACCCAAACAAGTTTTGCATTGAATATTGAACAAGCAAGGCTTATATAACTTTATAGTGACATGCAAAATCAAGTTTCAAATAATAATATAACAAAAAAATACCAATGGCATATCAAATAAAATGTAAATAAAAATGTAATGCCTCTTTTCTATTTGCAGCCTACTGAGGTAAATATCAAAATAAACTTTTTCCACAGGCTAATAATACATTTTAGAATAAAATAACAATAATGAATGAATCAAACATTCAAGCCTTGAAGTAGCAAGAGAAAGTGCATGAATAAAATGTCCATTATTGCTCAGTTTGCTACACTGATTTGCTTTAACACTGAATATGGAACAAGCAACGCTTATACAACTTAATAGTGCAAAATCAACTTTCAAAAAACTAACGAAAAAACATCAATGGTATATTAAATACAATTTCAATAAAAAAAATTAATGCCTCTTTTCTATTTGCAGCATTCTGAGGTTAATATCAACATTAACTTTTTCCACAGGCTAATAAATTTGAAAATAAAATAACAGTGAGGTGGTAGCGGGGGGGTGTGTATTGTAGCGTCCCGGAAGAGTTAGTGCTGCAAGGGGTTCTGGGTATTTGTTCTGTTGTGTTTATGATGTGTTACGGTGCGGTTCTTCTCCCGAAATGTGTTTGTCATTCTTGTTTGGTGTAGGTTCACAGTGAGGAGCATATTTGTAACAGTGTTAAAGTTGTTTATACGGCCACCCTCAGTGTGACCTGGATGGCTGTCGACCAAGTATGTTGCATTCACTTGTGTGTGTGTGTGTACAAGCTGCTTATATTATGTGACTTGGCCGGCACACTGATGGTACGGAGGAAAAGCGGACGTGGCGACAGGTTGTAGAGAACGCTAAAGACAGTGCTTGTATGGAACGCCCTTGATATAGTTGTCCAGGTAGAAATCGAAAGAAATTTGGGAGAATGGTTGCCCCAGGAGGTTTTTGAGAGGGGCACTGAACTTTGGGAGTCTCCCAGGAAAATCGGGAGGGTTGGCAAGTATGAGTATTAGCGGTGAATGCAATGTTCCAGCGGCACCGCCGCTGTATAGTACCGACGGGCCAGCTCTAATGTTAATTTGATAATGCCGCAATGGCCAACTGAAATTACATGGCGGGCCAGATTTGGCCCGCGGGCCAGAGTTTGACGCCCATGTCCTAAAGTGAACGTCTTCTGTACTGTGCCTCAAAACAGGGACTCTCATGGCTGCGGTAGTTGTGACCCCAAAATGATGATCTGAATGTAAGACAAGTCTTTAATTCTACTCAACACAGGAGGAGCAGTTCTGCACAAAGCATGCAGCTAAAAGTCTCCTCCAGGCGAGGCAAATATAAATAGTAGCCTGATTGGCAACTGCAACCAGGTGTGGCAGGCTGCTAATCAGGGACAGGTGAGGGAACAAAAATAAGAGCGCTGACCCATGAAATAAACACCAAACTAAGGAAACGTGTCAAACAAGGTTTTTTATATTTGAAATATCAAATGATAACCATTTATTATTAAAATATTTTGTATGTGAAAAAAAAATTCTTGAAGTATGCATTTTTTTGCTTCTCAGGTGGAATAAGTTCAGCCTCCCTCTAATGAGCGCACCTTCAAAAGAAAAAAAAAAAAATGTTTCAATCTAGAACAGCGGTTCTTAACCTGGGTTCGATCGAACCTAAGGGGTTCTGCGAGTCGGGCTCAGGGGTTCGACGGAGCCTCCGCCACGGAAGTATAGACACATCCGAATTATTGTGTAAATAAAACTTCTCCCTGTTGGCGTATTATGGATACCCCTGAACAATGTTCCCTCTAATTTTCTATCTGATTTGCAGGTTTTTTGATTGATTGATTGAAACATTTACTAGCAGATTGCAAAGGAAGAGTATACATTATATGAAACAGTACAGTTTACACAGTACAGTACATATTCCGTACAATTGACCACTAAATGGGAACACCCGGGTCGGGGGGGAGGGGTTTGGGGCGTGGCGTGGTTGGGGGCGTGGTTAAGAGTCAAATATTTAATATATATATATTAAATATATATATATTAAATACATATATATATATATATATATGTATATCCATCCATTTTCTACCGCTTATTCCCTTTTTTGGGGTCGCGGGGGGCGCTGGCGCCTATCTCAGCTACAATCGGGCGGAAGGCGGGGTACACCCTGGACAAGTCGCCACCTCATCGCAGGGCCTATATATATATATATATATATATATATATATATATATATATATATATAAAATAAATACTTGAATTTCAGTGTTCATTTATTTACAAATATACACAGACATAACACTCATCTACTCATTGTTGAGTTAAGGGTTGAAATGTCCATCTTTGTTCTATTCTCTGTCACTATTTTTCTAACCACAGCTAGACTCTCTGGCAGAGAAAAAGTCTAGCAAAACTCCTAGCCATTATGGACAATACTTCCCACCCACTACTCTCGGACCTTGCGGAGAGAATGAGCACGTTCATTGGAAGGCTCAGACTCCCAAAATGTAACATGGAACGACACAGGAGGTCCTTCATACCGACAGCCATCAGACTGTATAATGCATATGTTCATTGACTGCACTTAAATGTAGAATATATGTACAATATATTTATATTATTCATATATTATACATTATATTTATAATATATTATATGTATATTATAGTATTTATTATTATCATTGTTTATTGTGAGCAAACTGTGGTGCTGAATTAAATAAAGTACATTCTATTCTATTCTATTCTATTCTATGTACAGTAGATGGCAGTATTGTCCTGTTTAAGAGTGTCACAAGTTCCCAACATTGGAGCTTACAGCAGACGAACTGCTTTACGGGAGATGAAAACTTGACTGCTGTTGTTGTGTGTTATTACCGGGCTGGGAGGACTTTAATGAAACTGCCTAACAATAAACCCACATAAGAAACCAAGAACTCACCCTCGATCATTCTACAGTTATAACGTCATTGGGCAGACACACTCTTTATACTGTGGGAAAGCAGACGTGAAAACAGACTGTCGACACGTCACTCAGGTCCGCTTGGAGCTGGAGGGGGCGTGGCCTCCAGCTTTGCCTGAATTTCGGGAGATTTTCGGGAGAAAATTTGTCCCCGGAGGTTTTCGGGAGAGGCGCTGAATTTCGGAAGTCTCCCAGAAAATCCTGGAGGGTTGGCAAGTATGAGAGTCGGAGAACGAACCCGCAACCCTCAGGTCTCTGGAACGGCCGCTCTACCCACTACGCCATACCCCCCCTAAAATAAGAGTGTCTCGGTGGTGATGCCTTGTATGGTACACACTGGGGTTGTATGGTATACCGGTACTAGTATAGTATCACGGTACTAATGAATCAAAAACGATACTATACTCTGTTTGAAAAGTACCTGTCCCCATTTTTTTTTACAGGCATGACAGTGCGTCGTCACGTCGTGACATTGCTCGTTTCGCGAGCAAAGGAGCATGTTTGGCAGCGCACAATCACAGAGTACTTAAAAGCAGACACAGTGTGTAGAAAGAAAATAGGGAATTGGCGCATTTGGTTTAAAAACTAACGATAAAGGTGAAGTTATGACACTGAAACACCTTTAGGAAAAGGTGCTTTAAAACATGGCTAGTTAGTTAGCGGCTAACGTCCATCTGCAATTGGCAGTGTTTTAGCTACTTCTAAATCACTAATCCTCGCGTCCATGGTGACAAATAAAGTACGTTTCTCACAAGTATCATCCCTGCAGGATGATCATTATAAACTCAGGAGACAGTGTGCAGGTAAGAAAGGATTTATGCAAATAAATCATGCAGGAAATTCAGGAAGAGAAAAAAGTGTGCCGATAGCACAAGAGGCAAAGCTAAGGACTTAGCATATAAAGAAGAATCAAAAACTGTAATCGTTGTTAGCTGTTGCGTGATGCAAACAAGGAAGCCAGACTGATTGTGGAGAAACATGGTGATAAGTAGTTGTCTGATTAGTGCCTACGTGCAGGTGAGCGTCCCAAACACTAATCAGAGGCAGGTGAAACTAATCTGGAGTCATGGCAACTGAAACACAATCCCAGGGATGCAGAAAACAGAACTGAGTTACTCAAAGCAAACAGAACAAAATATGATCCGGGCAACGGATCATAACAGATACCAAGTAAAAGAGCGTATATAGTCAATACTACTAAGATCACATCGATATTTTTTATCATCACAAAATCTCTTTTCTTTTTTTTTTCTATTCATATTATTCTTATAAACTTAGGAAATATGTCCCTGGACACGTGAGGACTTTGAATATGACCAATGTATGATCCTGTAAGCAGTTGGTATCAGATCGATTTCTAAATTTGTGGTATCATCCAAAACTAATGGAAAGTATCCAAACAAAAGGATAAGTGATTGTTCCGTTATAACAGAAGTGTAGACAGAACAGTGGTTCTTAACCTTGATGGAAGTACCGAACCCTTCAAGTTTCATATGCGCATTCACCGAACCCCTTCTTTAGTGAAAAATATATATTTTTTTCAAATTCAAGACAAAGTTATATGATTTTTTACTGGTGCACAAAATGAACCGTGCATGAACATCACCTTGTTCAAAGAACAAAAGCAACACAGTGCAAGAACTTACAAGAAATTATCCATCCATCCATTTCTACCGCTTATGGGACGGCGTGGCGCAGTGGGAGAGTGGCCGTGCGCAACCCGAGGGTCACTGGTTCAAATCCCACCTAGAACCAACCTCGTCACGTCCGTTGTGTCCTGAGCAAGACACTTCACCCTTGCTCCTGATGGGTGCTGGTTGGCGCCTTGCATGGCAGCTCCCTCCATCAGTGTGTGAATGTGTGTGTGAATGTGGAAGTAGTGTCAAAGCGCTTTGAGTACCTTGAAGGTAGAAAAGCGCTATACAAGTACAACCCATTTATCATTTATCATTTATTATTCCCTTTCGGGGTCGCGGGGGGCGCTGGCGCCTATCTCAGCTACAATCGGGTGGAAGGTGGGGTACACCCTGGACAAGTCGCCACCTCATCGCAGGGCCAACACAGATAGACAGACAACATTCACACTCACATTCACACACTAGGGACCATTTAGTGTTGCCAATCAACCTATCCCCAGGTGCATGTCTTTGGAAGTGGGAGGAAGCCGGAGTACCCGGAGGGAACCCACGCACTCACGGGGAGAACATGCAAACTCCACACAGAAAGATCCCGAGCCTGGGTTTGAACCCAGGACTGCAGGAACTTCGTATTGTGAGGCAGACGCACGCGATGCTGAGCCGCCTCCGCTTGGGATGGTTTCCTGCTGGCTCCGCTGTGAACGGGACTCTCGCTGCTGTGTTGGATCCGCTTTGGACTGGACTCTCGCGACTGTGTTGGATCCATTATGGATTGAACTTTCACAGTATCATGTTAGACCCGCTCGACATCCATTGCTTTCCTCCTCTCCAAGGTTCTCATAGTCATCATTGTCACCGACGTCCCACTGGGTGTGAGTTTTCCTTGCCCTTATGTGGGCCTACCGAGGATGTCGTGGTGGTTTGTGCAGCCCTTTGAGACACTAGTGATTTAGGGCTATATAAGTAAACATTGATTGATTGATTGATAACCACTCTGCTACAAGAAATTACACGCCTGCAAATCATTTGGACTTCTGCCGTTGCCGTATCCATGACGATAGGGAGAAGATTTTATGTACACGATGAGTCGGGTGTGGCTTGACCTCCACGGCGGAGGCTCAACCGAACCCCTGAGGCCGACTCACCGAACCCCCAGGGTTCGATCAAACCCAGGTTAAGAACCACTGAGATAGAACATGTTAAAACGGAAAATAACCAGATATTAACAATAAACGAACAAGTCGATTGATAATCATTTTTTGCAGCTTGTCCTTTATATCCATCCATCCATCCATCTTCTTCCGCTTATCCGAGATCGGATCGCGGGGGCAGCAGCCTAAGCAGGGAAACTCAGACTTCCCTCTCCCCAGCCACTTAGTCCAGCTCTTCCCAGGTGATTCCGAGGCGTTCCCAGGCCAGCTGGGAGACATAGTCTACCCAACGTGTCCTGGGTCTTCCCCGTGGCCTCCCTCATTGTCCTACATAATGTTGACAAAATAGTAGAATGGGAAATGACACAATATGTTACTGCATATGTTAGCAGACAAATCAGGGGCCTTTGTTTGCTTACATACTACTAAAACACAAGTTGTCTTGTATGTTCACTAATTTATTTAAAGACAAAAATGTTCTTTGATGGCAATAAGAAACATTTGTTTAATGTACCGTAAGTTGTTTTTTATTCAAATAAAGCCAATAATGCCATTTTTGCGGTATTCAGAAAAGTCTAAAAATTCCTTTTTGCTACTGATACCAGTACCAAAATATTGGTATCGAGACAACCTTAGTACACGCGAAGTTCTCATTTTAATAAGGCGGTCTGCACACGCAGTCTTAGCAAATCATACGCAACACGGCCTCTAATTTTATAGATTGCACATGCTCTTTACCGCGTTGTATTTGGATTTGAGTAAATCCGGCCCTGTTTATGTTTGAATAGTTGCTCTGGGTCCTCAAATCTGACCTTGACTTGAACAATAACCCAAACTAAAATAACGATATCTCAAAAAGTTTATAGCACAGCGTGTCCCAGGCAGGAGATTTACAAGGGAACTGTGACCCGTAAAGAACTCCCATTAAACTTCTATAGATCCGACAGACCAGGACCGTGTGCTCCATGGCGATGACAAATGCGCAAGGAGAAAGGAAACCTGTTCACTTCAAAGCCTGCATCTAGCGAAGCACAGTGTACCATCGAATATACAAACCCCGTTTCCATATGAATTGGGAAATTGTGTTAGATGTAAATATAAACAGAATACAATGATTTGCAAATCCTTTTCAACCCATATTCAGTTGAATGCACTACAAAGACAACATATTTGATGTTCAAACTCATAAACTTTATTTTTTTGCAAATAATAATCAACTTAGAATTTCATGGCTGCAACACGTGCCAAAGTAGTTGGGAAAGGGCATGTTCACCACTGTGTTACATCACATTTTCTTTTAACAACACTCAATAAACGTTTGGGAACTGAGAAAACTAATTGTTGAAGCTTTGAAAGTGGAATTCTTTCCCATTTTTATGTTATGTAGAGTTTTAGTTGTTCAATAGTCTGGGGTCTCCGCTGTCGTATTTTAAACTTCATAATGCGCCACACATTTTCGATGGGAGACAGGTCTGGACTGCAGGCAGGCCAGGAAAGTACCCGCACTTTTTTATTATGAAACCATGCTGTTGTAACATGTGGCCTGGCATTGTATTGCTCAAATAAGCGGGGGCGTCCATGATAATGTTGCTTTGATGACAACATATGTTGCTCCAAAACCTGTATGGACCATTCAGCATTAATGGTGCCTTCACAGATGTGTAAGTTACCCATGCCTTGGGCACTAATACACCCCCATACCATCACAGATGCTGGCTTTGGAACTTTGCGCCTATAACAATCGGGATGGTTATTTTCCTCTTTGTTCCAGAGGACACCACGTCCACAGTTTCCAAATAAAATTTGAAATGGGGACTCATCAAACCACAGAACACTTTTCCACTTTGCATCAGTCCATCTTAGGTGAGCTCGGGCCCAGCGAAGCCAGCGTCGTTCTTTGGTGTTGTTGATAAATGGCTTTTGCTTTGCATAGCAGAGTTTTAACTTGCACTTACAGATGTAGCAACCAACTGTAGTTACTGACAGTGGTTTTATGAAGGGTTCCTGAGCCCATGTGGTGATATCCTTTACACACTGATGTCTGTTTTTGACGCCGTCCCGCCTGAGGGATCAACGGTCAGTGATATCATCGCTTACGTGCAGTGATTTCTCCAGATTCTCTGAACCTTTTGATGATTTTACGGACCGTAGATGGTAAAATCCCTAAATTCCTTGCAATAGCTCGTTGAGAAATGTTGTTCTAAAACTGTTTGGCAATTTGCTTTCAAATTGGTGACCCTCACCCCATCCTTGTTTGTGAATTACTTAGCATATTATGTAAGCTGCTTTTATACCCAATCATGGCACCCACCTGTTCCCAATTAGCCTGCACACCTGTGGGATGTTCCAAATAAGTGTTAGATGAGAATTTCTCAACTTTATCAGTATTTATTGCCACCTTTCCCAACTTCTTTGTCACATGTTGCTGGCATCAAATTCTAAAGTTAATGATTATTTGCAAAAATGAAAAATGTTTATCAGTTCCCTGTACGATCAGTGCCAGAGCTTGGTCCGCATTGCCGGCAGTAAGTCGAACACATTTCCAGTGAGGGTTGGACTCCGCCAAGGCTGTCCTTTGTCACCCATTCTGTTCATAACTTTTATGGACAGAATTTGTAGGCGCAGTCAAGGCGTTGAGGGGTTCCGGTTTGGTGACCGCAGGATTAGGTCTCTGCTTTTTGCAGATGATGTGGTCCTGATGGCTTCATCTGACCGGGATCTTCAGCTCTCGCTGGATCGGTTCGCAGCCGAGTGTGAAGCGACCGGAATGAGAATCAGCACCTCCAAGTCCGAATCCATGGTTCTCGCCCGGAAAAGGGTGGAGTGCCATCTCCGGGTTGGGGAGGAGACCCTGCCCCAAGTGGAGGAGTTCAAGTACCTAGGAGTCTTGTTCACGAGCGGGGGAAGAGTGGATCGTGAGATCGACAGGCGGATCGGTGCGGCGTCTTCAGTAATGCGGACGTTGTACCGATCCGTTGTGGTGAAGAAGGAGCTGAGCCGGAAGGTAAAGCTCTCAATTTACCGGTCGATCTACGTTCCCATCCTCACCTATGGTCATGAGCTTTGGGTCATGACCGAAAGGACAAGATCACGGGTACAAGCGGCCGAAATGAGTTTGGGTCTCTCCCTTAGAGATAGGGTGAGAAGCTCTGCCATCCGGGAGGAACTCAAAGTAAAGCCGCTACTCCTTCACATGGAGAGGAGCCAGATGAGGTGGTTCGGGCATCTGGTCAGGATGCCACCCGAACGCCTCCCTAGGGAGGTGTTTAGGGCACGGCCAACCGGTAGGAGGCCACGGGGAAGACCCAGGACACGTTGGGAAGACTATGTCTCCCGGCTGGCCTGGGAACGCCTCGGGATCCCCCGGGAAGAGCTAGACGAAGTGGCTGGGGAGAGGGAAGTCTGGGTTTCCCTGCTTAGGCTGTTGCCCCCGCGACCCGACCTCGGATAAGCGGAAGATGATGGATGGATGGATGAACATCAAATATGTTGTCTTTGTAGCATATTCAACTGAATATGGCTTGAAGATTATTTGCAAATCATTGTATTCTGTTTATATTTACATCTAACACAATTTCCCAACTCATATGGAAACGGGGTTTGTATAACAGAATATGCAATAACGATCTGCTGTGTCACCTAAAGCGGTGAGCTGTGGTGTTGCGGTGTCACCACTGGACTCTATGTCCTCGGGGTAGGACTCTGCTGAGCACGTTTACCGGCAGACAGAGTTTAAAGGTAGGGTGACTTATCTGTGCTCTTGCAGTGTGTGGCCGCTACTAAATCAGTCGCAGGATAAACTCATCTCTGCGGGGAAAAGTATGAGCTGGCAGCTTCTTATCAAACCTTATGAATCAATTAGGATAAATGAAATGCTTTCACTGGCCACAGAAGCCCGTTGTGATAAATCACATGGAGGTGCGGTATGTATACCAGCTATATTTCATCCCCGTTCCGAGACAGACAACGAGGCTGAAATGAATTAGAAAGAGCGATCAGTTGCTCTCATCATGAATCTCAGTGTCTGAGTGACACTGATAGGGCCGTCTCGCTCCTGCGCTTTTTATTCATTGGCGGATCAATACCAGTCTGCAACTCTCAATTGATGTGCACGGCCAGCGAGGAAGCAGTAAATGTTATCTCTGACATCAACACTCAGCGCCGGAAAAGTTCTACATTTTCCGAGCCGGTGAAGTACAAAGTGTGCATTTTGGTGGCCTGTTGTATGTTATGTGGTTTTCCTTGCCCTTATGTGGGCCTACCGAGGATGTCGTAGTGGTTTGTGCAGCCCTTTGAGACACTAGTGATTTAGGGCTATATAAGTAAACATTGATTGATTGATTGATGTACGACAGAGGGGGAGAGAGACAGCACGACACAGGAAGTATCGTTCACCGGGGTTTTATTGAGCTTGATGAATGAGCGGAGTGTGTATGCTACCATGTGTGTGCATGCAAGACTATGTACAGGAATTAACAAGAAAATACCCACATTTAATGTCAAACAAACACATACCAATCGACGGATTCAAGTTGCACCAGTGGTCAAAAGATGCAAAAGTCCCTCGTTTGTTCTGCACATTTTACCGACGATAGCGATGCTACGACAGAGATGTGTGGATATCCTGCGACACTCAAAGCAGTTGCATTTCCAACGATGAAGTCAACGAAATCACAAAGGTGAGTTTTGTTAATGTTATTGACTCATGTGCTAATCAGACATATTTGGTCGCGGCATGACTGCCAGCTAACCGATGCTAACATGCTATTTAGGCTAGCCGTATCTACATTTGTAGCTATATTTGCATCCAGCCTTTCCCTCCACCCACATTTAATGCCGAACAAACACTTACCAATTGACTGATATAAGTTGCTCCAGTGGTCAAAAGATGCAATCGTTGGTTAGAAGGCGATCGTCGAATTCGTCCGCGTGATATGGCTCATTAGCTTGAGTTTCTTCTTCAATTTCATTTTCGCTGAAAACGAAATTGAAACGGATACAAAACTTTGCACAGTACTGAATCTGCACTTTTAAAGATTTTTAATGACTTGCTTTTAATGTCTGATTCTGGCAGCTCTGCCATTTTAGTGCTTTTAGATCTTACAGCTGCCTTTGACACAGTCGACCACACAATTCTTTTAGACCGCCTGAGAGACTGTGTGGGTGTCAGGGGGACTGCGTTACAGTGGTTCAGATCTTACCTGTCTGAGAGGTCCTTCTCTGTCAGGCTGGGGGACGCCACCTCTTCTTCTGCCCCGCTTTACTGTGGTGTCCCCCAGGGATCTATTTTAGGCCCCATCCTGTTTGCTCTTTATCTCCTCCCTCTTGGAGATATTTTTAAGAAACATGGAGTGTTTTATCACTTTTATGCGGACGACTGCCAAATTTATATGCCAATTTCAAAAAGCCACGGCCCCCTGACACCCCTTCTCAACTATCTATGTGACGTCAAGGCTTGGTTAGCACAGAATTTTTTAATAATGAATGAGTTTTTGGTCCGGCCCTCACTGACTTGGGACCATTGCAAAATGATGTGTGTCCCAAAGTCACCAGCCTTGGCGTCACTATAGACAGCCATTTTAAACTTGACAAACAAGTCAATGGCGTTTTAAAATCGTGTTTTTATCACCTTCGTTAAACCGTTTTTATCTTTGAACCTTTTTAAACAAGTGGTGCATGCTTTTATTTCAAGTGGCCTGGACTACTGCAATGCACTTTATGCTGGCATTAGCCAAAAAGCTCTCTCCCGGTTGCAGTTAGTCCAGAACGCGGCAGCAGGACTTTTAACAGGGGCCAGGAAACGCCAGCATAGAACCCCAATTCTTCAGAGTTTGCACTGGCTCCCTCTTCATTTTAGAATTGATTTTAAAACATTGCTGTTTGTTTTTAAATCTTTACATGGACTGGCACCTCAATATATCTCGGACCTCAACCAAATTTACATTCCTGCGCGCGCTCTGAGGTCCGAGAGCCAGTTCCAGCTCGTGGTGCCCAAGACCAGACTTAAGACCAGGGGAGACAGGGCCTTCTCTGTGGTCGGCCCTAAGCTCTGGAACTTTCTGCCCCTCCATGTTCAAACTGCTTCCACAGTGGAGTGTTTTAAGTCTCGTCTTAAGACCCACTTTTATTCTTTGGCTTTTAACACTACGTGAGTTGTGTGGTCCTCTGTTGTCTTCTGTGTTTTTTATACAATTTGATTTCTATTTTACTGTTTTAATTGCTTTTACCCTTTAAAATTGTTTTTAATCATATTTATTTTATATTGTTTTTATTGGTTTTATTTTTATTCATTTTTTGTTTTATTCAGTCATTGGTGGAGCATAATATTGTTTTTAACATGGCTGTGCAGCACTTTGGAAACGTTATTGTTGTTTAAATGTGCTATATAAATAAAGTGGATTGGATTGGATTGCAGCTGTCAAAGAGGCAGCTGCAACTCTCTTGCCTCCTCCGTGGCTTTCCTCAGAGACACTGGCGGTCGCCACACCCCTCCGACATTCAGGTACGACTATATCATCCTACTAAAACACCAGTAACACAATAATCAGATAAGGGATTTTCCAGAATTATCCTAATAAATGTGTCTAATAACATCTGAATCGCTCCCACTGCCCTCTCTTTTTTTTTTCTAGTCCTTCACTCTCACTATCCTCATCCACGAGTCTTTCATCCTCGCTCAAATTAATGAGGAAATCATCGCTTTCTCCGTCCGAATCGCTCTCGCTGCTGGTGGCCATGATTGTAAACAATGTGAGGATATGATGAGCTCGAGAACCCGTGACGTCACGCGCACATCGTCCGCTACTTCCGGTACAGGCAAGGCTTTTTTATTAACGAGCAAAAGTTGCGAACTTTATCGTGGATGTTCTCTACTAAATCCTTTCAACAAAAATATGGCAATATCGCGAAATGATCAAGTATGACACATAGAATGGAGCTGCTATCCCCGTTTGAATAAGAAAATCTCATTTCAGTAGGACTTTAAATTGCTTAAATTTAATTCGATTATATTGTTTGTCTCCCTGAGCGCTCGTTTCCCTCACCTGTCCATGATTGGCAGCCTGGCACACCTGGTTGCGGTTGCCAATCAGGCAGGCTATTTATGCCTGCCTCGCCTGTTCGGCAGTGCTCGAGGGAGTGATTATGTCCAAGACCTTCTGCTGAATGCATGACTGCTCCGCCTCTGTTGATTATCTTCTTTCTTTTGTTCCTTGATTGTCACACACAAACGCGAGGTGTGGTGAAATTATTCTCTGAATTTCACCCATCACCCTTGATCAACCCTGAGAAATGAGGGGAGCAGTGAGCAGCAGCGGTGGCCGCGCTCGGGAATAATTTTTGGTGATTTAACCCCCAATTCCAACCCTTGATACCCTTTGGTATGACTCGGCCAGGGTTTGAACTCACAACCTACCGATCTCAGGGCGGACACTATTAAAATACTCTTCTCCTGTTTCCTGCATGTTGGGGTCACAACTGCTGCAGCCATGTGGGTTCATCACGATATCAGTGTCTATTGTATTACAGTTATTCGACAATAAAATCTGTAAAACAGCCAACGTCACAATACAACACAATGCGATTTATACAAGAACATATGATCCTAAACAGTTTACTTTTTGCATGTGGCTGAGTTTGCCTTTATTTAGCACCAAAATATGTTTTTTTTTTGTTCTGGTAACCAACGCATAGGTGCCCATCCCTATAGGGCTAGAATCCCTAACCCAAAATGTTGAAAGAGCCATATAGGACCAAAAATACAAAACAAAAATTCTTTTGGAGCCCCCAAAAAATAAAAGCCTTATTTAAGTCTTATAATGAAGGCAACACATGGTGTGAGTGTCTATATTAGCTATTAACTATCAAAATGAGTATGTGTCGCAGGCTGATGCAAATCTTCATTGATAGAAATGTTGAAATGTAATATTTATTCTACACGTTTGCAACATTGTAAAACGGAGGCTTCCCAGAGGGTGAGATGATTCCTGGAAACGACTGCCTTAGAATGGCCAAAGTAATAGAAGTGGGTGTCCAAGGTAAATGAAACGGCAGGTTGTCGTCTTCTAGTGGATTTATTACAATATTTGGCAAGATGGGTAATGTTTGCTGTGGTCTGGAACAACATGGTACACAAACAACTATCAGACATTCAGCCAATATTTCAAACAGATAATAGGTCATGAGACATGCACATATAAATTAAATCAATCGATCAATCAATCAATGTTTACTTATATAGCCCTAAATCACTAGTGTCTCAAAGGGCTGCACAAACCACTACGACATCCTCGGTAGGCCCACATAAGGGCAAGGAAAACTCACACCCAGTGGGACGTCGGTGACAATGATGACTATGAGAACCTTGGAGAGGACCACATATGTGGGCACCCCCCTCCCCGCCCCCTTCTAGGGGACCGAAAGCAATGGATGACGAGCGGGTCTAACATGATACTGTGAAAGTTCAATCCACAGTGGATCCAACACAGCTGCGAGAGTCCCGTCCACAGCGAAGCCAGCAGGAAACCATCCCAAGCGGAGGCGGATCAGCAGCGCAGGGATATCCCCAGCCGATACACAGGCGAGCGGTCCATCCTGGGTCCCGACTCTGGACAGCCAGTACGTCATCCATGGCCATCGGACCGGACCCCCTCCACAAGGGAGAGTGGGACATAGGAGAAAAAGAAAAGAAATGGCAGATCAACTGGTCTAAAAAGGGAGTCTATTTAAAGGCTAGAGTATACAAATGGGTTTTAAGGTGAGACTTAAATGCTTCTACTGAGGTGGCATCTCGAACTGTTACCGGGAGGGCATTCCAGAGTACTGGAGCCCGAACGGAAAACGCTCTATAGCCCGCAGACTTTTTTTGGGCTTTGGGAATCACTAATAAGCCGGAGTCTTTTGAAGGCAGATTTCTTGCTGGGACATATGGTACAATACAATCGGCAAGATAGGATGGAGCTAGACCGTGTAGTATTTTATACGTAAGTAGTAAAACCTTAAAGTCACATCTTAAGTGCACAGGAAGCCAGTGCAGGTGAGCCAGTATAGGTATATATGTATGTATATATGTATATAAAGGTATATACAGTATAGGTATATATGTATGTATATATGTATATAAAGGTATATACAGTATAGGTATATATGTATGTATATATGTATATAAAGGTATATACAGTATAAGTATACATGTATGTATATATGTATATAAAGGTATATACAGTATAGGTATATATGTATGTATATATGTATATAAAGGTATATACAGTACAGGTATATATGTATGTATATATGTATATAAAGGTATATACAGTACAGGCGTAATGTGATCAAACTTTCTTGTTCTTGTCAAAAGTCTAGCAGCCGCATTTTGTACCAACTGTAATCTTTTAATGCTAGACATGGGGAGACCCGAAAATAATACGTTACAGTAATCGAGACGAGACGTAACAAACGCATGGATAATGATCTCAGCGTCTTTAGTGGACAGAATGGAGCGAATTAGGAAATTAAATATACCTACAAACGAATCATAACGATGAAATATGTACATACAGATAGCCTAAATAGCATGTTAAAATTGATTAGACCAAATATGCCTGATTTAGCGCTCCACACAAGTCAATAACATCAACAAAGCTCACTTTTTGTGCATTCACGCACAGCATGAAAGGTTTGGTGGACAAAATGAGACAAAGAAGGAGTGGCATAAAACACATCTTTCTGTGGCAGCGTCGGAGAAAGTTGTGCATCCAAACAAACTACGGTGCATTCAAGGACCACCAAAAATAGTAGGATAAAACAGCGTTCGCGCAATCCTCTCATCAATTAGGCATGTTTAGAATAGATTACATTAGATTAGATCGTACTCTATTCCTTCAGGAGAGTTCCTTCGGGAAAATCAAATTTTCAGCACAATCAATCAATAGATCAATCAATCAATGTTTATTTATATAGCCCTAAATCACAAACGTCTCAAAGGACTGTACTTATGTGGGGCGGCATAGCTCGGTTGGTAGAGTGGCCGTGCCAGCAACTTGAGGGTTGCAGGTTCGATTCCCGCTTGTGCCATCCTAGTTACTGCCGTTGTGTCCTTGGGCAAGACACTTTAACCACCTGCTCCCAGTGCCACCCACACTGGTTTAAATGTAACTTAGATATTGGGTGTCACTATGTAAAGCGCTTTGAGTCACTTGAGAAAAGCGCTATATAAATATAATTCACTTCACTTCACTTCACTACAAACCACTACGACTACAACATCCTCGGAAGAACCCACAAAAGGGCAAGGAAAACTCACACCCAGTGGGCAGGGAGAATTCACATCCAGTGGGACGCCAGTGACAATGCTGACTATGAGAACCTTGGAGAGGACCTCAAATGTGGGCGACCCCCCCCCCCCCCCCCCGCCCCCCTCTAGGGGACCAAAAGCAATGGATGTCGAGCGGGTCTAACATGATACTGTGAAAGTTCAATCCATCGTGGCTCCAACACAGCCGTGAGAGTTCAGTTCAAAGCGGATCCAAGAAATCAGCGAGAGTCCCGTCCACAGGAAACCATCCCAAGCGGAGTCGGATCAGCATCGTAGAGATGTCCCCAACCGATACACAGGCGAGCGGTCCATCCTGGGTCCCGACTCTGAACAGCCAGTACTTCATCCATGGTCATCGGACCGGACCCCCTCCACAAGTGAAGGGTGGACAGAGGAGAAAAAGAAAGGAAGCGGCAGATCAACTGGTCTAAAAAGAAGGTTTATTTAAAGGCTAGAGTATACAAATGAGTTCTAAGGTGAGACTTAAATGCTTCTACTGAGGTGGCATCTCGAACTGTTACCGGGAGGGCATTCCAGAGTACCATTCAAGATTAGACAAACATTACAGGGAGACAGAACAGGATCGCTGACGGGTCTGCCGGCTTCCAGCGCCCCTTACAAAAAAAGGTGAGATACAGGTAAACAAGTGGGGGGGAATGGGAGAAAAAATTGAAGATTAAAATTAAATAAAATTAAAAAAAAATTAAAAAAATTTAAAATTTAAAAAATCGGTCTAAGCCTGGGCCCTGGAGAGGGGGTCCAGACTGAGGCCAAGGTGAAAAAACAACAAGAACTCATAGTCATAGTACACATGTAAGAGGGAAACATCAAACCTCAAAGAAGACATCAAAGCAGCGGATACAAGCAGACACTTCTACATACAGCTATGAATAAGAATGAAAAGAAACGCATACTGTGGTGGCCTCTGTGGTGTTTAATATAAACAGTGACATGTCTTCTCTCTGATAGAAACAATATTAAAACAAACATTTTATTTTTTCCATTTTCATACATTTTTGTATGAACTCGAGAGCCGCGGGTTGCCGATCTCCGCTATCGGGTATGGGGGTTGGCGACATCATTGTAACTCTTTTTCGTTTACTATCTTCTGGATTAACCATCTAGTTCTATTTCCCTGCTATTTCACTGCACCATACCTCATGTCGGCACATGGATGGAGGTTTGTGTGAGATGGCTGACGGGCCACTGGGACAGTGTGTGCGTTGAAGGGCTGCCTGCATGGAAGGCGGCCACCGTCCGCTATTTATTACATCTCTGTCAATCAATCAATCAATGTTTATTTATATAGCCCCAAATCACAAATGTCTCAAAGGACTGCACAAATCATTACGACTACAACATCCTCGGAAGAACCCACAAAAGGGCAAGGAAAACTCACACCCAGTGGGCAGGGAGAATTCACATCCAGTGGGACGCCAGTGACAATGCTGACTATGAGAAACCTTGGAGAGGACCTCAGATGTGGGCAACCCCCCCCCCTCTAGGGAACCGAAAGCAATGGATGTCGAGCGGGTCTAACATGATACTGTGAAAGTTCAATCCATAGTGGCTCCAAGACAGCAGCGAGAGTCCCGTCCACAGGAAACCATCTCAAGCGGATCAGCAGCGTAGAGATGTCCCCAACCGATACAGGCGAGCGGTCCATCCTGGGTCCCGACGAGCGGTCCATCCTGGGTCTCGACTCTGGACAGCCAGTACTTCATCCATGGTCATCGGACCGGACCCCCTTCACAAGGGAGGGGGGGACATAGGAGAAAGAAAAGAAGCGGCAGATCAACTGGTCTAAAAAGGAGGTCTATTTAAAGGCTAGAGTATACAGATGAGTTTTAAGATGAGACTTAAATGCTTCTACTGAGGTAGCATCTCGAACTGTTACCGGGAGGGCATTCCAGAGTACTGGAGCCCGAACGGGGCAGACTTGATTAGCAGACATTGGCTCATTAATCTGTCTTCGCCGCATGCGGACCCGCTTACCACTTCCCCGTTCATTCATGCTGACAACACTGGTCATGAATCACCACATGGAGACTGCACACATCAGCGAAAAAAAAATCTAAGCACATAGGCCATGTTTTACTAGGGGGTGTTTTTCATTGTTGTCATGGATTCATGGAGACTCTCATGGGCTTTTTTTTGCATGGCGTTTTAGAAATGCAGAAATGCAGGACTACGTTGATGAGCATAACAGAACGGTGAAGTCAGCATAGAACGTGTCTTTTACCAGCATTTCTTTATGCTGTTTTGCAACTGGCATGAAGGTCGCACACTTGATGTGGTTTACTGAAAGAATGTAGCTGGAGGAGATTTTGTATTATCTTTCACTGTGGCTTGAGAACATTTCAGAAAGCAAAACACACTCCCAGATTTCCGTCTCTGCAATATTTTCAGCTCCTCATGACCCCGCATGCAGACTTTGACTCAATACAGGATTTAATTTGACTCTCGACACCATATTTGGTTTATTGGATGACACGTTCGAAAAATTGCATTGATTTGTTTGAGTCATTTCGTCTTTTTGCTGAAGTGCATCATTGGAAAGCTGCAGCCTCCTTATTGTTTCCTGCTCGGGTGATCAAAGGAATGCAATAATCATCGACCGTACAGTTAAGTTTTTGGACAGGCAAACACATCCCAGCAGGCACAAAACATTAAAACAACGTTGAGAACTTGTTGAATTAGGTCCTGACTCTCATGACGTGGGGGGGTTTGCAGCTTGCTGCGAGGAATGTTTCCCCGGGATGCAAACGGATCACTCCGGACAGGACTTGCAGGTAGGGACATGATTTAATCTTGAACAAAAATTCAAAGAGGTACAAAAAACGGAAAACAAGGCGAAGGAACAAGCCGATCGCACTTGAAGCTAAATACAAAGCATAAACTATGGCCTGGAACACTCAGGGAACTGTGGCATCAATCAATCAATGTTTATTTATATAGCCCTAAATCACAAGTGTCTCAAAGGGCTGCGCGAACCACAACGACGTCCTCGGTACAGAGCCCACATAATGAGACTAGCAAGACTTACTTGGCAAGGTAACAAAACTTACGTGGACACGGAATGAATCCAACAACACAAACTGTAGTATCACATGGAAACAAGTAATGACTGGCAAAGACAGGCTTAAAAAAGGGCCCTGATTAGAAACAGGTGCGCAGTCCAAACACCGGAAGCAGGTGAAAATCATAAGTCGGCATGGAAACCAAACAAAACAAGGGAGCGCAAACAGGAACTAAAAGATTCTAAAACTAACAGAACATAAAAACACCTGGATCATGACACTGATGTTCAGCAACTCCAACATAACGTTGAAACAACATGCTTTTTGACGACGTTTAAAAATTGTTGGGTTCTGACGTTGATTTGACCATTGAATTTTGGTCATTTCCTAACCAATATTCCACAACACAAATACAACATTAAAACAACATACTTTTTGACAACATTAATTCAATGTAAGGTTGTGGCGTTGATTTGACCATTGAAATATAAAACCAATTACTACTCCAATTTCATTCACCTCAATAAAAATGATCCTAAATATTTACTACAGTAGTATCGCTAAGCCAACAAGCGACTTCCCCCAGTAGATCCACCCACTCAGCTGATGACTTTAGGATATTATTTAGGAAGAACATTGAACTCATTAGAAAGGAGAATAAAGATAATGTGTCCCAGCACCAACTGGGTTCTATTAACGCAGATACAAATTTATGTACGACGAAAAAATATCTTATTTTGAGGAAATAACATTAGAGGAACTCCTGTGACCTGTGAATGGGACAAAACAAACATGTTTACTTGGCCCACTTCCTGGGAAAGTTATCAGGAAGCTGTTTGTAATATTAGGACCATCAGTTCTAAATATTAACTTATCACTTTCCTCCGGTACTGTTCCCCTAGCATTCAGAGCAGCGGTTACTCATCTTCTGCTCAAAAGACCTAACATCGATCCTGGCCTCATGGTAAACTACCGGCCGGTGTCCCACCTTCCCTTTATCTCGAAAATTCTCGAAAAAATTGATGCCCCACAGCGAAATGAACACTAACAATCTCTGTGAACCCTTTCAGTCCGGTATCAGGGCAAATCACTCTACAGAGACAGCCCTCGCAAAAATTATTAATCTATTGCTAACTATGGATGCTGATGTGTCGTGCATGTTGCTGCTACTTGATACCGTCAATCATAACATTTCATTAGAATGTTTCAAAACACGTATTGGTATGTCAGACTTAACCTTTTCTTGGTTTAACTCCTGACGGGATGCAGTGCGTCTCCCATAACAATGTGACCTCGGAGTACGTTAAGGTAACGTGCGGAGTTCCACTTGGTTTGATTTTTGGCCGTGCGCTTTTCATTATTTACATGCTGAAAACATTTAAACATGTACGGACAATTCCAATTAAGGTCTCCAATTAACCTAACATGCATCATTTTTAGACTGTGGATGAAAAACAAAGGAACTTGAGTAAGACTACACAAGCACAGGCAGAACAAACAAACTCCAAATAGGTTTTTAGCAATGATTGCAGAATTCAAAGACTTTTTTTTCAGTTAGAAATAATTAAAGACAGCAATTTGTAGAAAAATTAAACTGTGTCCGTCTTTGGCAAGCGGCTTACTTCCTATCCTTTTTATGATTTTTCCATACTTTCATCCCAGACCTGATGTTTTTGGAGGCACAGAAAGACAACTTGTGGCTTTCCAGTCCTTGCAGCCAGCATCTCTTAAAAATGCCTCGGCAAAATTTATGGAGTTCACAAACCACATATGGTTAAGTTTACTCCTTGTGTCATTGTTACACTCATTTGTGTGAGGATGAAAACCCTGTGGTAGTAAAAATAAATATAGATCCAAAATATGTGACAGCACTATTAGTAGTGGATCAAACTGGCATCACAGGTACTTAAATGTAACTGCCTCTCAGTGTTGGCAAACCAAACAACACTTTTGGAAGCTGGCTAAAGTTACAATGCCAATATTGAACACTTTCACACATACACAAAAATATACTAACTTCCAAAACTGAGAAAATGTGATTTTTAATCATGTGTACTTCGCCCCCTCTGAGTTTTCCAAAGAAACTTGGCGGTCTGTGATTTTAGCAATTTGTGGTCAGTAAAAGGAAGGAAGAGTCAAGCAGGGGCCTCCAATCTTTTAGGCTCAAAAGCGACATCCACAACATCAAAGGACAAAACAAATCAAAGCAACTGAAAAGTATGAATTGCTGCATATTATTATTACTGCAAACTGAATCTTCAAATCTCATTACGCATTACAGCTAACCCAATAACAAATAAAGATCAATCAATCAATCAATGTTTACTTATATAGCCCTAAATCACTAGTGTCTCAAAGGGCTGCACAAACCACCATGACATCCTCGGTAGGCCCACATAAGGGCAAGGAAAACTCACACCCAGTGGGACGTCGGTGACAATGATGACTATGAGAACCTTGGAGAGGAGGAAAGCAATGGATGTCGAGCGGGTCTAACATGATACTGTGAAAGTTCAATCCACAATGGATCCAACACAGTCGCGAGAGTCCAGTCCAAAGCGGATCCAACACAGCAGCGAGAGTCCCGTTCACAGCGGAGCCAGCAGGAAACCATCCCAAGCGGAGGCGGATCAGCAGCGCAGAGATGTCCCCAGCCGATACACAGGCAAGCAGTACATGGCCACCGGATCGGACCGGACCCCCTCCACAAGGGAGAGTGGGACATAGAAGAAAAAGAAAAGAAACGGCAGATCAACTGGTCTAAAAAGGGAGTCTATTTAAAGGCTAAAGTATACAAATGAGTTTTAAGGTGAGACTTAAATGCTTCTACTGAGGTGGCATCTCGAACTGTTACCGGGAGGGCATTCCAGAGTACTGGAGCCCGAAATGAAAACGCTCTATAGCCCGCAGACTTTTTTGGGGCTTTGGGAATCACTAACAAGCCGGAGTCCTTTGAACGCAGATTTCTTGCCGGGACATATGGTACAATACAATCGGCAAGATAGGATGGAGCTAGACCGTGTAGTATTTTATACGTAAGTAGTAAAACCTTAAAGTCACATCTTAAGTGCACAGGAAGCCAGTGCAGGTGAGCCAGTATAGGTATATATGTATGTATATATGTATATAAAGGTATATACAGTACAGGCGTAATGTGATCAAACTTTCTTGTTCTTGTCAAAAGTCTAGCAGCCGCATTTTGTACCAACTGTAATCTTTTAATGCTAGACATGGGGAGACCCGAAAATAATACGTTACAGTAGTCGAGGCGAGACGTAACAAACGCATGGATAATGATCTCAGCGTCTTTAGTGGACAGAATGGAGCGAATTTTAGCGATATTACGGAGATGAAAGAAGGCCGTTTTAGTAACGCTTTTAATGTGTGCCTCAAAGGAGAGAGTTGGGTCGAAGATAATACCCAGATTCTTTACCGTGTCGCCTTGTTTAATTGTTTGGTTGTCAAATGTTAGAGTTGTATTATTAAATAGAGTTCGGTGTCTAGCAGGACCGATAATCAGCATTTCCGTTTTTTTGGCGTTGAGTTGCAAAAAGTTAGCGGACATCCATTGTTTAATTTCATTAAGACACGCCTCCAGCTGACTACAATCCGGCGTGTTGGTCAGCTTTAGGGGCATGTAGATAAATGTTATCTTTTTTATGTATATCCAGTTTTTTTTTTTTTTCAATCATAAACTTCACTAAATTGTAACCCGCGTTTTCATGATCTTGTTCTGTTTGGTGTTGTGTTGGTACCCAGAACCAGAATAATTTCTATTCCATAAAGCACAAGGGAACAAACACACAGAAAACTATGGAGTGGTGGGACTACCAATGCCAGGAAAAAGGACCAGAAAAATGGTTACAAAAACTTGCCATGGGAAGGCAGGGATAGTCTGAGCACAGAGATCCAATCAGCCAAGAAAAGGAGTAATTTTCAACGGGTTTAAAGACAGGAGCTGGTCGGCATGGTCTGTGTGTTGCACGAGACTCAAAGGAAAGGACCAGCAACTGTGAGCAATCAGTTTAAGAAGCCAGAGAGTAATTGGTGTCAGGTGTTCTCGGGACTACTGCATTCTACTAGAATCAAGGGAACTGGGAGGAGAGAGAGAAAGAGCACAGGCAGGAAAAGCAGGGAGACAAAATCAATAATTCAAGAGGACTCCCTCAACGGAAACAACCTAGCTGCTTGCTGACATTTTTTAGGATACCGGTGATTAAAATAGGCAAAAAGAGATGGGTCAAGGGCGAGAGAGCAATAAATCCAGAAGTGAACTTCAGGTCCATATCCCTCGCACTCCACAAAGGTACCCTTGCCCCGTTTCTTCTTACTGTAAACACGGGATGCCCATTGACCAGTCTGGGAGTGGATGAACAAGGCCACTGGAGACCACAGATTTCAGAAGGGAGACTTGGAAGGCAGGATGTATCCGGATAGACTCAGAGAAGCGAAGCTGGACGGAGGAAGGATTAATGAGACTCTCAAACAGATACAAACCAAGGCTGCAACTTTCTGGAGTCTGTGTGGAGGGGAAGATCCCTGAAGGAAAGCTACATGCTTTGTTCAGGGCTGTAGTCAACCGAGGGGATGGTATTGTCATTTGCCAACCGCTGGCCATAGTCTAAAGTCTGAAACAGCGCGGCCCGGGTGTTACGCCAGGCCAGGCATGCTCGGTGAAGGTGGGCGGCGACAGACAGTCTCAGACTTCAGGGATGGAAATACCGGGGTTGGAACCCATTGGCGGCATGTAACAAAGAGATACCTGTAGAGAGTGTTGTGAGAGTATTAAATCCACGGGAGGTTAAATGATCAGGTTGCAGGTTTTTGATGGAAGACGCAGCGGATGGTGGCTTCCAGGCATACTTGCCAACACTCCCGGATTTTCCGGGAGACTCCCGAAATTTAGCGCCTCTCCCGAAAACCTCCCGGGACAAATTTTCTCCCGAAATTCAGGCGGAGCTGGAGGCCACGCCCCCTCCAGCTCCATGCGGACCTGAGTGAGGACAGCATGTTTTCACGTCCGGTTTCCCACAATATAAACGGCATGTCTGCCCAATGATGTTATAACTGTAGAATGATCAAAAGCGAGTTCTTGGTTTCTTATCTGGGTTTATTGTTAGGCAGTTTCATTAACGTCCTCCTAGCGCGGTAACAACACACAACAACAGCAGTCACGTTTTCATCTACCGGAAAGCAGTTCGTCTGCCGTAAACAGCAATTTTGTGACACTCTTAAACAGGCAATAAACTGTACATGCACCACAACACCTCCAGGCAACACCTCCGGGCAACTTCAACCCTTTACTAATATCTTCCTCCATTCACATCCCATCTCCCTGGATTGTAAATAACCTAATATAAATAATCGAATGTATTTCTAATGTATATACTTGTCTTATGCTATCTGAACTCACTATGTACATATCCTACTAAGTAAGACCTGCACTGTTTCAATGTCCATTTCTCTGTTGATGCAATTGTTGATGACTGAAGTTCTGATATCAACCAAAGCTCCTCATCCCCCCCCCCCCTGATTGTAAATAATGTAAATAGTTCAATGTACATACTATGATGATTAACCTGTGTGATGACTGTATTATGCTGATAGTATATATTTGTACCATGAATTGATTAACGTGGACCCCGACTTAAACCAGTTTAAAAACTTATTGGGGTGTTACCATTTAGTGGTCAATTGTACGGAATATGTACTGAACTGTGCAATCTACTAATAAAAATTTCAATCAATCAATCAATCATGCATATGTGACAATAACATATACGACCTTTAGAGAGTGCAGTGCACAACTGCGTACACAACAGCTGTAAATATACTCCTCCCCTCTTAACCACACCCCGCCCCCAACCATTGTATTTGTTCTGTTGTGTTTATGTTGTGTTACGGTGCGGATGTTCTCCCGAAACGTGTTTGTCATTCTTGTTTGGTGTGGGTTCAGAGTGTGGCGCATATTTGTAACAGTGTTAAAGTTGTTTATACATCCACTTTCAGTGTGACCTGTATGGCTGTTGATGAAGTATGCCTTGCATTCACTTATGTGTGTGTAAAAGCCATATATTTTAATGACTGGGCCGGAAGGCTGTGTGTATGGAGGAAAAAGCGGATACGACGACAGGTTGTAGAGGACGCTAAAGGCAGTGCCAACACGGCACACCCTCAATATTGTTGTCCAGATGAAACTGGAGAAATTCAGGAGATTGGTTGCCCAGAGAGATTTTCGGGAGGGGCACTGAAATTCGGGAGTCTCCCGGAAAAATCATGAGTGTTGGCAAATATGGGCTAAATTGCAGAGTCTTTTAGAAATTGTTGAAAGGACTGTGTTTTATGTGGGAGACTACCTCCACTGTTCAGGGATGATTTTTCAATTTAGACATAAATGGTTTCCCTCACTCCTCTTTCATACCATCTGTCCTCCTTGTCCAGAATCTCTACATTTTTGTTCTCAAAGAAGTGCTGTTTCTCCCTGAGGTGCAGGTAGACAGCTGAGTCTTGGCCTGAAGACTTTGCCCGTCCGTCTATGTTCTGCCATGCGTTGGCTTAGTGGTTGTTTTGTTTCCCCAATATATGAATCAGTGCATTCATCATTACACTAGATAACGAACACCAGATTGCTTTTGTAGGTGGGGAGTGTCCGGTCTTGGGGATGCACTAGTCTCTGTCTCAAAGTGTACTGGGATGTTGTGTTGGTAAAAAAATATTCAGAGTTTCTCAGACAGACCAGATACATCTGGAATGACAATATTTTTCCGTATGTCACCTCTTTCCTCCTCATCCTCTTGTTATTTCTGGAACTGGATGCACTTTTTACAAACGACCAGCTGGGATTACCACAGGTTTTGAGGGCTTCCCTCAAACGCCTATTCTTTTTGTCTTTGGCCTGTGGGCTGGTAGGAACATTATCAATCAATCAATCAATGTTTACTTATATAGCCCTAAATCACTAGTGTCTCAAAGGGCTGCACAAACCACAACACAAACCACAACGACATCCTCGGTAGGCCCACAAATAAAGAAATAAAATATTCGAACTCACAATTTGTAGCACCCATTCGACGCCGTATTAGCCAGTGGTACCCCTCGTAGTTGTTTGATTTGAGTCGGAAATAGTGGTTGGCCGACATCGTCTCACAAGAGGTAGTTTCTCTTTAAATATCCCTCTTGAAAATGGCCTTGCAAATATATATATCTGCCACCTAATCAACCTTCTCCTTCCTGCTTCCTGCTAAATTGCTACTTGTGAATGAGGAGTATCCAATCACAGCCTCGTTAACATCAGGCTACCTGGATAGGCTACTGTCGACAACTTCTGATCTGATTGGCTACCGCAACTGTCCATCATCTCTATGTGTTCTCAAGTTCATCCTCTAAGGCAGTGGTTCTCAACCTTTTTTCAGTGATGTACCCCCTGTGAACATCCCTCCAATTCAAGTACCCCCGAATCAGAGCAAAGCATTTTTGGCTGAAAAAAAGAGACGAAGAAGTAAAACACAGCACTATGTCATCAGTCCCTGACCCACCAAACTGTACAACAGTGCAAAAACATTGCTCATCTGTAGTGGTCCCTCCTGAACCATTTAGAAAAAAAGACACAAAAACAACCAAAAACTTGTTGAGAGATAAACAAGTGATTCAATTATAAATAAAGATTTCTACACATAGAAGTAACCATCAACTCTTTGGTGATCGTAATAGAGATTCATCTGAATTCATGAACTTAATTCCAAACATTTCTTCACAATTATCAACTCCGTGTTGTAGGGATCTGGTAACTAACGCCCAGTTTGTGTTCCAGTGGGTGGTGTGAGTCAAAAAGTAAGTATTGATTGGTATGTGTGGGTTTTCGGTAAACCCACTGATTGATTGATTGATTGATTGATTGATTGATTGATTGATTGATTGAGACTTTTATTAGTGGCTCAAACAGTACAGTACCTATTCCGTACAATTGGTCACTAAATTGTAACACCCAAGTACGTTTTTCAACTTGTTTAAGTCGGGGTCCACGTTAATCAATTCATGGTAAAAGATCAAACCTACTCGGATGAGCGGCGAAACGACCTCCAAGACTAACCAAACAATCCAGTTGCGAACGATTGGACGCCTTGAGAATTACTCAAAATAATATATTATTAATATTAATATTAATAATATAATATAATATATATAATATATACACGGTCTAGCTCCATCCTATCTTGCCGATTGTATTGTATTGTACCATATGTCCCGGCAAGAAATCTGCGTTCAAAGGACTCCGGCTTGTTAGTGATTCCCAAAGCCCAAAAAAAGTCTGCGGGCTATAGAGCGTTTTCCGTTCGGGCTCCAGTACTCTGGAATGCCCTCCCGGTAACAGTTCGAGATGCCACCTCAGTAGAAGCATTTAAGTCTCACCTTAAAACTCATTTGTATACTCTAGCCTTTAAATAGACTCCCTTTTTAGACCAGTTGATCTGCTGTTTCTTTTCTTTTTCTTCTATGTCCCACTCTCCCCTGTGGAGGGGGTCCGGTCCGATCCGGTGGCCATGTACTGCTTGCCTGTGTATCGGCTGGGGACATCTCTGCGCTGCTGATCCGCCTCGACATCTCTGCGCTGCTGATCCGCCTCCGCTTGGGATAGTTTCCTGGTGGCTCCGCTGTGAACGGGACTCTCGCTGCTGTGTTGGACCCGCTTTGGACTGGACTCTCGCGACTGTGTTGGATCCATTGTGGATTGAACTTTCACAGTATCATGTTAGACCCGCTCGACATCCATTGCTTTCCTCCTCTCCAAGGTTCTCATAGTCATTATTGTCACCGACGTCCCACTGGGTGTGAGTTTTCCTTGCCCTTATGTGGGCCTACCGAGGATGTCGTGGTGGTTTGTGCAGCCCTTTGAGACACTAGTGATTTAGGGCTATATAAGTAAACATTGATTGATTGATTGATTGATTGATACTCATCTTGATTGTGTGTTTGCGGTTTATTTGTTAATAGAACAATGAAAAACTGGTTGTCTCTCTTCTCCTCCCCATCAAGCATTATGCTCCCTGCACATGTGGGATGTTCAAGTACGCTATGTAATTTTGAGTGTAAAGCGAATTGGCTTTCCCACAGTGTGTGAATGAGTGCCTTTGTTTTTATTATTAAGCCATCATGCGGCCAAAGAAAAGTGCCAGTGCCAGCACTTTGATAAAGAAGGAGAGAAATACAATGGAATTCTCGACAGACCTCTTAGGAAAGTACAAAGAGAGTACTGTATGTCTGATTTTAGCATCTTTTACTTAAAAAGATAGATTTGTCTGCAATAGAAATTGATATCCTTTAAATAGACTCCCTTTTTAGACCAGTTGATCTGCCGTTTCTTTTCTTTTTCTTCTGTGTCCCACTCTCCTTTGTGGAGGGGGTCCGGTCCGATCCGGTGGCCATGTACTGCTTGCCTGTGTATCGTCTGGGGACATCTCTGCGCTGCTGATCCGCCTCCGCTTGGGATGGTTTCCTGCTGGCTCCGCTGTGAACGGGACTCTCGCTGCTGTGTCTTGGATCCGCTTTGGACTGGACTCTCGCGACTGTGTTGGATCCATTATGGATTGAACTTTCACAGTATCATGTTAGACCCGCTCGACATCCATTGCTTTCCTCCTCTCCAAGGTTCTCATAGTCATCATTGTCACCGACGTCCCACTGGGTGTGAGTTTTCCTTGCCCTTATGTGGGCCTACCGAGGATGTCCTAGTGGTTTGTGCAGCCCTTTGAGACACTAGTGATTTAGGGCTATATAAGTAAACATTGATTGATATGAGGTATTGTATCTGCAATGTCTTTGTGCATACAGTGTGTCACCTCTTTCTTCTCTCATTACTTTGAAAAATAAATGTCTTGGCGACCCAGCTCTGGTCTGCAAGTATCACCTCTGCCATCCAGGACTCAGCATGTGTATTGTAAGTGTGTATTCAGCTGTATAGCCAGCTCCTTCTAGGCCAGGGGTAGGGAACCTATGGCTCTAGAGCCAGATGTGGCTCTTTTGATGACTGCATCTGGCTCCCTGATAAATCTGAGCTAACTCTGCTTAACACGATAAGTAATGAATAATTCCACTTGTAATCACAGTGTTAAAAATAATGTTCAAAATATAAAACATTCTCATGCATTTTTAATCCATCCATCCGTTTTCTACCGCACCTGTTCAAGAAGTTGCGTTAATGGTAAGAAGTTATTTATTTATTATTGGTTAGTGTGGGGCTTGCCCTGCTAGGGGTTCTTCAAACCCCCAAGCACCGACATGAGAGCCTGTTTCAGGGTTAAAATATTGTTTTATTTTTCAATAAGTCTCTCAGTTGCTTTCTAGCAATAGTATTTCCAGCCCCAACCAAGTCTCTCCTCCTGGCTGCTGCTTGTAACAGAGCGACAGGTGATTAGATAACAAGGCCCAGGTTGGCCATATACGCACCTGTGGCTGCAGGCCCGCAGGCCACGCCCCCTCCACAGTTAGCTTCAGAATAACATCCATCCATCCATCCATTTCCTACCGCTTATTCCCTTTCGGGGTCGCGGGGGGCGCTGGCGCCTATCTCAGCTACAATCGGGTGGAAGGCGGGCTACACCCTGGACAAGTCGCCACCTCATCGCAGGGCCAACACAGATAGACAGACAACATTCACACTCACATTCACACACTAGGGCCAATTTAGTGTTGCCAATCAACCTATCCCCAGGTGCATGTCTTTGGAAGTGGGAGGAAGCCGGAGTACCCGGAGGGAACCCACGCAGTCACGGGGAGAACATGCAAACTCCACACAGAAAGATCCCGAGCCTGGATTTGAACCCAGGACTGCAGGACCTTCGTATTGTGAGGCAGACGCACTAACCCCTCTACCACCGTGAAGCCCCAGAATAACAACGTTATTAAAAAAATAAAAGACCTATTATACTCTAGAAATGTTGGTCTTACTTAAAAATGCACGTGTTTAGTTGTGTTCAGTGTTAAAAAAAAAATTATATGGCTCTTACTGAAATATATTTTAAAATATTTGGCTTTTTGGGTCTCTCAGCCAAAAAGGTTCCCGACCCCTGTTCTAGGCTAAAACAAACAAGCCCCACCTGTCCTCAGTATGCAGACGAAGACCCACAACCTGAGACATCACGGCCCATTTGTGGTTTTCTTTCCTGGGTTTCTCGACAAATACGAGTGAAAGCGAAATGTTGATGAACTCACAGATGTTTTCAGAGGAACATCTGGAACCCCATAAGGCGGAATGACTTTGCCACGTTTTTCCTCGTGAGGTGCCAGCATAGCAGACATCCACAAAGACACAGCTGCACCTTGAATTACGTTTTAGTTCCTTTTGCAATTTTGGTGTTTGAATGAGTTATTCCTGAGCTGGCTCACTGCTGCTTGAACACAGCGTGGTGTCACATCAGTGAAACAAGCTGGAAGCAATTACCACAAACTACGTTCAGTCTGCTCTCAGTTCTAATCCATAGCTCGCACAAAAGAAAACGTAAACCCCCCACAAAGAAAATCAGACTGAGACAACCTGGTTTAGAAGTTGGGTGATGGTTTTATTTGTTTCTGACATGATGGATCTTCAGCTCTCGCTGGATCGGTTCGCAGCCGAGTGTGAAGCGACCGGAATGAGAATCAGCACCTCCAAGTCCGAGTCCATGGTTCTCGCCCGGAAAAGGGTGGAGTGCCATCTCCGGGTTGGGGAGGAGACCCTGCCCCAAGTGGAGGAGTTCAAGTACCTAGGAGTCTTGTTCACGAGTGAGGGAAGAGTGGATCGTGAGATCGACAGGCGGATCGGTGCGCCGTCTTCAGTAATGCGGACGTTGTACCGATCCGTTGTGGTGAAGAAGGAGCTGAGCCGGAAGGCAAAGCTCTCAATTTACCGGTCGATCTACATTCCCATCCTCACCTATGGTCATGAGCTTTGGGTCATGCCCGAAAGGATAAGATCACGGGTACAAGCGGCCCAAATGAGTTTGAGTCTCTCCCTTAGAGATAGGGTGAGAAGCTCTGCCATCCGGGAGGAACTCAAAGTAAAGCCGCTGCTCCTCCACATCGAGAGGAGCCAGATGAGGTGGTTCGGGCACGTCCAACCGGTAGGAGGCCACAGGGAAGACCCAGGACACGTTGGGAAGACTATGTCTCCCGGCTGGCCTGGGAACGCCTCGGGATCCCCCGGGAAGAGCTAGACGAAGTGGCTGGGGAGAGGGAAGTCTGGGTTTCCCTGCTTAGGCTGTTGCCCCCGCGACCCGACCTCGGATAAGCGGAAGATGATGGATGGATGGATGATGAAGTTCATCTTTTTGGACCTAATAATGTTGTTACAATGTTGAATACTCTTGCGAGACATTGCCAAAGTTTCAAACCATAAGGTTCTTGCATTTGGGTGTGAGCTTGCGTGCAGTTTTTAGATCCTTCCGAACGTTGTTTTCGCAGTCTTGTATTAAAGCCTGCAGAACAGTTCTTTTCCCCATGTGTATAAACGACCTGCCATCTGTATGTGAGGATGTAAGTATCCAGATGTATGCAGATGACACGGTTATTTATACTTGGGGAAAGGATGCCAAAAAACCTACAGCAGCCATGGAGAAGGTGGCGAGATGGCTACATGACTCAAGTCTTATGTTAAACATTAAGAAAGCGGCAACTCAGTCTGGACCCCCAACTCCAGACCGATTTTTTAAATGTAATTTTATTTATTTTTTGTTTACCTGTGTCTCATCTTTTTTTTGTGAGGGGCGCTGGAAGCCGGCAGACCCGTCAGCGATCCTGTTCTGTCTCCCTGTAATGTTTGTCTGATCTTAAATGGGATTGTGCTGAAAATTTAAATTTTCCTGAAGGAATAAATAAAGTACTGTCTAATCTAATCTAATCTAACTATAAGACTATAAAAATGGGAGCCATTACTTCCCTGCTAGGCACTCAGCATCAAGGGTTGGAATTGGGGGTTAAATCACCAAAATGATTCCCGGGCGCGGCCACTGCTGATGCCCACTGCTCCCCTCACCTCCAAGGGTGTGAACAAGGGCATGGGTCATATGCAGAGGACACATTTCATCACACCTAGTTTGTGTGTGACAATCATTGCTACTTTAACTTTAACTTAAGAGAATACATGATATTTAACTTAAGAGAATACATGATATGAAACAGTACAGTTTACACAATACAGTACATATTCTGTACAATTGACCACTAAATGGTAACACATGAATCAATTCATGGTCATTCATATTTAGTTCACTTTCTGTATTTAAATGTTGCCATTTACTAATAAAGAATATACAAAAAAGGTTTCTCATTGGATCCCATTGGATTGAGTTTTTTCTGAGGCGAGGATGTCGTTGTGGCTTGTGCAGCCCTTTGAGACACTTGTGATTTCGGGCTATAAAAATGCATTTTGATTGAAAAAACAACAGTGTGTCACAATAGATAGATGGTATCATGAAGAAAAAAGGGGAGATAAATAATCGATAAATACAATAGCAAAAAAAGGTTATTAAAGTCCTACTGAAATGAGATTTTCTTATTTAAACGGGGATAGCAGGTCCATTCTGTGTGTCATACTTGATCATTTCGCAATATTGCCATATTTTTGCTGGTAGGATTTAGTAGAGAACATCCACGATAAAGTTTGCAACTTTTGGTCGCTGATAAAAAAGCCTTGCCTTTTACCGGAAGTAGCAGATGATGTGCGCGTGACGTCACTGGTTGTAGAGCTCCTCACACCCTCACATTGTTTACAATCATGGCCACCTGCAGGGAGAGCGATTCGGACCGAGAAAGCGACAATTTCCCCATTAATTTGAGCGAGGATGAAAGTGAGAGTGAAGGAATGGAAGAAGAAAAAAAAGACGAGGGCAGTGGAAGCGATTCAGATGTTATCAGACACATTTACTAGGATAATTCTGGAAAATCCCTTATCTGCTTATTGTGTTACTAGTGTTTTAGTGAGATTATATAGTCATACCTGAAAGTCGGAGGGGTGTGGTGACAGCCAGTGTCTCTGGGGGAAGCCACGGAGGACCCAAAAGAGTCGCAGCTGCCTCTTTGACAGCTGCAGGAGGAACAACACAAGCTCCGCTCATGTCTACGGTAAGAGCCGACTTATTACCACAATTTTCTCACCGAAACCTGCCGGTTGACATGTGGTCGGGAACCATGGTCGCTTGACCGCTCTGTTCCATATTAAAGCTTCACTGTCCTCTTTAGGGAATGTGAACAAAGAAACACCGGCTGTGTTTGTTTTTCTACAGCCGACCGCAGTACACAGCTTTCCAACAACATCTTTCTTCTTTGACGTCTCCATTATTAATTGAACAAATTGCAAAAGATTCAGCAACACAGATGTCCGGAAATCTGTGTAATTATGCGATTAAAGCAGACTATTTATAGCTTGGCACGCGTCATCATTCCGCGACGTTTTCAATAGGATACTTCGCGGGAAATTTAAAATTGCAATTTACTAAACTAAACCGGCCGTATTGGCATGTGTTGCAATGTTAATATTTCATTATTGTTATATAAACTATCAGACTGCGTGGTCGGTAGTAGTGGCTTTCAGTAGGCCTTTAATAATAACAATAATAATAATAATAATAATAATAATAATAATAGATACAAGATAAATGCAAAGACAGAAGATAAATGAATTCATAAATAAGTTCAGGCATGAAAGAAAACAATCAGAAATATTGTAGAATGTATGAAGTAATAAGCAATACCTTATTGTTATTATTTTATTCATGTATTATTATTATTATCATTATTATTGTTATTGTAATAATAATAAAGCCCTCTTCTTCTTCCATATACAGTACTGTACTTTATACTTGCACTGTACTTAAACTGGATCAAATTACTGTTTTGGTCATTTTAACTTTAATATGACAAATGTTTCTAATGTCTGTTTTATTTGACATTGATTGTGGTCATCAGAAACCAAAAATAAATGGGTTGTACTTGTATAGCGCTTTTCTACCTTCAAGGTACTCAAAGCGCTTTGACACTACTTCCACATTCACACACACATTCACACACTGATGGAGGGAGCTGCCATGCAAGGCGCCAACCAGCACCCATCAGGAGCAAGGGTGAAGTGTCTTGCTCAGGACACAACGGACGTGACGAGGTTGGTACTAGGTGGGATTGAACCAGGGACCCTCGGGTTGCGCACGGCCACTCTTCCACTGCGCCACGCCGTGGAAGAGTGACATTTTATACCTCAGACAGCATTGACTTCATTTCAAATAAACACTCTTTAGCCAACATTTTCTCTGAGTTTATTTAGATCTGGTCTCAGGACATTTTACTCAACAAGTGCATGCTTTAGTATTATTATATCTACATGAATGGTATGACACTTTATGGCTGCATGATGACACATGCAGACGAATGAGCCATTT
>NC_084630.1:44146382-44183882 GCF_033978795.1 Nerophis ophidion | reverse complement strand
AAAAAATATTTGAGCAAAAACATCCATCCATCCATCCATTTTCTACCGCTTATTCCCTTTTGGGGTCGCGGGGGGCGCTGGCGCCTATCTCAGCTACAATCGGGCGGAAGGCGGGGTACACCCTGGACAAGTCGCCACCTCATCGCAGGTTGAGCAAAAACAAACAAACTAAAAAAATAAATAAAAATATTTACCAAAGATGATTGAAAAATGCCAAAAGTGCATCTTTTGGCTTTTCAGGCAAAGGTTTAGACACCCCCTGACCTAAAATCCCTTCCTTCCAACGTGTCCTCTCTTTCTCGAGCCTCTCCTACAGGACTAAGTGTTGCAAAAAGCCAAGGAAAAAGCAATACATGTAATTGAGTGAATCATTAAATGCTCACCGAATGATAATGTTGCTGTGCTGCGTTATTATACCATGCATGAGTGTGACTTTTGTTTTGAATCAGGTGTGGCAAAAAAAGGCGCAGAAAGCCAAAGCAAAAGGAAATGCATGCCCACAGGTAGTCCTGTATTGGGCCTCTCATTAATAATGTTGTTTTTTTGCATGAGGCACATTTTTTTCCAGGTATTAAAATGAAATACAGAAGCGTTCTTGGTATGTTGCACCAGAAGTAGGAATCAGCTAGTCATTAATATCGGACAATATTCGTGAAAAAGTGATCGCCCTTTTATGTGGATCACAAATGACGACACTCTATTTACTTTAGACAAGCTGGCAGCTAATTATATGTGGAGACACTCCCCTAAACTAATAACAATCACATCCATTTCAGCAAATGGATGTGATTGCAAATGGATGAAAATGGAAAAATAGTACTACAGATTATTTTATGGTAATTTTCTGGCCAGGTTTTTACAGTAAAATCTGACTTTTTTTTATATACAGTGTAGCCTTGCAGACATGCCATCAATGATTGTGCAGCTTGAAAGAGGTCAGTTTGACTATCAATCAATCAATGTTTACTTATATAGCCCTAAATCACTAGTGTCTCAAAGGGCTGCACAAACCACCACGACATCCTCGGTAGGCCCACATAAGGGCAAGGAAAACTCACACCCAGTGGGACGTCGGTGACAATGATGACTATGAGAACCTTGGAGAGGAGGAAAGCAATGGATGTCGAGCGGGTCTAACATGATACTGTGAAAGTTCAATCCACAATGGATCCAACACAGTCGCGAGAGTCCAGTCCAAAGAGGATCCAAGACACAGCAGCGAGAGTCCCGTTCACAGCGGAGCCAGCAGGAAACCATCCCAAGCGGAGGCGGACCAGCAGCGCAGAGATGTCCCCAGCCGATACACAGGCGAGCAGTACATGGTCACCAGATCGGACCGGACCCCCTCCACACGGGAGAGTGGGACATAGAAGAAAAAGAAAAGAAACGGCAGATCAACTGGTCTAAAAAGGGAGTCTATTTAAAGGCTAGAGTATACAAATGAGTTTTAAGGTGAGACTTAAATGCTTCTACTGAGGTGGCATCACGAACTGTTACCGGGAGGGCATTCCAGAGTACTGGAGCCCGAACGGAAAATGCTCTATAGCCCGCAGACTTTTTTTGGGCTTTGGGAATCACTAATAAGCCGGAGTCCTTTGAACGCAGATTTCTTGCCGGGACATATGGTACAATACAATCGGCAAGATAGGATGGAGCTAGACCGTGTAGTATTTTATACGTAAGTAGTAAAACCTTAAAGTCACATCTTAAGTGCACAGGAAGCCAGTGCAGGTGAGCCAGTACAGGTGTAATGTGATCAAACTTTCTTATGTGTTACATTTGCTAGCCACCCTTTGGCGGGCCAAACTAATTGACAGAACGGCCCGAATTCCGCTCGTGGGCCCCACTTTGGGCATCCTTGGGCTAGAAAGAGGATAATATAACAACTGTTGGTGTGTCATCATTGTCACAGTCAGTACACATGAAAGTGGAGGGTGGATGCATCCAAGGGTAGTTTATAGTCGATACTAGAGTGGTTACGTCAATATTTTTATACTTTATACTTTATATTTTATACAATATTTCAACATACTCTAGCCTTTAAATAGACTCCCTTTTTAGACCAGTTGATCTGCCGTTTCTTTTCTTTTTCTTCTATGTCCCACTCTCCCTTGTGGAGGGGGTCCGGTCCGATCCGGTGGCCATGTACTGCTTGCCTGTGTATCGGCTGGGGACATCTCTGCGCTGCTGATCCGCCTCCGCTTGGGATGGTTTCCTGCTGGCTCCGCTGTGAACGGGACTCTCGCTGCTGTGTTGGATCCGCTTTGGACTGGACTCTCGCGACTGTGTTGGATCCATTGTGGATTGAACTTTCACAGTATCATGTTAGACCCGCTCGACATCCATTGCTTTCCTCCTCTCCAAGGTTCTCATAGTCATCATTGTCACCGACGTCCCACTGGGTGTGAGTTTTCCTTGCCCTTATGTGGGCCTACCGAGGATGTCGTGGTGGTTTGTGCAGCCCTTTGAGACACTAGTGATTTAGGCCTATATAAGTAAACATTGATTGATTGATGATTTTTATTTTCTCAAAAGAATTGTTTTGTTGTTTCTAACATTCATCCCCAGCAGTTCACATAAAATGATTTATCAGGCTCAAATCACGAGACAAATTATTATTGCGGTATTTAAAGTAATTTGCTGTGAATATACAATTCATATTTTACAGTAATTTTCCCTGAATATTGACCATTTTACAGTAATTTACTATGAATTTACGAAGATGTTTACAGTAATTTGCTGTGAATAATGAAGGTTTTTACAGTAAGCTGCTGTGATTTTACAATTAATATTTTTACAGTAATGTTCTGTGGATTTACAATGAAAACTATTACAGTAATTTGCAATGAATAAACATTTTTTCCAGTAATTTACTGAGCATAGTGAATATTTTTACAGTAAATAATGAAGGTTTTTACAGTAATTTGGTGTGAATAATGAATATTTTTATAATAATTTGCTGTAAATAATCAATATTTTACAGTAATTTGTTGTAAATAGTGAATATTTTTACAGTAATTTACTGTAAAAAAATGAATATTTTTACAATAATTTACTGTGAATAATGAAGGTCTTTACAGTAATTTGATGTAAATAATGAAAGTTTTTACAATAATTTGCTGTAAATAATGAATATTTAACAGTAATTTGCTGTGAATAATTATTTTTTTCCAGTAATTTACTGTGAACAGTGAATATTTTTACAGTAATTTGTTGTGAATTATAAAGATTTTTACAGTAATTAGCTGCGAATAATGAATATTTACAATGACGATTTTTACAGTAATTTCCTGTAAAAAAAAGAATATTTTTACAGTAGTTTAATGTAAATAATGAATATTTTTACAGTACTTTGCTGTGACTAATGAAGGTTTTTACAGTAATTTGCTGTGAATAATGAAGATTTTTATAATAATTTGCTGTAAATCATGAATATTTTACAGTAATTTGCTTTGAAAAATTAATACTTTGACAGTTGCTGTGAATTTACAATGCATAGTTTTACAGTAATTTGTCGTGAGGAACGTATATTTTTACAGTAATTTGCTCTGAATGACGCATATTTTTACAGTTATTTGTTGTGAATAATGGTTTTTACAATAATTTGCTGTAAATACTGAATATTTTACTGTAATTTGCTGTGAATAATGAAGGCTTTTACAGTAATTTGCTGTGAACATTGAATAATTAACAGTAAGTTGCTGTGAATTTACAATAACGATTGTTACACTAATTTGCTATGAATAATCATTTTTTCCAGTAATTTACTGTGATAGTGAATATTTTTACAGTAATTTGTTGTGGACTATAAATATTTTTACAGTAATTAGCTGCGAATAATAAAGATTTTTACAGTAATTTGCTTTAAATAATATTTTTACAGTAGATTACTGTAAAAAATTTATATTTTTACAGTGATTTGTTGTGAATAATGAAGATTTTTATAATAATTTGCTGTAACTCATGAATATTTTACAGTAATTTGCTGTGAATAATGAATATTTTGACAGTAAGTTGCTGTGAATTTACAATGCATAGTTTTACAGTAATTTGCTCTGAGTAAAGAATATTTTTTTACAGTATTATGCTGTGAATATTAAAGATTTTTACAGCCATTTACTGTAAATGTACAATGAACATTTTTACAGTAATTTACTGTGAATAACAAAGATCTTTACAGTAATTTGCTGTGAAAAAATGTATATCTGTACAGTAATTTGCTGTGATTAATGAAGTTTTTACAGTAATTTGCAGTGAATAATGGTTTTATAATAATTTGCTGTAAAAAACGAATATTTTTACAGTAACTTGCTGTGAATTTGCAATGCAACGTTTTACAGTCTTTTGCTGTGAATAATGAATATTTGTACAGTAATTTGCTGTGAATAATGAACATTTTTACAGTAATTTACTGTGAATAACAAAGATCTTTACAGTAATTTGCTGTGAAAAAATGTATATCTGTACAGTAATTTGCTGTGACTAATGAATATTTGTACAGTAATTTGCTGTGAATAATGAACATTTTACAGTAATTTACTGTGAATAACAAAGATCTTTACAGTAATTTGCTGTGAAAAAATGTATATCTGTACAGTAATTTGCTGTGACTAAAGAATATTTGTACAGTAATTTGCTGTGACTAATGAATATTTGTACAGTAATTTGCTGTGACTAATGAATATTTGTACAGTAATTTGCTGTGAATAATGAACATTTTTACAGTAATTTACTGTGAATAACAAAGATCTTTACAGTAATTTGCTGTGAAAAAATGTATATCTGTACAGTAATTTGCTGTGACTAAAGAATATTTGTACAGTAATTTGCTGTGACTAATGAATATTTGTACAGTAATTTGCTGTGACTAATGAATATTTGAACAGTAATTTGCTGTGATTAATGAAGTTTTTACAGTAATTTGCAGTGAATAATGGTTTTATAATAATTTGCTGTAAAAAACGAATATTTTTACAGTAACTTGCTGTGAATTTGCAATGCAACGTTTTACAGTCTTTTGCTGTGAATAATGAATATTTGTACAGTAATTTGCTGTGAATAATGAACATTTTTACAGTAATTTACTGTGAATAATAAAGATCTTTACAGTAATTTGCTGTGACTAATGAATATTTGTACAGTAATTTGCTGTGAATAATGAACATTTTTACAGTAATTTACTGTGAATAACAAAGATCTTTACAGTAATTTGCTGTGAAAAAATGTATATCTGTACAGTAATTTGCTGTGACTAAAGAATATTTGTACAGTAATTTGCTGTGACTAATGAATATTTGTACAGTAATTTGCTGTGACTAATGAATATTTGTACAGTAATTTGCTGTGATTAATGAAGTTTTTACAGTAATTTGCAGTGAATAATGGTTTTATAATAATTTGCCGTGAATAATGAATATTTGTACAGTAATTTGCTGTGACTAATGAATATTTGTAGCGAGTGTAAAGTATATTCCATGATGTCTTCCTCCTGCAGCCACCAAGTATGGCCCACGTGAGCCTCGGAGTTGAGTCATGTTATCTCTGAGCCGCTGGAACTGTTCATCGTCGCCGCTCGTCCCTCACTTCTCCAATGTCAGCGTCGGCAGAGCGAAGGCCCGGGCGGCGCTGGAGGAGACGTCCCAGCACGCCAACCTCACCACGGGCGGCGTGATGGTGGTGGTGTTCCCCATGACTCTGGGCATCGTCTCCAACATGGTGGCTCTCTTCATCCTGGCCAACGCCTACTCTCTGCAGCGTCGACGCTCCAAAGCCACCTTCCTGCTGTTCGCCACCTCCCTGGTGGTGACCGACTTCATGGGTCATGTGATCCCGGGCACCCTGGTTCTGAGACTCTACCTTTCTGGAGGCGCAGGCCCTGAGGACTACAGGTCCTCGGACGGCCTGTGCCGGTTCCTGGGAGGCAGCATGGTGTTCTTCGGCCTGTGTCCGCTCTTCATGGGCTGTGCCATGGCGGCCGAGCGTTGCCTGGGCGTCACCAAGCCGCTGCTGCACTCCTCCTTGGTCACGGGCACCCGCACTAAAATGTGCCTGTGTGTCATCTGGCTGGCCGCGCTGTGTGTGGCCCTGTTGCCGTGGTTACAGCTGGGCTCCTACACCTACCAGGACCCGGGCACCTGGTGCTTCATTCAGGTTCTCAGCGACATTCAGCAGGCGGACGTGGCCTTCGTGGCGCTTTTCTCCGGGCTGGGCTTGGCCGCCCTCGCCGTGGCGGTGGTGTGCAACACCGTCAGCGGACTGACCCTGGTTCTGGCTCGCCTCAGGAGGAAGCCCGGCTCGCATCATTCGGCCAGGTCACATGATATAGAGATGGTGGTGCAGCTGGTGGGGATCACAGTCACCTCCTGTATCTGCTGGTGCCCTCTGCTGGTGAGTACCAGAAGATGCATAAGCTCTGCAACATACCAGCGTTGAGAACTAGACAGTGAATAGAACAGACTTAACCCTTTAAAGGCCTACTGAAAACCACGACTACCCACCACGCAGTCTGATAGTTTATATATCAATGATGAAATATTAACATTGCAACACATGCCAATACGGCCGCTTTAGTTTACTAAATTGCAATTTTACATTTCCCGGGAGTTTCGTCTTGAAAACGTCGTGTAATGATGACGTGTACGCAAGACGTCACGTTTTTTTTAGGAAATATGATCGCTGCACACACACAGCTAAAAGTTGCCTGCTTTAACCGCACAATTACACAGTATTTTGGAGATCTGTGTTGCTGAATCTTTTGCAATTTGTTCATTTAATAATGGAGACGTCAAAGAAGAATGCTGTTGGTGGAAAGCGGTGGATTGCAGCTGTCTTTAGCACCGAGACACAGCCGGTGTTTCTGTGTTTGTTGTGAAGCAGAGCGGTCAACCGAACATGTTTTCTCTACGTCAACCAGCATGTTTTTGAATGGGAAAATTGTGATATATTTCTTACCGGAGACATCATTGGATTATTCGTCGTCCTGCAGCAGCTGTCAAAAAAGGCAGTTGTGAGCTTGGCTCCTCAGCTTCTCTGTGAGACACTGCATGTTCACCGCAGCCATCCGACCTCGAGGTATGTCTTTACAATCTCACTAAAACAATATTAAAACAATAAGCAGATAAGGGATCTTCCAGAATTATCCTAGTAAATGTGTCTAATTACATCTGAAACACTCACACTGCCGCCGCCCGGAGCCGTCGCTTTTTTTTCTTTTTTTTTTCTAGTCCTTCACTATCAATATCCTAATTCACAAATCTTTCATCCTCGCTCAAATTAATGGGGAAATTGTCGCTTTCTCGGTCCGAATTGTTCTTACTGCTGGTGGCTCCCATTATAAACAATGTGAATATGTGTGGAGCCCTGCAACTCGTGACGTCATCGTCTGCGACTTCCGATAAAGGCCGGACTTTTCTATTAGCGACCAAAAGTTGCGGACTTCATCGTGGATGTTCTCTACTAAATCCTTTCAGCAAAAATATGGCAATATCGCGAAATGATGAAGTATGACACATAGAATGGACTTGCTATCCCCGTTTAAATAAGAAAATCTCATTTCAGTAGGCCTTTAAGCCTTTAAAGCAGGGGCCCTTAACTTTTTGACTCTTATTTTAATGACTATTTACATGGTAAATTGTCACTGAAGGCATCACAACTATGAATGAACAAATGTGGATTTAAAGTACTTAACAAAAAAAAAAAGGTGAAATAACTGAAAACATGTTTTGTATTGTAGTTTCTTCAAAATAGTCACCCTTTGCTCTGATTAGTGTGTTGCACACTCTTGGCATTCTCTCCATGAGCTTCAAGAGGTAGTCACCTGAAATGGTGTTCACTTCACAGGTGTCCCTTATCAGGGTTGATTAGTGGAATTTCTTGCTTTATCAATAGGGTTGGGACCATCAGTTGTGTTGTGAATATATATATATACATATATATATATATATATATGTATATGTGTGTATATATATGTAAATATATGTATATCTATGTGTATGTATATATGTATTATATGTATCTATATATATATATAATTATAACTTGCGCACTAATTGACTTAAAGAGCGCGCACTTACCGATGTCACGTTATTGATGGTAAAATTAATTTTTTGACAATGTGATTTGCCTGACGGGCTATGAGACACCAAGAATAACAAGTGCCACAAGATGGATTAGAAAGGACGGATTTAAAAAAAATTATAATTTTAAAAATGATATATTTTTTTTAACTTGAAACTTCCCGCTGGCCGGATTTGGGACATTGCTAGGCCCTATCTGGCCCGCGGGCCGTAGTTTGGAGACCCCTGCGTTAAAGCCTAATTGACTGAAAAATCCATTTATTTGAAGCTTTATTAATTTTTAAATGTTTTTTTTTTTGTTTTTTTTTTGCAAAAATCCATTTTAAAATAATTTGCACTAGAAATGTCCGACAATGGCTTTTATTACCGATATCCAATATTCCGATATTGTCCAACTCTTAATTACCGATACCGATATCAACCGATACAGATATATACAGTCGTGGAATTAACACATTATTATGCCTAATTTTGTTGTGATGCCCCGCTGGATGTATTAAATAATGGAACAAGATTTTCCAAAATAGATCAACTCAAGTTATGGAAAAAAATGCCAACATGGCATATTAATTATTGAAGTCACAAAGTGCCTTATTTTTTTTTAACATGCCTCAAAACAGCCGCTTGGAATTTGGGACATGCTCTTCCTGAGAGAGCGAGAGGAGGTTGAGGTGTGGGGGGGTGTATATTGTAGCATTCCGGAAGAATTAGTGCTGCAAAGGGTTCTGGGCATTTGTTCTGTTGTGATACGGTGCAGAAACGTGTTTGTCATTCTTGTTTGGTGTGGGTTCACAGTGTGGCGCATATTTGTAACAGTGTTAAAGTTGTTTATACAGCCACCCTCAGTGTGACCTGTATGGCTGTTGACCAAGTATACGTTGCATTCACTTGTGTGTGAAAAGCCGAAGATGATATGGGCCTGGGCCGGCACACAAAGACAGTACCTTTAAGGTTTATTGGCGCTCTGTACTTCTCCCTACGTCCGTGTACACAGCGGCATTTTAAAAAGTCATGAATGTTACTTTTTGAAACAGATACCGATTATTTCCGATATTACATTTTAAAGCATTTATCAAAGCGATAATATCGGCAGTCCGAAATTATCCGACATCTGAAGTAAAAATGCTTATTATAGGCCAACAATATAGAAAATATGCTGTGATGGACTGAAAATGATCGTAGATTGCGAAGGATGACGGTATCGCACCTTCATTACTGACTGAAGGATAATTGTGTAAAATATATGTAACTTTATATATGTGACACTGATTTATGCTTTTTTGGGAAGTTGTCATGGTAACCAATATCAAACAGTAGAACAAACGGCACATGTTTCATGCCTGCAGATCTTTGGCCTGACGTCCGCCATCCACTCCTACACAGGACCCATTGGAGAGCAGGACCTTCCCGGCTACAAAATGTTGATGGTGATGGGTGTGAGACTGGCCACGTGGAACCAGATTCTGGACCCTTGGGTGTACATCTTGCTGCGCCGCACCGTCCTACGAAAAATTTACCTCATTGCAAAATGCCAAGCCGGCCTGGGGGGGAACATTTTTGGCTGCTTGGACTCTGCATCTCCTCCCCAGTCAGAGAAGAATGAAGTCAACCAAGTCTAAGCTGGAAGGACCTCGTAAGAACTGGAATAGAAGTTCTAAAAGGAGGACTACAAGGGGACATTTCTGGGCTGGTCCACTTTGAAAATGTTATGCATACGAGGAAATATGTAGCGTTACTTTATTTTTCTTACCTTACAAATGGAAGCTAGCTAAAACTTTAAATGCTGTGATTTTGCACAAAACTTAATGGCTATTTTCAACAGTGGCACCTCGGTTTTGGTTCGTAAGCCGTCCCGAAAAAATTAACGAAAGGAAACAAAAACTGAATCATACAATTCTGCTGCATTCATCCAAAAATATAAACACATTGTATAGAAAATATTTTATATATTGTGTGAAATTATTTCTGACTACTTTCTCCACAAACACTAAAAAATTATAATAATAATACAGCAACTAGTGAATTAATTAGGCCCTAATCAAGCCTTAAGACAAACATGGAAATCCAAGTCCAAGTATTTTTGAAGATGCTCGTCTGCTACTGGTCTGTTTGGTACTGGTCTTGATCCAGCTCTGTCCTGGATCAAGAGCTATCTAGAAAATAGAAAACAATGTGTTCAGGTGGATAATACAATATCTGGATTTAAAAATATAGTTTGTGGAATTCCTCAGGGTTCTATAATTGGTCCTAAGTTATTTACAATTTTCATTAATGATTTTTGTGATGCATCAAGTTTCTTAACATTTTTTATGTTTGCTGATGATACAACTATCCTTTGTTCTGGAAAATCTTTTAATGAACTTTTGGTAAAAATAGAACAAGAAATGACTGGTTTGATATGAATAAATTATCACTTAATATTGCTAAAACTAAATTTATGATATTTGGTACCAAAACTGAGGTATCTAATGAAGTAAATATTAAAATAAATGGAGATCAAATTGAGCGTGTCTTTGATACTAAATTTTTGGGAGTTATAATTGATTATAAATTATCATGGAGACAACATGTAAATTATATAAAAACAAAAATATCAAAAACACTTGGTGTTTTGTATACAACTAAAGAATTACTTAATTATAATTCTTTAACAATTTATTATACTTTGATACTTCCATACATGACATACTGTGTAGAACTCTGGGGAACCACTTTTAAAACCATAACTAATGACATTGTTTTGCTGCAAAAAAAAGCTGTACAGCTAATAAACAAAGCAGGATATTATGACCATACCCATCCATTATTTGTTAAATCGAAACTTATGAAATTTTAAGATATTGTTTATTATAAAATAACACAGATAATGTTCAAAGCAAAAATAAATACTCTTCCAGAAGGAATGAAAACATACTTCTCTCTACAGACCAGCAAATACAATCTAAGAGATGAATCTAAGTTTATTTTACCAAAAGCAAGACTAGTTGTTAAACGTAGATGTTTATCTGTTCTCGGTGTTAATTTGTGGAATTCTGTTGGTAAAGAAATAAAAATGAGTGACTCAGTATTTAATTTCAAAAAGAACATGTCACAATGTATTTTAAAAAGTTATGTGAACTAGAAATGTATGTTTGTTTGGTTAAATGTTGTATTTAGAAGGTATGTATGTTTATCTATTTACAGAAAAGTGTATCAATCAATGTTTACTTATATAGCCCTAAATCACTAGTGTCTCAAAGGGCTGCACAAACCACCACGACATCCTCGGTAGGCCCACATAAGGGCAAGGAAAACTCACACCCAGTGGGACGTCGGTGACAATGATGACTATGAGAACCTTAGAGAGGAGGAAAGCAATGGATGTCGAGCGGGTCTAACATGATACTGTGAAAGTTCAATCCACAATGGATCCAACACAGTCGCGAGAGTCCAGTCCAAAGAGGATCCAAGACACAGCAGCGAGAGTCCCGTTCATAGCGGAGCCAGCAGGAAACCATCCCAAGCGTAGGCGGACCAGCAGCGCAGAGATGTCCCCAGCCGATACACAGGCAAGCACTACATGGCCACCGGATCGGACCGGACCCCCTCCACAAGGGAGAGTGGGACATAGAAGAAAAAGAAAAGAAACGGCAGATCAACTGGTCTAAAAAGGGAGTCTATTTAAAGTGTATGTGTGTAGATACATATTTTTGTATTATTTTTGGGGGGGCAGCCTGAATGTGGATGCTGAATGACTATATTTCTTTTGAGTTGCAGAATTATTAGAAAAGGTAACTTAATTGAATGTAAAAAATTTATGTTGGGCATATAAGCTTTTTTGCTTCTGCCTGTTTCAGTCATGTTATTCATTTTTGAATCAATCAATCAATCAATCAATGTTTACTTATATAGCCCTAAATCACTAGTGTCTCAAAGGGCTGCACAAACCACTACGACATCCTCGGTAGGCCCACATAAGGGAAAGGAAAAACTCACACCCAGTGGGACGCCGGTGACAATGATGACTATGAATCGTGATCTATGTTTGAATATGTTTTTGTTAGACTGAAATAAACTGAAGACAGGACAGGAAGACAGGTATACAAGTGTTGTATTTTTATAAACTGCCTGAAGAAAACATGCAAAAGTTCACAGTCATTGATGATATGGGGCTGCATGTCAGTAATGGCCCTGGGGAGATGGTCTTCAATAAATGCACACGTTTACATTGACATTTTAGACACTTTTCTTACTCCACCAATCGAAAGGATGTTTGGGAATGAAGACATTATTTTTCAAGATGATAAGGCATCTTGCCGTAGAGCAAACTTTCCTTTAAGAAAGATGCATAAGGCCAATGTCACGGACTGCAAATAGTTTGGATCTCAATCCAATTTAAAATAATGGTTAAAGTTAAAGTAGCACTGATAGTCTCACACACACACTAGTTGTGGTGAAATTATCCTCTGCATTTGACCCATCCCCTTGTTCGCCCCCTGAGAGGCGAGGGGAGCAGTGAGGTGCGCGTTCTGGAATCATTTTTGGTGATTTAACCCCCCCAATTCCAACCCTTGATGCTGAGTGCCAAGCAGGGTGGCCATGGGTCCCATTTTTATAGTCTTTAGTATGACTCGGCTGGGGTTTGAACACACGATCTACTGATCTCAGGGCGGACATTCTAACCACAAGGCCACTGATTAGGTTCAAGAGTCCAACCTGCAAAGCTGATCAGACAAAGTTGGCTCAAGATTGATGAAGAGTACTGTGTAATACATTAAGAGCTGCAAGCTGTTATAAAAGCCAGAGGTGGTGAAACAAAGTACTACTGGTGTGTTTGAGTGTTTTTAGTTGTTTTTTTTTTTTTAATTCCATGTTTTTCCCCCCTCAGAATTGAGTAATTCCTTAATGTTTTCACGCTGATTGATCTAAGATTTTAACTTGCTGACTAACGCAATATTTTTTTTTGTTTACTTTAGTGTTTCTTAAAGTTACCCTTTCAAATGACGATATTTTTGTGTCATGTCTGTTATCTACTGCAGTGTTTTTCAACCTTTTTTGAGCCAGGGCACATTTTTTTCATTGAAAAAAAAACCCCAAAGGCACACCACCAGCAGAAATCATTAAAAAATCTAACTCGATATTGACAATAAAAAGTCGTTGTCGCAATTGTTAAATATGAATTTAAACCGTAACCAACCATGCATCACTATAATTGTCTCAAAGTACTGTCACGACCTGTCACATCACGCCGTGACTTATTGCGGTGAGTTTTTTGGTGTTTCCCTGTGTGTTTCCCTATTTTGGTGGCTTTTCTTGTTTTGTTGGTATTTTCTTGTAGCTTTGTTTTAGCCATCAAGAAGGTTTGAGTTGTTGCGATCCTTCTTTGTGTGGACATTGATTTAATGTCATGTAAGGATTTACTTTGTGGACGCCATCTCTGCTCCACACGCTGTAAGTCTTTGCTGTCGTCCAGCATTCTGTTTTTCTTTACTTTGCAGCCAGGTCAGTTGTAGTTTTGTTCTGCATAGCCTTCCCTAATCCTCAATGCCTTTTTTTTAGGGGCACTCACCTTTTGTTTATTTTTGGTTTAAGCATTCGATACCTTTTTACCTGCACCCTGCCTCCCGCTGTCATCTGCAAATTGTGATCACGACAAACCATGTTCCCGACGTCTACAAAGCAATTAGCTACCTGCTGCCACCTACTGATATGAAAGAGTATAACACGGTTACTCTGCACGAGCTATCGACAGCAATGACACTCAACAATGGCACATTATTTGCGGATTATAATTACTGGTTTGCAAAAACTATTTTTAACCTAAATAGCTGAAATCACATAATCTTCCAGGGCACACCAGACTGTATCTCACGGCACACAGTGGTTGGAAAACAGTGATCTGCTGAATGAACATCCGCTAAGTCTGGTGATTCCATCACTTTCTCCAGAGGTTGTACAGTATATCCCTCTTCGACCTGGGCCACAGGTAGTGCTCACTTCCTCGTTGAATACTAACTAACTACGGAGGGCCAAATGCAACAAAATCGGCCACCATAAGGGACTCTTGCTAACAAGGATATGAACGCTCTAAAACAGGAGTCACCAACCTTTTTATAACCAAGAGCTACTTCTTGGGCACTGATTAATGCCAAGGGCTACCAGTTTGATACACACTTAAATAAATTGCCAGGAATAGCCAATTTGCTCAATTTACTTTCAACTCTATGTCATAATGATATTTATCTTTGTGGAAACACTGATCATCTTAATTATTTCCCACAATAAATATATATAGAGACAGATAAATATCAATATGCAACACTTTATTTTTGTATTTTCTCAAAGCGCACATTTTTCAAATTGAACATTTTCAAATGATCACTTCTAAGACAGTTTGTGAAATCACAATATCCCATTTTAACTAGCTAGCCACTAACTTTTTAAAACAAATTATGAATTACTTTCCTTTTACGGTAGGTTTTTTGTAGAAAATAAATGATGAAAAAAAAACACTTATTTGAACGGTTTAAAAGAGGAGAAAACACGAAAAATAATAAAATTCAATTTTGAAACATAGTTTATCTTCAATTACGACTCATTAAAATTCAAAATTCAACCGAAAAAAAAAAAGAGAAAAACTAGCTAATTCGAATCTTTTTGAAAAAATAAAAAAAAGAATTTTTGGAACATCATTAGTAATTTTTCCTGATTAAGATTAATCTTAGAATTTTGATGACATGTTTTAAATAGGTTAAAATCCAATCTGCACTTTGTTAGAATATATAACAAATTGGACAAATCATTATTTCTTCTAAATTTTCCAGAACAAAAATTTTAAAAGAAATCCAAAAGACTTTGAAATAAGATTTAAATTTGATTTTACAGATTTTCTGGATTTGCCAGAATATATATTTTTTTATTTTAATCATAAATTTGATGAAATATTTCACAAATATTCTTTGTCGAAAAAACAGAAGCTGAAATGAAAAATTAAATGAAAATGTATTTATTATTCTTTACAATAAAAATAAAAAAATTTACTTGAACATTGATTTAAATTGTCAGGAAAGAAGAGGAAGGAATTTAAAAGGTAAAAAGGTATATGTGTTTAAAAATCCTAAAATAATTAATAAGGTTGTATTTTTTTCTCTAAAATTGTCTTTCTGAAAGTTATAAGAAGCAAAGTAAAAAAATAAATTAATTTATTCAAACAAGTGAAGACCAAGTCTTTAAAATATTTTCTTGGATTTTCAAATTCTATTTGAGTTTTGTCTCTCTTAGAATTAAAAATGTCGAGCAAAGCGAGACCAGCTTGCTAGTAAATAAATAACATGTAAAAAATAGAGGCAGCTCACTGGTAAGTGCTGCTATTTGAGCTATTTTTAGAACAGGCCAGCGGGCGACTCATCTGGTCCTTACGGGCTACCTGGTGCCCGTGGGCACCGCGTTGGTGACCCCTGCTCTAAAAGATCTGCATAGTATTTACCACAATATCTTTATTACCGTATTTCCTTGAATTGCCGCCGGGGCGCTAATTCATTTAAAACCTGTTCTCACTCCTGCGCTTACCAAAGGCATGCGGTAAAAGTAAGCATGCGCTAATTATTTTAAAACCTCCGGCACTTACCAAAGGTATGCAGTAAAAATTTGAGTGTGATGTCAGCTTGGACCTTAAATCCTACTGAATAGCTCTTAATCTTCTTACCTTTATGCAATTTCAAATGACCGGTATTGAAATCAGCCTCCTACATTTTGAAAAAAATGAAAGGGGAAGTGTCACTCGTGATGTCACGAGTTTGACCAGGCGGTAATACTAAGCATGCGCTAATTATTTTGGGAAGCGAGTTTGACCCGGGGCTTCACGGTGGCAGAGGGGTTAGTGCGTCTGCCTCACAATACGAAGGTCCTGCAGTCCTGGGTTCAAATCCAGGCTCGGGATCTTTCTGTGTGGAGTTTGCATGTTCTCCCCGTGAATGCGTGGGTTCCCTCCGGGTACTCCGGCTTCCTCCCACCTCCAAAGACATGCACCTGGGGATAGGTTGATTGGCAACACTAAAATTGGCCCTAGTGTGTGAATGTGAGTGTGAATGTTGTCTGTCTATCTGTGTTGGCCCTGTGATGAGGTGGCGACTTGTCCAGGGTGTACCCCGCCTTCCGCCCGATTGTAGCTGAGATAGGCGCCAGCGCCCCCCGCGACCCCAAAAGGGAATAAGCGGTAGGAAATGGATGGATGGAGTTTGACCCGGCAGTAATTCAAAGCAGGTGCATACTATATGCCCTGCGGCAGTTCAAGGAAATACGGTATTTTATTTTCCTATGGGGGAAGGACAAAACAACTTACGCAAACTAGTCAATCTTTAGTGAACAAAGTTGAAGACTACTCATGTGTTTGCTTAGTATAAAGTCAACATAAGCTATGCCATTAAATATATATCAAGACAAAACAGCCTTTATCTCAGATTGTCATAGTTGACAAAGCCAAAAGTTCTGATGTGAGGCTGTGCTTGTGTTTAGAATATGCCACGGGCCAATCAAAAAAATAACTGCGGCACCGCAAAAGGACTTTGGACACGCCGCTTTTAACCTACCATGAAATATGCCATCATGTGTTTAACAAACTTGGGACGACCTCACATGACTCACACACGCTGACTAATAATGCCGTTCGTGCTTTGCTGATCATTCCTCACTTAGATTAAATTAGATTTGTTGGCTGAGTGAAAATGTCGGTGTGATTCTACAAGGCAGTAGTCATTGATACCATCCATTTATCTTGTGATTAAAAAATTTCGACGTGGAATAATTTGGGGAATTCCTCGGTTAGTATGCATGGCCATAACTACCATTGAGGACAGCGAGGTCATGTCCCCTCAGTATCTTTGTATAAATGGCAAAAAGAAGATGACATGACTGCAATTCTACTTCATGTAGATCAGGGGTGTCAAACTCATTTTAGATGGGGGGCCACATGGAGAAAAATCTACTCCCGACAGTAAAATCACGACACGATAACTTAAAAACAAAGACAACTTCAGATTTCACAACAAAATTAGGCATACTAATGTGTTAATTCCACAACTGTGTGTCACACCAATGGATCATGTTTTGTTTTGGTCATGTTCGGTTTGGTTTTTTGGACATTTGGTTCTGTCTTTTCACTTCCTGGTTTGTTTTTGTTACCATAGCTACTCATTAGTTTCCCCTAGTCACGCCCCGATCATCAGCCTCTCACACCTGTTTCTAGTTACCACGGCCACTATTTAGGTCACTTGCTTTCTGTTTATCGTTCTGGGATTTTTGCATTCTGCCTCATGTCTGCATTTCTCGTACCAACCTTCACGCCTTGCCACGCTGCTAAACCTTTGGACCACGCCACGTAAGATCCGTGGGTCTTTTCGCCTAAGTGCAAGTTTTTTTGAGTATCTTTGTTAGCATCTTTTGTTTATTTGTAGATAGTCCTGCCTTTTTGCTGTTTTTGTTAACGTTTTAGCATAGATTATTATCCGCCATCGAGCGTGCTTTTTGTTTTGCCTTTTGTATTTTAGTAACAAATAAAAATGGACTTACATTCATGCCTGACTCGTCCCACATCATCTTTGCATCGAGGAAGCACAAACACCCACAGTTACGGCATGACACTGTATATATCGGTATCAGTTGATATCCGTGCGTCGGTTGAAGTCGGCGTGGTTGGGGGGGGCCGGGTTGTATAATGTGGCCCGGAAAAGATGCATGGGATTCCGGGTATTTCTTCTGTTGTGTTTATGTTGTGTTACAGTGTTGATGTTCTCCCGAAATGTGTGTCATTCTTGTTTGGTGTGGGTTCACGGTGTGGCGCATATTAGTAAGAGTGTTAACGTTATTTATATCACAACCATCAGAGTAACATGTGTGGCTGTTGAACAATTACACCTTGCAATTGATGATGTGTGCAACATGTGACTGGCTGGCACGCAGATAGCATGACGTGAAGGCGGGCGTGACGATATGTGTAAGACAACGTTAAAAGCATTGTCACCACGACACGCCCTCAAATTAATTATGTGGGCGAAAACCGGAAAATACTAGCCCAGGGATTTTACTGGGGAAAGCACTGAAATCCGGACAACCTCTCGGAAAAATCTTAAGGGTCGGCAAGTATGCAGCTGAGCAACATCAGGGTGATCAAAGAGCCGCATGTAGCTCAGGAGTCGTGTTGCCGACCCCTGATCTACAAACATACACAAAATTGCTATTGTGACATCTAGTGGACACAGTCAGAACAGCCGTTTCTTTCATGCAAAAATTTCGGCTCATTTTTATATTTAGCAAACTCATAAAACCTGTCCTTTGACACCCCTAATGTAGATCATCCTTTCTTGGTCATGCACAACTCGCCACAACTCCAACAACGTAATGCAATGAAATACGCTTTTTTCTTTACACAGCATCCGATCCGAAATGTGCTGTCAACATAACCTTGACATTAAATGATACCGACATAACTAATGTTAATTTCACCCGAGTGAAATTAATGTGAAATCCTGTCGGTATAATAACGCTGTCATGTCAGTCAGGTTCTGCTCAGAGATCAAGTCCGCCTTGTCCTAAAAGCAGAACACAGGCTATGCGTAAGGTTTTGCAATCTTTGGGGGTGGCCGATTTTCCTGAAAAGGCACATTTCAAATGTGAACTATTAAATGACAAGGCGCTTCATATAAACTTTTACCTCAAATGCATTTCTGGCCAGGTCATGCTCTGTCATTGATAAGAATATGTCGACAGTTTTCCACCATACATGTCTGATTGCTAAAGGGGCACGCGTCATTAGTACTTAATTTGCAAAGATGATTGTGGGTTCAAATCCCCCATGAAATCGTAGTAAGGTTTTATGTTTTAATGACGTAATTGATTGATAAGCTAAGCTGCAGCACATTAATTAAAAAAAAAGTAGATTGTTACAAAATCCTAACCTGACTATCGCCAGATCCTTGTAGTTCGCTGAGCTCCACACAAGGATCTGAGATCAAGGGCAATGCAAACTCCTTCAAGATAGCAAAAAATAACGAACCGATTAGAATCGCTGGGTGGGATTTCATAGATGTGACGTAGCGCCGAAGCGACTGTTTGATTCAAAAAACAATGGCGGCATGCAGCGAGGAGTCGTGTGCTGACATTGATTCTGCTATTGCAACTGTTTTGTCAAATCTATCGAATATTAATTATTTAAAAGATGAACAGAGGTTTTGAAGACATTTAATGGCGGCAAAGATGTTTTGGCTCTTCTTCCGACCGGGTTTGGCAGGGGCTTGATTTACCAAATCATTCCACTGGTGGTGAAGGAAATGGGACGAGTGCAGAACCCAGTCGTTATAATTGTTTTCCCGCTGATTGCTCTGGTAGAGGATCAGATCCGTGAGAATGGATTATTGGGGGTGACAGGCATGCAGCTGGGAGGAAGAAATGAGAACGAAATCCTCCAAGGACGTTGCCATCTCGTATTCGGTAGTCCCGAGTCGTGGCTAAATGACAAACGGTGAACCATGCTTGCATCAGAGGTGTACCAGAATAACCTAGTGGGAATAGTTTTCGGCGAGGTTCACGTCACTTATAAACGGTAAGTAATATATTTTTGCTCTTTCCAATGAAGCCTTTTAAAGAGGAACATTATCAGCAGACCTATGTAAGCATCAATATATACCTTGATGTTGCAGAAAAAAGACCATATATTTTTTTAATCGATTTCCGAACTCTAAATGGGTGAATTTTGGGGAATTAAACGCCTTTCTATTTATCGCTCTCTGAGCGATGACGTCAGAACGTGACGTCACTTAGGTATAAAGCCGCCATTTTTTCAAACCCATTACAAACACCGGGTCTCAGCTCTGTATTTTCCGTTTTTTCGACTATTTTCTGGAACCTTGGAGACATCATGCCTCGTCGGTGTGTTGTCGGAGGGTGTAACAACACTAACAGGGAAGGATTCAAGTTGCGCCACTGGCCCAAAGATGCGAAAGTGGCAAGAAATTGGACGAAATTTGTTTAAAATACGAGGGTGTGGGGAAAGCCGACGAAATGGTCAGTCGTTTGTTCCGCACACTTTACCGACGAAAGCTATGCCACTACAGAGATGGCAAGATTGTGTGGATATCCTGCGACACTAAAGGCAGATGCATTTCCAACGATAAAGTCAAAGAAATCTGCCGCCAGACCCCTATTGAATGTGCCGGAGTGTCTGCACATTTTACCGGCGATGCTAAGACATACATGGCACAGAGATGTATGGATATCCTGCAGATGCATTTCCAACGATAAAGTCAACAAAATCACATAGGTGAGCTTTGTTGATGGTATTGACTTATGTGCTGATCAGACATATTTGGTCGCGGCATGACTGCCAGCTAATCGATGCTAACATGCTATTTAGGCTAGCTTTATGTACATTTGTAGCTATATTTGCATCTTGCTGTGCTATCCACCATTTGTTTGTATTGGCATCACTGGATGACGTCACAGGAAAATGGACGGTGGCTTCACAGATAGCGAAAATCAGGCACTTTAAAACTTTTTTTTACGGATATTCCGGGATGGGTAAACGTTTGAAAAAAAAAACTTCAAAAAATAAAATAAGCCACTGGGAACTGATTTTTATTGGTTTTAACCCTTCTGAAATTGTGATAATGTTCCCCTCTCTCATCTTCGTCAAGGGTTGATTTCGATGTGAGTGGTTGAAGTAGCACGTCATTCAAGATAACAAACAAGTGGTTTATTCAATCACACAGAATGATAATTTTTTACAAGGCCCCGCCTTCTGAAACACATCTCCTATTGAGAAGTCCCAGCTCCATGTGTGGAGCTCACCGAACTACAATAATCTGGCGATAGTCACATTAGCAAAATCATGCTGATTGTCAAAGATGTTGGATGATACAACACATGATAGTTCTAACTCAAGTGAAGTGAATTTGTGAATTATATTTATATAGCGCTTTTCTCTAGCGACTCAAAGCGCTTTACATAGTGAAACCCAATATCTAAGTTATATTTTTAAACCAGTGTGGGTGGCACTGGGAGCAGGTGGGTAAAGTGTCTTGCTCAAGGACACAACGGCAGTGACTAGGATGGCGGAAGCGGGAATTGAACCTGCAACCCTCAAGTTGCTGACACGGCCGCTCTACCAACCGAGCTAAACTCAACTTTTATTTTGGAAACTCATTGTGTTGCTCAAGCTAATATTATTCATATTGTACTGGAGTACCCATGACTTCAGCCTTTCAATGCTCCTTTTAGACCACAAATGTTTGACGTCGGTAATTTTCAAATCCTAGTTAAGGCCCTGATAGTATGTTTTTGTTTAATGTGCTGATATTAGTATAAGGTTTTACGTAGTATTCATGGAACCAAATAAGTACTGTTTTTTCCAGGTTATATGGTGCACCAGTAGTTAAGCCTCACCCACCAAATATTAGATAAAATACATTTGTTAGCCGCACCAGACTATAAACCACAGATATATACCAGTACAAAAGATTTTTTAAATGTTTGCGGTCAAAGATCAATAATAAGGTTGTTTAAATCCAATGTGGAATGTGTAACACAATCTACATCCCTTTGCGAAAATGCCAAATGGTTCATTCCTCCAACATGGAACACATGACTGTTCACTCACCACATACATAATGACGTCTTCAATGCTCACACACAGTGACAACATTTTGGAACCAGGAAAAGGTCATAAAATAAAGGTAAAAACATGCATCAGAAAAAGTTATGTTCGAGTTGTATTTTTGAGTCTCATAGCAAATAATTGTGGTGCGTTCAAGGCACCTTAATTAAAGTCAGAAACAGACACATCACTAGTTTTTAAAGACAAGTGATACTTATCCCCCAGTATATGCACTAATAATAATGATGATAATAATTTAATTTTGCGAAGAAAAAATTTAACTTTAAAAAAAATAAAACACCACCAAATAATTTAAAGGGATTTCAATTAATTTTAGGGAGCCTTTATGGTCTTATGGCGCCACTGGTTCGAACGCTTGCAGAAAAACATTATTGATGAAACTAAGACATACTGTAAACATGTAAATGTTGTGGGCTTTCTGATCATGGAGAGTGCATCTACTGTGCTTCTGGGTTATCACGTTAGGAAGACTGGCGCATGCATCAAATGAAAAATACAATGATGGATCGATGGGAGTGTGTGTATACCTGTAGGAGGTAACTGCTTTACAATCACATACGATACCATCTTTAAAAGGTAAAAAAAAAATGTCCATACAAAATCTAGTAGACATTACAAATTGCTAGTTTGAACAAAATTAAGTAAAGAATTCAATAAGTAAAATGTGGCAATCATGAGCCTACTCAGTACTTTGAAACATCATGTAAAACACCTTTTTGATGAACCCCAAAGTCTTCTGTATGAATGGAACATGTTTTTTATTATAATCTATCATTAAATATTACATACAAATTATACAGTGCATTGTCACAATACATTTGGTGTATTTTCTGGACAGCAGGAAGTTACTTTACTCAGCTCCACATGATGGAAAAGACTAGAAGAACCATGTTTATACCCTCGTCAGTTGTGAACACGATGTTTGTCTCTTCTTCAATGGTTGAGTGAAAGCTGAATATTAGGCTTGTAATCTTTTCGGTGAAACAAACATCACCCGTACCTCGCCTCTACGTCGTCTCGCCAATTGACTCACACTTCCTAATCTCTGTTGGGTGAATGGATGTGAAACTACAGAAGTTCACATGGCTTGGGTTAGGTGTGTAGACACATGCTAGATGCCATTTCCCAAATTATCAAGGCTTAAGAGCTTAGTGAACACTCATTGTTCTTCATCATTAAATTCAAAAAGCTGGTCAAGCCATCAGACGGTGTGAGAGTGGTAAATATAGAGGTGAATGTTAAAAGGCAGACCGGTATAAAGAAAACATGGAATGCAAAGGTGGAAAAGGTTTTGACTGGCATGCATATGTGAGCGAGCACACATGCTCCCAGGGAGTCCAAAACATCTGACATCTCTTTGCAAAGAGGAACTGTTTCAAGGATTCCAGATATAATTGTTAACTTTTTCACATCCTAACAAGGCAATGAGGCAAACAGGGAAGTTGCGGAGTGAAACTTCCTCTTATGGCCTCTTCTCTCCACCTACACACTCACTTTTAGTAATCACAGTGTCCGCTTGGAGAGGAGGGGATGGTGATAATTCAATCCATTTCCAGGAAACTAACCCGTACTCTCCCTCGCTCCCGCTTCCTGCTGTTCCTCCCCGCACCCAATGTAGGCTTCTGTCTTACCACCAGGTGAAGAAAGGTCTTCTACTCTGAAAGCTCTGTGTGTATGACTCACTGTTGGCTCTCTGGGGGGCTCTGGCTGTTTCAACAATCACAGGGGGCATCTGAACCAATTGGAGAGGCGTTTTTCCATCCTTTAGGGCTTGGCACAGGTTCAGAATCTTTGAATGTAAATGCAATAGAGAAGAGTGTTACTGGTAAATCTTTAGTGGATAATTGTCTGTGTATTCTGAAAAGTTTTAGGCCTTGTGGCCTAATTCAGATAAATGTTTTGATAGTCTGAAAGACAAAATAAACACAGTATTCTATGTCTATGCGGATAGTAATCAGTTATATGTGTGACTGAAGTGTAAGTGGACTTATGAAATACAGTAATCCCATGTTTATCACTTAATTGGTACCGGGCATGACCGCAATAAATGAATTTCCACTTAGTGGCGGATCCTAGTAAAGTATTGATATTTTCATTGATTAATTTGGCTTTTTTATGCTTAAAGATGCTTAATTCAGGGCAAAAGTGTACACATTGAGATTTTGTGTGGGATGTGCTATACATACATCATCCCTAACAACACACTAAAGGTACCGGGTAATCAAAAATATAGGGAATATAAATGATTAGTCAGCTGCTGATTAATTGCATCTTGAAGCGAAATATAGTTTGGTCTCCACTAGTTTGTGGAAAAAAAAAATTCAGAACTTTCTGAGAGTTGACACAGTCTAGCAAACAAAGCACATTACAACGCATTACTTCCACATTGTTTTTGTTTGCTGGACTGATCGGTTGTTGACTTCCTGGTGTACTATGAGCATGTTAACATGGCCCAATGACAAACAGTTTAGTTTTTAAGGTTGTGTGAAAATTGTAGAGCATGGAGTTTTACTAACACCTGTAAATGTCAATGAAATTCATGAAAATGATACCACTTTAAATCTGAAAAAGCCCCAATTAAATGAGGCAGTGCTTGTCACGAGAACAAGTGACGTCATGCTGATGCAGTGTGTGTATGCATGCTACAACAGCGTCTTCTTCCTGGCTGTGAATTATAATCTGGAGATAAAACTTTGTTTGACTTGTTATTAAAACCACTCTGACTTTATTGTGATATTAAGTACTGTTTGGTACAATTGTTTCCAAAGCCATGATGTGTAAAAGATGCTTGACAGCTGTTTGAGAGTGTGTGCTTGCACAGGACCGGGTGAGAGTTTGATACTAAATGTCAAAAAACGATCAAATCAAGTGTGTTTGTATGTGTTTTCTATAAGTAGTCACATCGTTGCATCGGTGCATTGAACTTTAGTACCAGTATGTTCCAACACGCTGTATGCGTGGTCCCCTTTTGCTGTGGTTGTGCTCACGAGACAACAATGTGCATTTGCGGACCACACTACAGAAAAAACTCACCTGCCCTCTCGTAACAGCGACTTGCTTGTGAAACTGTCCTCTGTCAAAACCTGGGTCTTTCTGCGGGACACATCACAGAACACACGTGTCACACGGAACATATTTGTGTATACAGAATTGTTTCCTCCAATCATCAGCCTGGTTCCTCCCTCCTAATTTTTTTTTTGCAAAATCAACCCATACTTCCTTGGTACCTTGAATAGTTCATAGAGGTCTTCTTCGAGGTCTTTGATAAAATTTGGGTCAGACAGTTTTGGTAGTACCAGTTCTCGGATTTCCTGGGAGAAAGGAACTTTGGCCTGGGCGAGCCACGCCCAATAAAAAGGATCTAGTGGATGAACAAAGTAGGTAAAAAAAAAAACGTTGATGTATACACTATGCTTTGACCACGGAGAGAGGTGTATCTTAACAGCAAATGAATATACAGTAGGAGCTTACATGCTCTCCAAGAGTCGGGATGCTTAAGAGGGAAGGCAAGGCCATTGTCTATGGCTGCCAGTTTGATGATGGGGTCCTTCACTACAATCCAGTCTGTATCCTGCAGCAGGGTACAAGTAGCAATTTAATTTCACCTCATAAAGAGCAATTGGCACAAATACATGTTAGGATCCAGCCTGTGTAGGATTCTGACCCTGTTCCCTACGGGGTCCATAGGGCAGTCATATTTGAGAAGCCAGTTGTCATTTCCTCTGTCTAAAATAGATACACAAAAATATATGTGAATGACTGAACTGGCATGACAAAGACACATGCTTATTAGCAAGATGAGCACGTGCCTGTGTTCCTGATGATGTAATCCAGCACTACGAGGCGTTCAAACTGCAGCTGAAGCTGACGGTTGGTGTTCTCCGGCAGAGGATCAGCTTCAAACCTACGCAGCCAGAAGTCTGCGTCCTTGTATCCGTCCACAAAGATTTGGAAGGAACCAACCTGAAAGAATATCAACGAAGTCCATCAACACATTGGATTTTTTTTGGTGTATTTCTTGCCATTGTGACGCAATTAAGGATGCAAATTTCTTTTGGTAGGTTTTCCAAATAGGTGAGCCATCGTCTTCAATGACTCCCTGGGATCTGAGCCGAGGATGTCGTTGTGGCTTGTGCAGCCCTTTGAGACACTTGTGATTTAGGGCTATATAAGTAAACATTGATTGATTGATGGATTTTTATAATGAAAATGTTCCTGCACTGCCGACTTCACCGTACTTGTGGGTGGTAACGGTTCGCTGTTTTCCCCATCTTCCATTTTCAAACTAATGTAATATATTATTGTCTCTTGATAGGTGCGTATAAACGCATGCACCCCTGGTGTAACCTTTCTGTGCAAGTTGTGCCAAAAATATCCTGTGAGCAAAATGTCAGTTTTTTTAGCAGGTAAGGAGGGCTGAAACAAACAATGTAGTGAAGCCTTTGCAACTAAATAACCGAGACGTTTTAATCACGGTTAATAGTTGCATGCCAACATGCAACTACTGATAATGTGCTGAACTGCTTTGACTGTGCAGTGTACACTTGATACAAGTTGCTCATGTACCTGTAAGTATACTTACTTTTGGGGGCAATCCAATCCTATGGAAGCGTTGACCCACTTTTGGCACCTTCTCCAATGCTAACTTTTTACCTCGAGATTTCACCCGGTCTATGGCACTATAGTTGAATGTTTCACTAGCCAAGTAGACCACCTAGAACGAGACACAGTGAGTAGCAGGGAAATTTCCTTCCTCACACCCACTACATCTCTGCATGTGTGTACCTTGGTCCTGGGAACAATATTTAGCTCCAGTTTCTGGTCAACCAGGCTAGCACCGGCCTCTGAAAGGTAGCCCTGGTTCAGAACTAAACAGTCACGACCAAAACAGCACGGACAGCAGAGTTTCTGCAGCCACTTTGTCCATTTGGGGTTAAGCTGGCCGTAGGGCTCTTCGTTCTTAGGTTTGAACACGCCGATGATCTTCTGTTGACGGACACAGGGAAAACAGAATGACTGTTTCAGAAATGCTCAGTTGAATAGTTGATTTGCAACATTAAATACAGTAGTATAGTGGGTCAGGTTGTATTTTTGCCTCATTCCTGTGAGAATCCTGAGTGTGACTGAAGCATTAAGGAGAGGCACTATCTTGGAGCTGCAGTTCGCTCAAACTGTACTGTACCATCTCGTTCCCTTTCGGCCTTATCGAGTCTGATCATGACGGCAGTGCATTTTCACGCATTCTTCACTCACACTTAAAGTGAACAATGAGGAAAAAATACAACCTTACCTACTGTACCCCAACATAGAGTACATTCGGAACGTATTAAAAGCGCTTGACTTATTCAAAAATGGTATCAAATCATTTTTGTCCTCAAAATTCTACACACAATTTCCCCATAATGAATGTGAAAAGTTTTTTTAAATTATTTATTAAGAATTAAAAAAAAAAAATCACATATAGATAGGTATTCACAGTCTTTGCTCAATACTTTTGTCTATGCAACTTTTGCAGCAATTACAGGCTCAAGTCTTTTTGAATACAATGTCACAAGCTTGGGCACAGCTATCTTTGGGCCGTTTCGCCCATTCCTCTTTGCAGCACCTCTCAAGCTCCATCAGGTTAGATGAGAAGCATTGGCTTTCATCCAGGATGTCTCTGTACAACATACTTGTGGCGTGGTCAGTATGACATCACATAATTTGCATGTATATTGCCAAGTATCTGGGGGAAACCCTGAACACATCCATATTTTATTATCGTAAACTGACTGCAGAAGACTTGGCAATATTTCCTGAGGGTAAACATGTCCAAAATCTGAACACATTATTGGATTGTTACTAAAATAGTTAGCATTTTAGTACAGTATTAATATCCAATTAAAGCTGCAAGCAGCGTTGGTCGGGTCCGCCTTTGGCTGCTGCCCCCGAGACCCACGGCCGCATAAGCGTTAGAAGACGCCTTGGAGCCACTATTTTGGGGATCTAATGCATTGTGAAAGTAATCCAGTTGTTGTATTGAAGTGAAAATATCAAACTTCCTGTTGATTTTTGCTAAAGTATGTTAATTATTAAAATGAGGCGTGTGTTTTTTAGTATTTTTTGTTTCATGTCTCTCTGACATTCCTACCGGAAGTTACAAGCAGTTTTGTCTGTGTTTTCTTCCTATGAGCAGTTTGTCCGTGTTGTATTCCTAGGGGGGCGGTAGCGCGCAATTTTGAGTTTTGAGGTTAGGTTTTTTCATTAGATCGCAATTTTTGCCAGACCTGATGTGTGTGTCAAGTTTGGTGAGTTTAGAAGCATTTCAAGGGGGTCAAATAACAGCTCAAAGAGGCAAAAATGACATTTTTTAGGAGACTTTGCACAGGGGTTCTTTGAAGGTGCGTAAAATCAAAACCTGAGAACTTATCAAAACTCTTGTTCTATACTTTTAATCAGAAGGGTTCAATCTCTCCCCTGTGCGAGTTTGAAGCCAAAACAACAAACGCACTCAGAGGAGATATTGTTTGAAGAAAGGTGACCGTTTTTTACAAAACTTTTGTTTTGAAGGGGGGATTGCAAACTTCCTGTTGATTTTTGTTGGGGGTTGTCAATCTATGACATGTAGGTCTAAGCGAGACCTACATAGAGGTTTTTGTTTCATGTCTCTCCAACATTCTTACCGGAAGTTACAAGCAGTTTTGTCTGTGTTTTCTTCCTAGGAGCAGTTTTTTCTGTGTTTTATTCAAAAATAGCGCTAGAGCGCAATTTTGAGTTTTGGAGTTTGGTTTTTTCATTAGATCGCAATATTCGCCAGTCCTTATGTGTGTGCCAAGTTTGGTGACTTTTGAAGCATTTTAAAGGGGTCAAATTACAGCGCAAAGAGGCAAAAATTGCATTTTTTGCAAAAAATGTATTTTGAAGGGGTTTTTGCCAACTTCCTGTAGATTTTTGCTGAAAGAAGTGAGTGTATGAAAATGGGGTCTAAGTCAGACCTACATAGGAGTTTTTGTTTCATGTCGCTATGACATTCCTAACAGAAGTTACATGCAGTTTTGTCTGTAATTTTTTCCTAGGGGGCGCTAGAGCGCAATTTTCATTTTGGGGGATTGGTTGCTTAATATGTTGGGAAGGTTTGCTATACCGACATGTGTGTCAAATTTGGGGAGTTTTGAAGCATGTTAAGGGGGTCAAATTACAGCGCGTAGGTGTGGAATAATAATAAAACACAGAAGTTTCAATAGGGTCCTTGGCCCATGGCAAAGGACTCCTGTGGAGTCCTTTGCCATGGGCCAAGGATCCTAATTCAAATGGGTCCTTGGCCCATGGCAAAGGACTCCTGTGGAGTCCTTTGCCATGGGCCAAGGACCCTAATTAGTTTTCTGTGTTCTGTATTCCATTGCTGCAGTTATTTGGGCATTACCTGCAAATATCTGGCATAAATAATCCATCTTATTTGGTCTTAAATTAAAATAAGTGAATGTGTGTAATGTATTATGGCACAAATGTGTAATTTCATTGAAATATGGCATAGTGTACACAGATTACAACACAACAACTAAAGAGCGAGGTAGCACATGACTTGTAAGTACTTTGGTGACCTACTATAAGCAAAAAAAAGTGGATGTGTGTGGGGAATAAGGGATATAAAACCCTGTCAGAGTTCCTCCTCTCACAAATATTTAAAGAGCAAAAAAGTTGCATTGGACAAAAGGTTATTTTATCTTAAAGGGGAACTGTGTCTATCATTTACAGTCCTTATGTGAAAAAAAAAAGCACACATACGTTTTTCTTTTTTAATGTATTCTAACTAGTAAATAAACGGTAGAAAGAGTCAGCTAACAATGGAGGTAATATGATTCGCTTTATTTTGCCAATTAAGCGCTCTAAAAACCCCATCAACGTGTTATACACACGTAAGTATATGTAATGTAGTAACAGACACAATCATAATAACATGTAATATTAACGTATATAGGTCATTTAATATCACAGACGCATTGCAATGCTAACTAATTCCTTCAACAACAACAACAACAACAACTATTACTACGCATGCAGACTTTATGAGTGCCAACAATGACTACTTTGGGACAAATGATGATGCAGAACCTTATATTTTTGAGCCTGAAAATAAAAAAAGCTGAGCTACAAGTTTTAGAAGCTGAGTGATAAGCAGATATTCCTGTCTAGACTAATAATTAATTATGATCCTCACGCAGGAAAAAAAGAAGTGGGCACTAGGGAGTGTCTTTGTGCATCTCTCTCGCGATCTCTTGGCTTATGTTAAATCAAATGTCAAAATTCACCAACTTCTCAGTGTATAGTCATAACTCTAATGGTGAGAGGCGTGATTTACGATCTACAATTAACTTTTACCAACTCAGAGGAGATGCAGCAACTCACTGGCTCAATATAGCTGCATATTGAAAAAGATTTTTGTATTAATCGCGATTCTTATTTGTAACTGATTAAAAAATTAAACATGCATATATATATATATATATATATATATATATATATATAGGTGTGGGAAAAATCACAAGACTACTTCATCTCTACAGAACTGTTTCATGAGGGGTTCCCCTCAATCATCAGGAAAAAATCTCCTGATGATTGAGGGAACCCCTCATGAAACAGTTCTGTAGAGATGAAGTAGTATTGTGATTTTTCCCACACCTACATATTGCACTCTACCACGGTATCGAGCACTATTCTCTGGATAATCCAATCAAGACATACATATACACACATATATACATACATACATACATATATATATATATATATATATATATATATATATATATATATATATATATATATATATATAATTTTTTTTATCCGTCCTGTCCAGCCACTCAGGCAAATCATATTGTTGATGTAGATGCCCACATCTGCTGTACATATTTACTTTATAAAAGACAAAAGCCAGATACTTCTCTTGTTACCTTTCATTGTATTTGACTATTGAATATTTGGGTAGAATTTTATGAAATAAAAACAGTTTTCTTTTAGTCAAAATAGAAATTTATCAGAGCTGCTTATCTGTTTTATGGAGGGATGTAGTTCATTGTAGAACTGGCATTTAAAGTGATTAAAAGAAAGTACCGTATTTTTCGGACTATAAGTCGCAGTTTTTTTGCATAGTTTGGCCTGGGGTGCGACTTATACTCAGGAGCAACTTATGTGTGAAGTTATTAACACGTTACCGTAAAATATCAAATAATATTATTTAGCTCATTCACGTAAGAGACTAGACGTATAAGATTTCATGGGATTTATCGAGTAAGAGTGACAGATTGTTTGGTAAACGTATAGCATGTTCTATATGTTATAGTTATTTGAATGACTCTTACCATAATATATTACGTTAACATACCAGGCACCTTCTCAGTTGGTTATTTATGTGCCATATAACCTACACTTATTCAGCCTGTTGTTCACTATTCTTTATTTATTTTAAATTGCTTTTCAAATGTCTATTCTTAGTTTGGGTTTTATCAAAAAAATTTCCCCCAAAAATGCGATTTATACTCCAGTGCGACTTATATATGTTGTTTTCCTTCTTTATTATGCATTTTCGGCAGGTGCGACTTATACTCCGAAAAATACGGTATTGATTTTTGAATCAAGAATCGATTTTGAATCTAATTACTACTCGCAAGAATCAAATCAAACTGTGGGTTGCCTCTCTTTGACCATTGCGCCGCTAAAAGTAGTTCCCCGTTATTAGCACTTAGTGGAGTGCCATCTCCGGGTTGGGGAGGAGACCCTGCCCCAAGTGGAGGAGTTCAAGTACCTAGGAGTCTTGTTCACGAGTGGGGGAAGAGTGGATCGTGAGATCGACAGGCGGATCGGTGCGGCGTCTTCAGTAATGCGGACGTTGTATCGATCCGTTGTGGTGAAGAAGGAGCTGAGCCGGAAGGCAAAGCTCTCAATTTACCGGTCGATCTACGTTCCCATCCTCACCTATGGTCATGAGCTTTGGGTCATGACCGAAAGGATAAGATCACGGGTACAAGCGGCCCAAATGAGTTTCCTCCGCCGTGTGGCGGGTCTCTCCCTTAGAGATAGGGTGAGAAGCTCTGCCATCCGGGAGGAACTCAACGTAAAGCCGCTGCTCCTTCACATCGAGAGGAGCCAGATGAGGTGGTTCGGGCATCTGGTCAGGATGCCACCCGAACGCCTCCCTAGGGAGGTGTTTAGGGCACGTCCAGCTGGTAGGAGGCCACGGGGAAGACCCAGGACACGTTGGGAAGACTATGTCTCCCGGCTGGCCTGGGAACGCCTCGGGATCCCCCGGGAAGAGCTAGACGAAGCGGCTGGAGATAGGGAAGTCTGGGCTTCCCTGCTTAGGCTGCTGCCCCTGCGACCCGACCTCGGATAAGCGGAAGATGATGGATGGATGGATGGATGGAATATCAATATCGCTAATACTAGCAGGTCACACATGTAAATGAAGTATTGTTGACAGTTTTAGGATCACGGGCAGAACAAATGATTCCCATTAGCTTCATTGTTACGTGTTGCATTTGATACGTGCCGTTTATTATAAATGAAAAAAAAAAAAAAGTGTCCCGTATTTTCTGGACCATGGGACGCACCGGATTATAAAGTATTTTTTCATACAAAAGGCGCACCGTATTATAAATGTAAAACATGTCCTTGTGGTCTACATAACATATAATGGTGGTTCCTTGGTCAAAATGTTGCATAGATGATGTTTTACAAATCATCATGTAGTCGCTTTCTGACAGTCGCTTCAGGATGTGCTGTTTTGTGGGCGGTTTTATTTACGTGGCTCACCTTCGACAGCGTCTTCTCCCCGTCATCTTTCTTGTAGCGGTGCAGCGTGCAAGGACGGGAGTGGAAGAAGTGTCAAAAGATGGAGCTAACTGTTTTAAGGACATTAAGACTTTACTTAAAACAATGACGGCGCAGTATCTCCTCATCCGCGGCTCACTAGTGCAACAAAGCCGGAAATGTGTCTTTTAAAAAACCGTCCCACCGGAACGCTCTAATAACTAAAGTTCTGTGGGTGAAATATGTAAACCCACTATACCGTTAGTTTTTTGCGCTTCCGTAGCAATATATAAGTTAGAACTTTACCCTACTTTGTATTAGAAATGGCAACAGCAGAGGGTAAATACCCCAAAGCAAGAAGATAGTGAAAAAGAAGAAGCTTATCGACTACGGAAGCGGCACGGACTACAGTAGCGGACATGCGCAATTTTTCAGGACTTATGCAGATCTCATATACACATCAGCAGGTACCAGAAGGTAAGATAAGTTGGTTTTGCATAATATTGTGACACAAAAGGCCAGATAATATGTCTGCTAATGGGTGCCATTTTGCGGTCCTTATACACACACACACACCATAGTAATACCTGTATCTCTGACTATGGTAGCCGTAATGGGCCGACAATCAATCAAGGCTTCAAAGTCATACTGAAACATTTTGACAGATTTTTGAGTGCTGTGTGTAATGTTCTTTAATTACAATGTAACATTTAAAGTTTTGTTTACTGACACCATATTGCAGTCTACACATATCGCTTATGTGTGACTACCCTCTACTGGTCGCACTTATCATTACATCATGTACCAAATAAAATTGCTTTGAGGTCGGTAAGCACAACCAGAATTATTCCATTCATTAGGTGCACCGGGTTATAAGGTGCACTGTTAATTTTGGAGAAAATGAGAGGATTTTAAGTGCGCCTTACAGTCCGAAAAATGCTGTAAGTGTTCTTCCCTTACATAGGGATTGTGAATGATAGGCACAATTTGGAAAAAAAAGAGTGCCGTTCCTCTTTAAATATGTTTACTTTTTGCCTGGGACTTAACACAGCTGAACACACAGTCCATGCTCTGCCCAACCCTTTTTACTAGTCATCTCAATAGCGTTGTTCAAAAATTATCACCATTTTTGTAGATTTGCAGTGGCCCAGGTGAGCTGCCAAGTTGTGCAAGTCAGAAGCATCATCATCTATGATTAGATAAATGGGACTTTGTTCTTCTTTTCCAACATGACAAAAATATGCTAACTACTTATCGTCTCCTGTCAAAATAAAAGATTTGCAATTGTTCTTACACATGTTTTTCTTTTCAAAACATGGATGTAAAAGGTGGAAAATAGGTTCTCCTGATCTCTCCCAGCCACACAATGAAGGCCTTAAATGAAAATGTCTAAAACTATGGTAGCCTACTTAAGAAGTTACTATATCAGGGGTGCCAAACGTACGGTCCCCTGGGCCGGATCAGGCCCGCGAATAGGTTTTATCCGGCCCGCGGGATGAGTTTGCTAAATATAAAAATAAACCTGAATTTTTTTAATGTAAGAAACAGCTGTTCTAAATGTGTCCACTGCATGTAACAATAGCAATTCTTTGTATCTTTGTAGAAAATAAACCAAATGATGTTAGTACATCAGTCAAGGAAAATGATCAAACTACATAAATAACACACTGAAATTTAATTTTAATATTTATTTTTATCTTGATAGATAGAAAATGAACACCAATGAGTTGACTGATGAACATTATCACATAATTTATTTACAAAATATAAATAACGACACCGCAACATGTAAAAGTGTAAAAAACAACATTATAATTTGTACATTTTCAAAATATATTTGTTCTATTTTTCCATTCATCCATTCATCCATTTTTACTGCTTATTCCCTTTGGGGTCGCAGGAGGCGCTGAAGCCTTTCTCAGCTACAATCGGGCGGAAGGAGGGGTACACCCTGGACAAGTCGCCACCTCATCGCATTGTTTTATTTTCAAACAAAGAAAACAATCTGAAGTTGTCTTTATTTTTAAGTTATCGTGCCATGATTTTGCCAATCCGGGCCACTTGGGAGTAGATTTTTCTCCATGTGGCCCCCCATCTAAAATGAGTTTAACACCCCTCTACTAAATCATGAAATCATCAATGACCAACTGGTGTTACAGTTTAGTGTAAATATGACAAAGAAAAGTTGTCATTTTGTTTATATAAATTGTTCCTCGAGTGGGTTGTGTGCTGATACATTTATCAGGTCACAACGGGCCTTTATAAAAATATCCCTCCATCCAAATTTCTACCCCTTATTCCCTTTGGGGTCGCTGGAGCCTATCTCAGCTACAATCGGGCGGAAGGCGGGTAACACCCTGGACAAATCGCCATCTCATCGGATTGTTCTATTTTCAAACAAAGAAAACAATCTGAAGTTTTCTTTATTTTTAAGTTATCGTGCCATGATTTTACCAGTCCGGCCCACTTGGGAGTAGATTTTTCTCCATGTGGCCCCCCATCTAAAATGAGCTTGACACCCCTGTACTAATTCATATTTGTCTGAAAAAAAGAGATGAAGTCATCAATGACCAACTGGTATAACAGTTGAGTGTAACTATATGACAAAGAAAAGTTGTCATTTTGTTGATATGAATTGTTTCTCGAGTGGGTTGTTTGCTGATACATTTGTCAAGTCACAACGGGTCTTTATAAAAATATGGACTATACCAGGGGTCACCAACGCGGTGCCCGCGGGCACCAGGTAGCCCGTAAGGACCAGATGAGTCACCCGCTGGCCTGTTCTAAAAATAACTCAAATAGCAGCACTTACCAGTGAGCTGCCTCTATTTTTTACATTTTACTTATTTACTAGCAAGCTGGTCTCGCTTTGCTCGACATTTTTAATTCTAAGAGAGGAAAAACTCAAATAGAATTTGAAAATCCAAGAAAATATTTTAAAGACTTGGTCTTCACTTGTTTAAATAAATGTACTTAAAATCATTTATTTTTTAACTTTGCTTCTTATAACTTTCAGAAAGACAATTTTAGAAAAAAAATACAACCTTAAAAATGATTTTAGGATTTTTAAACACATATACCTTTTTGCCTTTTAAATTCCTTCCTCCTCTTTCCTGACAATCTAAATCAATGTTCAAATCTTTTTTTTTAATTATTGTAAAGAATAATAAATCATTTTAATTAATCTTTTTTTTTTTTTTTTTTTTAAAGATTCGAATTAGCTCGTTTTTCTATTCCATTTTTTCGGTTGAATTTTGAATTTTAAACAGTTGAAATTAAAGATAAACTATGTTTCAAAATTTTATTTCATTTTTTTGTGTTTTCTCCTCTTTTAAACCATTCAGTTAAGTGTTTTTTCATCATTTATTCTCAACAAGAAACCTTCCGTAAAAGGAAAAAAAATGTACGACGGAATGACAGACAGAAATACCAATTTTTTTTATATACCGTATTTCCTTGAATTGCCGCAGGGCATATAGTATGCGCCTGCCTTGAGTTACTGCCGGGTCAAACTCGCTTCGCAAAATAATTAGCGCATGCTTAGTATTACCGTCTGGTCAAACTCCTGACGGCACGAGTGACACTTCCCCTGTCACCATTTCCAAAATGGAGAAGGCTGATTTCAATACCGGTAATTTGAAATCGCATAAAGGGAAGAAGATTAAGAGCTATTCAGTAGGATTTAAAGGCCTACTGAAAAGAGATTTTATTTAAACAAAAATAGCAGGTCCATTCTATGTGTCATACTTGATCATTTCGCGATATTCGCATATTTTTGCTGAAGGATTTAGTAGAAAACATCGACGATAAAGTTCTCCACTTTTGGTACTTCCTGAAAAAGCCTCGCCTTTGCCGGAAGTCGCAGACGATGACGTCACAAGTGTGGGGCCTCCTCACATATTCACATTTAATAGGAACCTACAACAAAAACAGTTATTCGGACCGAGAAAAAAACAATTTTCCCAATAATTTGAGCGAGGATGAAAGATTCGTGTTTGAGGATGTTGATAGCGACGGACTAGAAAAAAGAAAAAAAAACTAGTTAAAAAAAAAAAAAACGCGATAGCATTGGGACGTATTCCGATGTTTTTAGACACATTTACTAGGATAATTCTGGGAAATCCCTTATCTTTCTATTGCGTTGCTAGTGTTTTAGTGAGTTTAATATTACCTGATAGTCGGAGGGGTTTGTCCACAGGTGTGTTGACGCCATGTCTCACGGGTGTCGACGGCAGGTATGGACGGCACAAGCTCAGCTGATATCCGGTAAGAAGCGACTTTTTAACCACAATTTTCTCACCGAAACCTGCTGGTTGACATTCGGTTGGGATCCATAGGAAAGTTTCAGCTCCGGGAGTTTTAAACAAGGAATCACCGTGTGTTTGTGTGGCTAAAGGCTAAAGCTTCCCAACTCCATCTTTCTACTGTGACTTCTCCAATATTAATTGAACAAATTGCAAAAGATTTAGCAACACAGATCTCCAAAATACTGTGTAATTATGCAGCTAAAGCAGACGAGTTTTACCTGTGTGTGTGCGTAGCGCTCATACTTCGTAAAAACGCGTGACGTCCTGCGTACACGTCATCATTACACAACGTTTCCAAGACGAAACTCCCGGGAAATTTAAAATTGTAATTTAGTAAACTAAAAAAGCCGTATCGGCATGTGTTGCAATGTTAATATTTCATCATTGATATACAAACTATCAGACTGCCTGGTGGGTAGTAGTGGGTTTCAGTAGGCCTTTAAGGTTCAAGCTTACATCACACTCAATTTTTTACTGCATGCCTTTGTTCAGTGCCGGAGTGCGAAGAGGTTTTAAAATAATTAGCGCATGCTTACTTTTACCGCATGCCTTTGGTAAGCGCAGGAGTGAGAAGAGGTTTTAAATTAATTAGAGCCCCAGCTGCAATTCAAGGAAATACGGTATGCAGATTTATTTATTGAGCGAATTGGCTATTTCTGGCAGTTTATTTGAGTGTGTATCAAACTGG
>NC_084630.1:44081382-44141382 GCF_033978795.1 Nerophis ophidion | reverse complement strand
AACTCCTTTGTATACTCTAGCCTTTAAATAGACTCCCTTTTTAGACCAGTTGATCTGCTGTTTCTTTTCTTTTTCTTCTATGTCCCACTCTCCCTTGTGGAGGGGGTCCGGTCCGATCCGGTGGCCATGTACTGCTTGCCTGTGTATCGGCTGGGGACATCTCTGCGCTGCTGGTCCGCCTCCGCTTGGGATGGTTTCCTGCTGGCTCCGCTGTGAACGGGACTCTCGCTGCTGTGTTGGATCCGCTTTGGACTGTACTCTTGCGTCTGTGTTGGATCCATTATGGATTGAACTTTCACAGTATCATGTTAGACCCGCTCGACATCCATTGCTTTCCTCCTCTCCAAGGTTCTCATAGTCATCATTGTCACCGACGTCCCACTGGGTGTGAGTTTTCCTTGCCCTTATGTGGGCCTACCGAGGATGTCGTGGTGGTTTGTGGAGCCCTTTGAGACACTAGTGATTTAGGGCTATATAAGTAAACATTGATTGATTGATTGATTGACATCCTCGGTAGGCCCACATAAGGGCAAGGAAAACTCACACCCAGTGGGACATCGGTGGCAATAATGACTATGAGAACCTTGGAGAGGAGGAAAGCAATGGATGTCGAGCGGGTCTAACATGATACTGTGAAAGTTCAATCCACAATGGATCCAACACAGTCGCGAGAGTCCAGTCCAAAGCGGATCCAACACAGCAGCGAGAGTCCCGTTCACAGCGGAGCCAGCAGGAAACCATTACTTTTTGTCCTTTTTTTTTTTTTTGAGCAATGGAAAACAAAGAAAATAAAGTCAAAAGGAACAAAAAAAAACTGCCTGCATGGCAGCTTTTACTCATTAGATTTCACCTTATTACACTTTTTTAAAAATGTTTTTTTAAATTTTTGCAATACTATCAATTTTGCATCCATCCATCCATTTTCTACCGCTTATTCCCTTTTGGGGTCGCGGGGGGCGCTGGCGCCTATCTCAGCTACAATCGGGCGGAAGGCGGGGTACACCCTGGACAAGTCACCACCTCATCACAGGGCCAACACAGATAGACAGACAACATTCACACCCACATTCACACACTAGGGCCAAATTTAGTGTTGCCAATCAACCTATCCCCAGGTGCATGTCTTTGGAAGTGGGAGGAAGCCGGAGTGTCACGGGCTGGTAAACGATTAGCTGCAGGCCGCATTTGGCCCACGTTGGACACCCCTGTAATATGCCAAATGTAGCTGAGATAGGGTCCAGCGACCCAACAGGGACAAGCGGTAGGCATGGATGGAATGATGCACGGTATCAAAGCGTCACAGTATCGCCCCCACTAGCGGACGTGCGCCTGCGTGCATCCTCCTGCTTCCACAAGCTCATCTCGTCTCTGATTGGTCAGAAGAACCCAGCGGAAGCCAGGGTCAGACCGCCGCTGAGATCTGTCAAGTTCAGACATATCCGACTCCTATTCTGGCAAAATCCTGCGCCCGCTTCTCCTGAGGCGTTTCCCCGGCTGCAGTCGTATCCAGACGACCTTGCGGACGTTCCTGCAATATATTAACAAGAGCCAATTGCGCCGGAGTTTCCGGAAACACAGCGTGACAATGGCAGCGTACAAACTAGTGCTGATCCGCCATGGAGAAAGCTGCTGGAACCAGGAGAACAGATTTTGTGGCTGGTTCGACGCGGATTTAAGCGAGACGGGCGAACACGAGGCCAAGCGAGGAGGACAAGCATTGAAAGGTACATCATGTCACTTCGGCCTATAGTCGGCCATTCTCCCCGCGGTCATTGGATTAGACGCCGCAAACCTGTTTCTTACGCAACACAACTACATTGTGTGTCACGCAGAAGAAAGGTCTTCCTCTTTCTATTCTAATATAGTGCCGGGCGAATTGATGAATGAAACACAACTTAAAGTAATGCCATCATCTTCTGCTTATCCGAGGTCGGGTCGCGGGGGCAGCAGCCTAAGCAGGGAAGCCCAGACTTCCCTATCTCCAGCCACTTCGTCTAGCTCTTCCCGGGGGATCCCGAGGCGTTCCCAGGCCAGCCGGGAGACATAGTCTTCCCAACGTGTCCTGGGTCTTCCCCGTGGCCTCCTACCAGCTGGACGTGCCCTAAACACATCCCTAGGGAGGCGTTCGGGTGGCATCCTGACCAGATGCCCGAACCACCTCATCTGGCTCCTCTCGATGTGAAGGAGCAGCGGCTTTACTTTGAATTCGTCTAAATCAGGGGTCTCAGACATGCAGCCCGCGAGACGTTATTTTGCGGCCCGCACCTCATACTTGCCAACTCTCCCGGATTTTCCGGGAGACTCCCGAAATCAGCGCCTATCGGGACAAATTCTCCCGAAATTCAGATGAGAACCTGACTCAATGTTGTGACCCTCTTAAACAGGACAATACTGCCATCTGCTGTACAAAGACTAGAACAGGGGTAGGGAACCTATGGCTCTAGAGCCAGATGTGGCTCTTTTGATGACTGCATCTGGCTCTCGGATAAATCTGAGCTGACATTGCTTAACACGATAAGTAATTAATAATTCCGCTGGTAATCACGATGTTAAAAATAACGTTCAAAATATAAAACATTCTCATGCATTTTAATCCATCCGTCCGTTTCAACCGCACCTGTTCAAAAAATACCAATGTTATAAAAAATAATTAGAGACTTATTATACTCTAAAAAATTAGGTTTTACTTAAAAAATGCACGCATTTAGCTGTATTCAATGTTAAAAAATATGATATGGCTCTCACGGAAATACATTTGAAAATATTTGGCTTTCATGGCTCCCTCAGCCGGGCTTCACGGTGGCAGAGGGGTTAGTGCGTCTGCCTCACAATACGAAGGTCCTGCAGACCTGGGTTCAAATCCAGGCTCGGGATCTTTCTGTGTGGAGTTTGCATGTTCTCCCCGTGACTGCGTGGGTTCCCTCCGGGTACTCCGGCTTCCTCCCACCTCCAAAGACATGCACCTGGGGATAGGTTGATTGGCAACACTAAAAATTGGCCCTAGTGTGTGAATGTTGTCTGTCTATCTGTGTTGGCCCTCTGATGAGGTGGCGACTTGTCCAGGGTGTACTTCGCCTTCCGCCCAATAGTAGCTGAGATAGGCACCAGCGCCCCCCGTGACCCCAAAAGGGAATAAGCGGTAGAAGATGGATGGATGGCTCCCTCAGCCAAAAAGGTTCCCGACCCCTGGACTAGAACATGGGTGTCAAACTCTGGCCATGTAATTTCATTCGGCACTTACCGCTGGAACACCGCATGCACCGCTAATACTCATACTTGCCAACCCTCCCGATTTTCCTGTGAGACTCCTGAAGTTCAGTGCCCCTCCCGAAAACCTCCCGGGGCAACCATTCTCCCAAATTTCTCTCGTTTTCTACCCGGACAACTATATTGAGGGCGTGCCATACAAGCACTGTCTTTAGCGTTCTCTACAACCTGTCGCCACGTCCGCTTTTCCTCCATACCATCAGTGTGCCGGCCAAGTCACATATTATAAGCAGCTTGTACACACACACATACAATTGAATGCAATGCATACTTGGTCAACAGCCATACAGGTCTCACTGAGGGTGGCCGTATAAACAACTTTAACACTGTTACAAATATGCTCCACACTGTGAACCCACACCAAACCCACACCCTTTTTTTTTTCTTTTTTTTTCTTTTCTTTTCCTTGTCATGAAAAAAGGAAATTTTTGTCATGAAAAAGGGAGGTTTTTGTGGTTGGTTCACTAATTGTAAGTGTATATTGTGTTTTTTTATGTTGATTTAATAAAAAAAAACAATAATAAAATATATATATATATTTTTCAAATAAAAATGAATACAAAAATTATTCTGCGGCCCGGTCCCAATCGGGGCATGGCCCGGTACCAATCGGGGCATGGCCCGGACATTGAAAGGCAGTGCTATCCCCGCACGCCCTAAATATTGTTGGCCTGGTGAAAATCATGACAAGTTAAGGAGAATGGTTGCCCCGGGAGATTGTCGGGACGTGCACTGAAATTTGGGAGTCTCCCGGAAAAACCGAGAGGGTTGGCAAGTATGTTGCTGGGGCAGGAAAGCCATTCAAAGAAGGTGAATTCATTAAAAAGTGCATGTTAGATTTTTTAGGAAATATTTTCTTGCAGCCCAGCCTCACCCAGCTTCTGCCCCCAGTGGCCCCCAGGTAAATGGAGTTTGAGACGCCTGCCTTAATCGAATAAATAATCATATTAGTTTACAAGTTGTTTTACAATATGCTGACCGTCAATAAAAAAACAAGCAGGGGGGCTGAAAATGGCCACCAGGCCGCACCTTAAACATGCAGTATTATGCAGTTCTTTGACGCTGACAGGGACAATGTTACTGTGACCTAAAAACATAAAGTACTGGCACTGTATCAGCAGATTCAAACACACACATCTTTGTGCAGCGGAAATATTCACAGTGATTTATTGATGTATCTCTGTCTTGTGTCACTTCAGATGCTGGCTATGAGTTTGACATTTGCTACACGTCTGTTCTGAAGAGGGCCGTGCGCACTCTGTGGTTCGTCCTGGACGGCATCAACCAGATGTGGCTGCCCGTCCACCGCACCTGGCGCCTCAATGAGCGCCACTACGGTGGCTTGACTGGGCTGAACAAGGCTGAGACGGCAGCCAAACACGGAGAGGCCCAGGTCAAGATCTGGAGGCGCTCTTTTGACATCCCTCCCCCGCCCATGGATGAGGGGCATGCCTTCTATCAGGCCATAAGCAAGGTTGCTCTATAGAGAAGCGGCACATCATTATGTTATATCATTGGGTACAATAAAGCGTTTCCCTTGTGATAGGACCGGCGTTATGCTGATCTGACAGAGGAGCAGCTTCCAACATGTGAGAGCCTGAAGGACACCATCGCAAGAGCTCTGCCTTTTTGGAATGACGAGATTGTGCCACAGATTAAAGAAGGCAAGAGGGTGCTGATCGCTGCCCATGGCAACAGTCTCCGTGGCATTGTCAAGCACCTTGAGGGTAAGAACACTTTTGGGTCTGCTCAACTTAGGGCTGGGCGATATGGCCTTTTTGAAATATCTCGATATTTTTAGGCCATATCGCGATACACGATATATATCTCGATATTTTGCCTTCGCCTTGAATGAACACTTGATGCATATAATCACAGCAGTATGATGATTCTATGTGTCTACATTCAAACATTCTTGTTTATACTCAATCAATCAATCAATCAATCAATGTTTATTTATATAGCCCCAAATCACAAATGTCTCAAAGGACTGCACAAATCATTACGACTACAACATCCTCGGAAGAACCCACAAAAGGGCAAGGAAAACTCACACCCAGTGGGCAGGGAGAATTCACATCCAGTGGGACGCCAGTGACAATGCTGACTATGAGAAACCTTGGAGAGGACCTCAGATGTGGGCAACCCCCCCCCCTCTAGGGTTAATATGCAGTGTTTCCCACAGGTCAGGCATCTATTTGTGGTGGTGTGGTTGTGGCGCGGCGGAGGGGCGGGGGTGGGGGGTGACAGTGGCGGTTAGCGGCGGTTAGCGGCGGTTAGCGGCGATGACCAAGAAGAACGCGGAGTTGTAATATAATTACAACACTTTATGTACATATTTATATAATATTTACACATTTATGTAATATGTAACTACAAGCTCCATTCACAGACAGAGTCCCATTGCTTTTATGAGCGGTCGAGCGAGTCAAGAGCCGGAAAAAAACCAACAAAAAAAACATTTTTTTTGTAATTTTTTTTTTATTTTTTAATTTTTATTTGTGGCGGCCGTAATTCTTTTGTGGCGGGCCGCCACAAATAAATGAATGTGTGGGAAACCCTGATATGTGCACATTTTAAACTTTCATGCAGAGAAGGAAATCCCAACTAAGTCAATTGACCCAAACTGTATTTATTAAAGTTATTAGCAGGTGACTTTTCAAATGATGCTACATATTAGCAGTAATGCTACTTTTGGTAGCAACGCTTGTGCCCCACATTTGACAAATTAAAGTTGTCTATTCGACATCTTCCCGCTTGAAGCCGAACCACCGCCAGACGATGGACACCCTGCTGTTTTTCTTGGGAATTAATTTTTCCTTCATTCGCACCTTCTTTCTCTCGTATTACCACTCGCATGGCTTCGTTAGCATCACAGCTAACGTTACCCAGTCTGCTACCTCTCTGCATCGTGAGGGCGTATACGTATGTGACGTATGCCGTGACAGTATGTGACGTGTGTAAGTTTGTGCTCTTGCTGTCTGTGAGAAGGAGACACAAGGCATGGGAAGAGCCTGTAGTCTTAATGCCCGCAGCTAAAAGCAACTGCGTGAGAACGTATCCTCGAATATCACGATATAGTCATTTTCTATATCGCACAGAGACAAACCCGCGATATATTGCGTATATCGATATATATCGCCCAGCCCTAATTAAACTAGTATAGAATATAATGCATTTTATTGTCACCATGCGCATGTACAATGACATTAAAAGCAGCTCCTTCTCTAGTGCAGACATGCAATAGAAAACCGAATAAAATAATTCACAAAATTAATACAAATAGTGCAAATAGATAAATAAGGCAATAAATAATATTAGGTGCATTTTTGACTATAAACATGTGCAATAATGTAGAATAGCAGTGTGGATTAGTTCACATTTTATAATACCTATAAATATTTTACAGATTGAATGGTTTACAGCAGTGCTTCTCAAATATTTTCTGTTACGCCCCCCATAGGAAGAAGAAAATATTTTGCCCCCCACCCCACTCTCCACCATGACTAAAAATAGTATATTTTGTCGGTAAATTTGTTATGACAATACCTCTGCACCTCTGCATAACATTGTAAGCTTATCAAAAACAAAGGAAACAACACAGCTTGGTTACAGTGAAGCCAAGTGCGACATACGCTCATCATATTCTGGTACAGCAAAAGAAAAAAAAAACATGTTCCCCGGGGGGGACCGCCCCAATGTTTGAGAAAGACTGGTTTACAGTAACGATGAGTGGATATCGGACAATGAGAGTTAAATTGAGTTATTGAAGTGACAATACTAACAATTGGTGGATAAGGATATCCAAGAGTTAAGGAAGAACCTTTCATGAACCTCATTTGGACTTCTCTTAAGAAACATTTTTAACAACAAGAACTATGAATGTGCCATTTGATCGGCCACCGATCAGTATTGGCTGATTTTTGTGGAAAAGGGCTTAATCGCCTTTTAGTGCCTTTTAATGTCGATTTAACGTCGATCCCTTCTGGCCGATAACATATTTTTAGTCGCCCAGCTGACAAACGGCCTGCAGCTAATTTTGTGTCCCCAAACACAGTCTGGAGCCGCTTCTCTAAGCTATTAATAATCACCTCCATTACAGAAAATGCACTACATTTCTTGGTACCTTAAGTATAATTATGAAGTAGTATCCCTGGAGGACGACTCTCAACATGTGACACACCAAAAGCAAGCCAGGAGCAGGCGTGCTAATCCATCCATTTATTTTCTTAGCTAAACTAAAGGTTAAGCTATCTTGTAAAAACCAAGAAATAAGTGCTTAGTAAAGTTTAAAAAGTGTAGATGGATACGCTTATAGCAGAAAGTAAGTAGCTATTGACAGGAAATCTACAGGTAAATTAATAAGAGTCTAGAGCACCGATGCCCAATGTAGGGCCAGGGGGCCAGATTTGGCCCGCCAAAGGGTGGCTACCAAATATAATAAACATTCATACTAAGCGGAAGATGATGGATGGATGGATTCATACTAACCGCTTTGAAGCTGCACAAGTATTGATATCACAGTAAAAAAGTAACACCTTCGTCGCCAAAATGTTACTGTAAAAATAACAGTGGTACTGTTTTTCAATTTATGGCAATGCAATATAAAACAAATGACCAAAGATTTTAGGGGAAAAAAATTGGCAGCTCAGTCACCATGTTTTATTGTAAAAATGTATAGATTTTCTTTTCCCAGGCTAACTAGTTGCGTCTGAATTTGAAACCACTGCTCCATGGTAAAGTTGTGAATTTTTGACGCTCTGTAGGGAAGGATAATCTTGGTCGACATGCTTCAGCCACGGCCTATAACGAAAACCTAAAAGCTGAATTTCCCCCAGGGATCAATTAAGTACTTTCCTTTCTATTCTTTGAAATGTAACATCCTCCATATGTTTAATCTGTGCAAGTAAAGTTTGAAAGCGAACAGATTAAATATCTAGAACGAACTGGTTGCGGAACATCACCTGGAAATGGTAAAAATCTGCAGAAAATGACCTTTTTGATTGTGTTTGAGGTTGAAAATGTACATAAAAATGCACAGCTGCATGTTCACTGAATTATGTAACAGTCTCTACTTCCTTATATTCATATATGGCAGTATGAGGCTAAGCTCTTCACTCGTGGTGCTGTTGAATGACAAAAATTGCTGTTTGGCCCGAGGACTATTAGCACATTTTCACTTAGGCCTTTTGGGCACACGTGGTTTGGAGAGTGGATAATATAACAACTGTTGGTGTGTCAGCATTGAAGAAGAGGGCTGCTCGATCCATAAATTGGTGGTGTCGATACCTAGGGTAGAATCAGTATATAATTGATACTAAAGTGATGAGGTCCATATTTTTATTTTCTCAAAATCCTTTTTTTTTTTGTTTTTGTTATTGTTTACAAACTCAGACTTGGAGGGCAAAAACCAAATATATTTTTTTACTTTTGTTTAGTAATTGTGTATTTTTGACTTGTTTTGCTCAAACAATTGAACTAATTTAAATATTGTGCTGATATGTTAAACTATGATAGCACTCACCATAAATACCTTTTAAAAATGTGGGGTTGTTACGCAAGATCGATGTTGGTATCAGCCGATCTTACTCATGGATGATCAGAATTGGCAATATTAGTGTGGACATTATTGCATTATAATATTTAAGATGTAATTATATTTTAAATGTTTTATAATATAAGGTACTGGAGGGCTTCACGGTGGCAGAGGGGTTAGTGCGTCTGCCTCACAATACGAGTTCCTGCAGTCCTGGGTCAAATCCAGGCTCGGGATCTTTCTGTGTGGAGTTTGCATGTTCTCCCGTGACTGCGTGGGTTCCCTCGGGTACTCCGCTTCCTCCCACCTCCAAAGACATGTACCTGGGGATAGGTTGATTGGCAACACTAAATGGGCCCTAGTGTGTGAATGTGAGTGTGAATGTTGTCTCTATCTGTGTTGGCCCTGCGATGAGGTGGTGACTTGTCCAGGGTGTACCCCGCCTTCCGCCCGATTGTAGCTGAGATAGGCGCCAGCGCCCCCCGCGACCCTGAAAGGGGATAAGCGGTAGAAAATGGATGGATGGATAGAATGACAAAACAATGCAAAAAAATCCCATTATCTTTACTTAATCATGACAAATGTGTGATGTATTCTATAGAGTCTCAGAAAAACATACATCATTTTAAAAATGAACACCTAGACACAGTAATCTTATATAACAACAAAAACTAGAACCTTCAAAGTGAAGTTAATGTCCTATTTAAACCAGTAATTGTGATTTCAGGATTTTAGGTCTAACTTGTGTGAACCATGATGTGAAAGAGGAGATGTATTGATCATTTGAAATGTCAAAATCAAGTTTATTGCAACAATAACTCTAATAACAGAGAGGTCTCTGTCAGTGACGCTCCTGTACCTTGAATAGGCTGCCAGATAGAAACTGATGCTCCTTGGTCATGATGAGGCCTGCCCGTTTTTCCCAGGTATGTCCGAGGAGGCCATCATGGAGCTGAACTTGCCTACTGGTATCCCCATCGTGTACGAGTTGGACAAAAACCTGAAACCCATAGGAAGCATGCAGTTTCTGGGAGACGAGGAGACAGTGCAGAAGGCCATGGCGGCTGTGGCTGCTCAGGGCAAAGTCAAGAAATAAAGTAGAGTAGGTTTGTGTGTTGTTTCCATCAACCCCGTGCTGTGCAGTTCCAAAAAGAAAACTAGTCTACAGGCCAGTCATCCTAAAAGACCTAACTCACGCACACACTCACTGCACTTTTTAAAATCATCTATATTTTTGGACGTAGCAAGATTTTAAAGCATGAATATTCATGATGTGTGTATTGACCAAAATGTTATATCCGGCAGGACCTTGTAGGTAACTTCATTTGAAAGTGTATGACTCACCATATTGTAACACACAAGACCAAGTTGATTAATTGTGTATCTTCTTTTTGCTGTGACACTAAACTGAATAATAAATGTTGTATGAACTATTATGTGTTGCAAACCTATTTCATTGTCACTCTGATTCTGTCAGAAAGAAATACTGATTCAACTTCTAACAGCATACACATTTTCCTGTTGAGAGATGCCTTCATGGATCAATTGTCTTCCTCCTAAATATATTTTTTTTTATAAAAAAGAGAAATGTAATTATAAAGACACTGGTACAAGTACAGATAAATACAATTTGACAGTCATTTAATTATGTTTTAATATGTTTTAGACCAGTTGATCTGCCGCTTCTTTTCTTTCTCCTATGTCCCCCCTCCCTTGTGGAGGGGGTCCGGTCCGATGACCATGGATGAAGTACTGACTGTCCAGAGTCGAGACCCAGGATGGACCGCTCGTCGGGACCCAGGATGGACCGCTCGCCTGTATCGGTTGGGGACATCTCTACGCTGCTGATCCGCTTGAGATGGTTTCCTGTGGACGGGACTCTCGCTGCTGTCTTGGAGCCACTATGGATTGAACTTTCACAGTATCATGTTAGACCCGCTCGACATCCATTGCTTTCGGTCCCCTAGAGGGGGGGGGGGTTGCCCACATCTGAGGTCCTCTCCAAGGTTTCTCATAGTCAGCATTGTCACTGGCGTCCCACTGGATGTGAATTCTCCCTGCCCACTGGGTGTGAGTTTTCCTTGCCCTTTTGTGGGTTCTTCCGAGGATGTTGTAGTCGTAATGATTTGTGCAGTCCTTTGAGACATTTGTGATTTGGGGCTATATAAATAAACATTGATTGATTGAATCAATAATTTGAGATAACTAATTTAAAACAATTTTAAATCAAAATAAATGTGTAAAACTGTAATTTAATATCCTAAATGTGATATACTTTGCTTGCCAGAATTTTGGACATACACAGTAGTTTACGAATTTAAAATAATTTTGAACCAAAATGAAGGTTTAAAAATCAAATGTAATAACTTAAATATATATATATATGTATATATATATATATATATATATATATATATATATATATATATATATATATATATATATATATATATATATTTGTTTGTTTTATTTTATTGGACAACAAACATCCACAATGTACACAAAATTCAAGGCACTTTCAACATGTTCAACACCTTTACACATCCTTCAGGTTGAGCAAATTATGACTTTAACGAAACATGTCAAGGAAGAAAATAAAAGCAAATACAAATAGAGTATTAAAAATAATAAACAATATGATAACATTCAAAAAGACAAAAAAAAATTCAGAAGAAGTCAGCCTGCCGTTTCATTTAACTTGGACGCACACTTCTATACTTTTGGCCATTAAGAGCCAGTCATTTCCAGGAGTTATTGCACCTGAGTAGCGTCTGATTTACTAATGGTTTCTAATGTTGTAAAAATATGTAAAATAAATATTACATTTCAACATTTCTGTCCACAAAGATTTGTTTCAACCTGCAACACATAGTCATTTTGATAGTAGGCTATTATAGCTAATATAGACACTTACATCATGTGTTGCCTTCATTATTACACTTATAGAAGACTTTTAAGGTCATTTTAATAGTAGTCTAATATAGCTAATATAGACACTTACATCATGTGTTGTCTTCATTATTACACTTATAGAAGACTTTTAAGGTCATTTTAATAGTAGTCTAATATAGCTAATATAGACACTTACATCATGTGTTGTCTTCATTATAACACTTATTTAAGGCTTTTAAAGTAATTTTGATAGTAGGCTAATATAGCTAATATAAACACATCACGTGTTGCCTACATTATAACACTTATAGAAGACTTTTAAGGTCATTTTGATAGTAGGCTATTATAGCTAATATAGACACTTACGTCATGTGTTGTCTTCATTATAACACTTATATAAGACTTTTAAGGTCATTTTAATAGTAGTCTAATATAGCTAATATAAACACATCACGTGTTGCCTACATTATAACACTTATAGAAGACTTTTAAGGTAATTTTGATAGTAGGCTATTATAGCTAATATAGACACTTACGTCATGTGTTGTCTTCATTATAACACTTATATAAGACTTTTAAGGTCATTTTAATAGTAGTCTAATATAGCTAATATAGACACTTACATCATGTGTTGTCTTCAATATAACACTTATTTAAGGCTTTTAAAGTAATTTTGATAGTAGGCTAATATAGCTGATATAAACACATCACGTGTTGCCTACATTATAACACTTATAGAAGACTTTTAAGGTCATTTTGATAGTAGGCTATTATAGCTAATATAGACACTTACGTCATGTGTTGTCTTCAATGTAACACTTATAGAAGACTTTTAAGGTCATTTTAATAGTAGTCTAATATAGCTAATATAGACACTTACATCATGTGTTGTCTTCAATATAACACTTATAGAAGACTTTTAAGGTCATTTTAATAGTAGTCTAATATAGCTAATATAGACACTTACATCATGTGTTGTCTTCAATATAACACTTATAGAAGACTTTTAAGGTCATTTTGATAGTAGGCTATTATAGCTAATATAGACACTTACGTCATGTGTTGTCTTCAATGTAACACTTATAGAAGACTTTTAAGGTCATTTTAATAGTAGTCTAATATAGCTAATATAGACACTTACATCATGTGTTGTCTTCATTATAACACTTATAGAAGACTTTTAAGGTCATTTTGATAGTAGGCTATTATAGCTAATATAGACACTTACGTCATGTGTTGTCTTCAATGTAACACTTATAGAAGACTTTTAAGGTCATTTTAATAGTAGTCTAATATAGCTAATATAGACACTTACATCATGTGTTGTCTTCAATATAACACTTATAGAAGACTTTTAAGGTCATTTTGATAGTAGGCTATTATAGCTAATATAGACACTTACGTCATGTGTTGTCTTCATTATAACACTTATAGAAGACTTTTAAGGTCATTTTAATAGTAGTCTAATATAGCTAATATAGACACTTACGTCATGTGTTGTCTTCATTATAACACTTACATACGATTTTTCATTCTTTGCGGCTCCAGGCAGATTTTTTTTTGTATTTTTGGTCCAATATGGCTCTTTCAACATCTTGGGTGGCCGACCCCTGCGTTATAGGGATGGGAGGTACAGTAGGTAAAGATTTACTGTATGTTGAAGCAGTGTTTTTCAACCTTGTTTGAGCCAAGGCACATTAGTTTCATAAAAAAAAAATCGGAGTCACACCACCAGCAGAAAAGGTTAAAAAATGTAACTCCACCAGGTTGTCGTAGCTTATTTTGAGTTTGTTGTTAATTCATGGGTGTAGTGCTTTAGTTCCTGTCTTGCGCTGTTATTTTGGTGACTTTTCCTGTTTTTTTGGTGTTCTCCTGTAGCAGCTTCACGCCTTCCTTTGAGGGCTATGGCCTGCACCTGCTTTTTTTGCACAATCAAGACAATTTGTTTTTGCGCATACGCTATCCTTCTTTGTGGGGACAGTGATGATTGTCATGTCATGTACGGATGTACTTTGTGGATGCCGTTTCTGCTCCACACGCTGTAAGTTTTTGCTGTTGTCCAGCATTCTGTTTTTGTTTACCTTGTAACCAGTTCAGTTTTACTTTTGTTTTGCACTGTCATCCCTATGCTTCAGTGCCTTTTCATAGCAGGACTTGCCTTTTGTTCATTTTTGGTTTGAGTGTTAAAACCCTTTTTACCTGCACGCTGTCTCCCGCTGTGCTCTGCATATTGCGATCACGACAGACGCTCTCCATAGCACAGACACTAGACAATGGCACATTATTATCAGATTATAATTATTGATTTGCAAAATATATTTTTGGGACTCCGCCAAGGCTGTCCTTTGTCACCGATTCTGTTCATAACTTTTATGGACAGAATTTCTAGGCGCAGTCAAGGCGTTGAGGGGTTCCGGTTTGGTAACCGCAGGATTAGGTCTCTGCTTTTTGCAGATGATGTGGTCCTGATGGTTTCATCTGACCGGGATCTTCAGCTCTCGCTGGATCGGTTCGCAGCCGAGTGTGAAGCGACCGGAATGAGAATCAGCACCTCCAAGTCCGAGTCCATGGTTCTCGCCCGGAAAAGGGTGGAGTGCCATCTCCGGGTTGGGGAGGAGACCCTGCCCCAAGTGGAGGAGTTCAAGTACCTAGGAGTCTTGTTCACGAGTGAGGGAAGAGTGGATCGTGAGATCGACAGGCGGATCGGTGCGGCGTCTTCAGTAATGCGGACGTTGTACCGATCCGTTGTGGTGAAGAAGGAGCTGAGCCGGAAGGCAAAGCTCTCAATTTACCGGTCGATCTACGTTCCCATCCTCACCTATGGTCATGAGCTTTGGGTCATGACCGAAAGGATAAGATCACGGGTACAAGCGGCCCAAATGAGTTTCCTCCGCCGTGTGGCGGGTCTCTCCCTTAGAGATAGGGTGAGAAGCTCTGCCATCCGGGAGGAACTCAAAGTAAAGCCGCTGCTCCTTCACATCGAGAGGAGCCAGATGAGGTGGTTCGGGCATCTGGTCAGGATGCCACCCGAACGCCTCCCTAGGGAGGTGTTTAGGGCACGTCCAACCGGTAGGAGGCCACGGGGAAGACCCAGGACACGTTGGGAAGACTATGTCTCCCGGCTGGCCTGGGAACGCCTCGGGATCCCCCGGGAAGAGCTAGACGAAGTGGCTGGGGAGAGGGAAGTTTGGGTTTCCCTGCTTAGGCTGTTGCCCCCGCGACCCGACCTCGGATAAGCGGAAGATGATGGATGGATGGATGGATGGATTTTTGGGGCCAATTTGGTGAAGTTGCATAAATTCCCACGGCCCACCAGACACACTAGTGTGCCGCGGCACAGTGGTTGAAAAACACTGTGTCACACTCAGTAGTCTTGAACTAAAATCACAGAAACTGATATTGACTTTACTGCAATGATAAATTGGTACAAAAAAATGCTGAATATATTAGATACCACTGGGTGCAAAAAGCACTGTAAAAAACATAGGTCCTGATTTACTAAGATCCAAATACCATGTGCTAAAAAGCATGCGCAATCTATATCCATCCATCCATTTTCTACCGCTTATTCCCTTCAGGATTGCGGAAGTCGCTGGAGCCTATCTCAGCTACAATCGGGCGGAAGGCGGGGTACTCCCTGGACAAGTCGCCGCCTCATCGCAGGGCGCAATCTATATCATGTCTATATAATCATTACTTACTCCACTCAAAACGCAAGAAATGCATAGTTCAATCAATCAATCAATCAATCAATGTTTATTTATATAGCCCCAAATCACAAATGTCTCAAAGGACTGCACAAATCATTACGACTACAACATCCTCGGAAGAACCCACAAAAGGGCAAGGAAAACTCACACCCAGTGGGCAGGGAGAATTCACATCCAGTGGGACGCCAGTGACAATGCTGACTATGAGAAACCTTGGAGAGGACCTCAGATGTGGGCAACCCCCCCCCTCTAGGGGACCGAAAGCAATGGATGTCGAGCGGGTCTAACATGATACTGTGAAAGTTCAATCCATAGTGGCTCCAAGACAGCAGCGAGAGTCCCGTCCACAGGAAACCATCTCAAGCGGATCAGCAGCGTAGAGATGTCCCCAACCGATACAGGCGAGCGGTCCATCCTGGGTCCCGACGAGCGGTCCATCCTGGGTCTCGACTCTGGACAGTCAGTACTTCATCCATGGTCATCGGACCGGACCCCCTCCACAAGGGAGGGGGGGACATAGGAGAAAGAAAAGAAGCGGCAGATCAACTGGTCTAAAAAGGAGGTCTATTTAAAGGCTAGAGTATACAGATGAGTTTTAAGATGAGACTTAAATGCTTCTACTGAGGTAGCATCTCGAACTGTTACCGGGAGGGCATTCCAGAGTACTGGAGCCCGAACGGAAAACGCTCTATAGCCCGCAGACTTTTTTTGAGCTCTAGGAATCACTAATAAGCCGGAGTCTTTTGAACGCAGATTTCTTGCCGGGACATACGGTACAATACAATCGGCAAGATAGGCTGGAGCTAGACCGTGTAGTATTTTATACGTAAGTAGTAAAACCTTAAAGTTAAACTTTTCTTTGTCAAACATCAAAAGTGTTCATAATATGGTAACCTATTTTTATGGACTTGCCTCTTTGTGATGATAAGTTCCTGTTATAAGCTGTTATACAGTACATGCCTTGAGCTCTTATTTTGAAGGTGCTAAGAGCGGAAGTGGTGTGACACGTGGAGTTTTTGGAAGCGAACGGAGTAAACTCCATCACTATGGCAGGGCATCTGTCGCTTCATCCTGGACAATATTCATAACAATTTTTTTCTTTGTTTTGAAGATGTGATATTTGGTTTTACACTGTATGAACAAAAATATGAAAAGAAAATTTACCTTTGCAACCTCATTATTCTATTGGCTAAGTTTTATATTTATAAATGTAAGTTTCTCAATACCCAACCTGTCTTTTGTGCCTTTAAAAAAAGATGTGGAACTCTACATTAAAACACTCTCTACTCTCTACAACAAAAAAGCTGTGAAAACGATGATGCTGTGTTCCAAATTTAAGTTATCATATTTCCTTAAATTGCAGCAGGGCATATAGTATGCGCCTGCCTTGAATTACTGCCGGGTCAAACTCGCTTTGCAAAATAATTAGCGCATGCTTAGTATTACCACCTGGTCAAACTCGTGACGTCACGAGTGACACTTCCCCTGTCATCATTTTCAAAATGGAGGAGGCTGATTTCAATACCAGTAATTTGAAATCGCATAAAGGGAAGAAGATTAAGAGCTATTCAGTAGGATTTAAGGTCCAAGCTTACATCACACTCAAATTTTTACAGCATGTCTTTGGTAAGTGCCGGAGTGAGAAGAGGTTTTAAAATAATTAGTGCATGCTTCCTTTTACCGCATGCCTTTGGTAAGTGCAGGAGTGAGAAGAGGTTTTAAATTAATTAGCGCATGCTTACTTTTACCGCATGCCTTTGGTAAGTGCAGGAGTGAGAAGAGGTTTTAAATTAATTAGCGGCAATTCAAGGAAATACGGTATTTACTAAAATTGAGTGAGCCTATGGTTTTACACTATGTTTATGTGTGTGTGTGTGTATATATATATATATATATATATATATGTATGTATGTAATTGGCCCTAGTGTGCGAATGTGAGTGTGAATGCTGTCTGTCTATCTGTGTTGGCCCTGATGAGATGGCGACTTGTCCAGGGTGTACTACGCCTTCCGCCCGATTGTAGCTGAGATAGGCACCAGCGACCTCAAAGGGAATAAGCGGTAGAAAATGGATATATATATATATATGTATATATATATATATATATATATATATATATATATATATATATATATATATATATATATATATATATTTGTATTCTATTTTAGTTACTTTGAATTTACAACCCCCTGACGCTGTTTTATTTTCTGCTGTTTTTGTACTTATTTTGATTATTGTTTCTTGTCTGTTTGTTTGTAAATGTTGAATTTTATAAATAAAAGTTAAAAAAAAGAAAAAAGCGAACGAAATAAAGTGGTCCTCCTGTAAAGCTGAAGCCTCCTTTTTTTAAATTTTGTAGTTTAAAACATTATAGGTCAGTGGTTCTCAAATGGGGGTACGCGTACCCCTGGGGGTACTTCAAGGTTTTAAATATCCTAAAAATAGCAACAATTCAAAAATCCTTTATAAATATATTAATTGAACAATACTTCAACAAAATATGAATGTGAGTTCATAAACTGTGGAAAGAAATGCAACAATGCAATATTCAGTGTTGACAGCTAGATTTTTTTGTGGACATGTTCCATAAATATTGATGTTAAAGATTTCCTTTTTTATGAAGAAATGTTTAGAATGAAGTTGATGAATCCAGATGGATCTCTATTACAATCCCCAAAGAGGGCACTTTAAGTTGATGATTACTTCTATGTGTAGAAATTTTTATTCATAATTGAACCACTTGTTTATTTTTCAACAAGTTTTTTTTTGTTATTTTTATATATTGTTTTCCAAATAGTTCAAGAAAAACCACTACAAAAGAGGAATATTTTGGACTGTAATACCATTTATTAAATCAGAAACAGATGACATAGTGCTGTATTTTACTTCTTTATCTCTTTTTTTCAACCGAAAATGCTTTGCTCTGATTAGGGGGTACTTAAATTAAGAAAATGTTCACTGGAAAAAGGTTGAGAACCACTTGCTGTGTGGGCTGGTATAGGCCAGTGGTTCTCAACCTTTTTTCAACATGTTTTTAATTCAAGTACCCCCTAATCAGAGCAAAGCATTTTTGGTTGAAAAAAAGAGACAAAGGAGTAAAATACAGCACTATGTCATCAGTTTCTGAATTTTTAAATTGTATAACAGTGCAAAATATTGCTCATTTGTAGTGGTCTTTCTTGAACTATTTGGAAAAAAAGATACAAAAATAACTAGTGATTCAATTATAAATAACGATTTCTACACATAGAAGTAATCATCAACTTAAAGTGCCCTCTTTGGGGATTGTAATAGAGATCCATCTGGATTCATCAACTTCATTCTAAACATTTCTTCACACAAAAATAAATCTTTAACATCAATATTTATGGAACATGTCCACAAAAAATCTAGCTGTCAACACTGAATATTGCATTGTTGTATTTCTTTTCACACTTTATGAACTTACATTCATATTTTGTTGAAGTATTATTCAATAAATACATTTGTAAAGGATTTTTGAATTGTTGCTATTTTTAGAATATTTTTGGAAAATCTCGTACCCCTTGGCATACCTTCAAGTACCCCCATTTGAGAACCACTGGTATAGGCGACTGTTATAAACCCTTGGTTACAACATATATTTCATGTTTAAAAAGGCGAACGAAATACAAAAGGACACCAAAACGCATCAGTTTAATTAGTTTTATTTAGCTCCTGTGGAATGGTCAGTTTGCATGCCCTTCTGACACGTGCTAAATAAAACGCAAAGTAGTGCTCGAAAATAGTGGTGAGTGATGATAAAATCACATTTCGCGTGCTAAATAATTATTGTTAAAGAATTATTGTATTTTTGAGCCAATGTGGCTCTTTTAACGATCAGGATTAATTTTACTTGCTTCCGGGGTAAAAACCAACCAATCAGAATGAATCAAATCGCTTAGTCATAGGCATATAATATAAACATGCTTCCGGGTAAAACCAACCAATCAGAATGAATCAAATCGCTTAGTCATAGGCTTATAATATAAACATGCTTCCGGGTAAAACCAACCAATAAGAACGAGCCTCGTCCTTTCGTCATAGCCAATCGTCTGCCGACGAGCCCTTCTCCAAACATGTCGCCCATGAAGCTGTGTGTTCCCGGTGAGTGTCTTACATATGTCGGCGTTTAAGTCACTTTAGGTTACAATTTGATGCATAATCCGCCTTAAATAGTATACAAATTGTATCTTAAGAAGTTACGACTTTCGTGGGTATTCTAAAGCGATACTGTAGATGTACGCCAGCATAACTTGCTACCAACACGCGTGAGCTTGTTTTGCTTTTCCGTGCCTTAAGAATTCTGCCAAACAACAATTTGACGTTTATTGAGCGTGGTAACCATAGTTACACGGCATACAACGTAGTCATTTAGCGTTACCACTCCGGGTGTAAAGTGTTGACTCTTACTTTTCACAAGGGCTTTACTCAGCAGCAGCAGCCCTGCCCATCGCTCCAGGCAGGACAACAACATTCCTTTCTCGATTTTGTTGGCTCGGCCCTGCGATGAGGTGGCGACTTGTCCAGGGTGTACCCCGCCTACCGCCCGATTGTAGCTGAGATAGGCACCAGCGCCCCCCGCGATGCCAAAGGGAATAAGCGGTTGTAAATTGATGGATGGATTTTGTTGGATCTATTTGCAAATCATTTTGTTGGCTCGGCCCTGCGATGAGGTGGCGACTTGTCCAGGGTGTACCCCGACTTCCGCCCGATTCTAGCTGAGATAGGTACCAGCGCCCCCCGCGACCCAAAAGGGAATAAGCGGTTGTAAATAGATGGATGGATGGATGGATTTTGTTGGCTCTAGTAGTACTGGGCTTCACGGTGACAGAGGGGTTAGTGCGTCTGCCTCACAATACGAAGGTCCTGCAGTCCTGGGTTCAATCCCAGGTTCGAGATCTTTCTGCGTGGAGTTAGTATGTTCTCCCCGTGAATGCGTGGGTTCCCTCCGGGTACTCCGGCTTCCTGGGGATAGGTTGATTGGCAACACTAAATGGTCCCTAGTGTGTGAATGTTGTCTGTCTATCTGTGTAGGCCCTGCGATGGGGTGGCGACTTGTCCAGGGTGTACCCCGCCTTCCGCCCGATTGTAGCTGAAATAGGTACCAGCGCCCCCCGCGACCCAAAAGGGAATAAGCGGTTGTAAATAGATGGATGGATGGATTTTGTTGGCTCTAGTAGTACTGGGCTTCACAGTGGCAGAGGGGTTAGTGCGTCTGCCTCACAATACGAAGGTCCTGCAGTCCTGGGTTCAATCCCAGGTTCGAGATCTTTCTGCGTGGAGTTAGTATGTTCTCCCCGTGAATGCGTGGGTTCCCTCCGGGTACTCCGGCTTCCTGGGGATAGGTTGATTGGCAACACTAAATGCTCCCTAGTGTGTGAATGTGAGTGTGAATGTTGTCTGTCTATCTGTGTTGGCCCTGTGATGAGGTGGCGACTTGTCCAGGGTGTACCCCGCCTACCGCCCGATTGTAGCTGAGATAGGCACCACCGCCCCCCGTGATGCCAAAGGGAATAAGCGGTTGTAAATTGATGAATGGATTTTGTTGGCTCTATTTGCAAATCATTTTGTTGGCTCGGCCCTGCGATGAGGTGGCGACTTGTCCAGGGTGTACCCCGACTTCCGCCCGATTCTAGCTGAGATAGGTACCAGCGCCCCCCGCGACCCAAAAGGGAATAAGCGGTTGTAAATAGATGGATGGATGGATGGATGGATTTTGTTGGCTCTAGTAGTACTGTGCTTCACGGTGGCAGAGGGGTTAGTGCGTCTGCCTCACAATACGAAGGTCCTGCAGTCCTGGGTTCAATCCCAGGTTCGAGATCTTTCTGCGTGGAGTTTGCATGTTCTCCCCTTGAATGCGTGGGTTCCCTCCGGGTACTCCGGCTTCCTGGGGATAGGTTGATTGGCAACACTAAATGGTCCCTAGTGTGTGAATGTGAGTGTGAATGTTGTCTGTCTATCTGTGTTGGCCCTGCGATGGGGTGGCGACTTGTCCAGGGTGTACCCCGCCTTCCGCCCGATTGTAGCTGAAATAGGTACCAGCGCCCCCCGCGACCCAAAAGGGAATAAGCCGTTGTAAATGGATGGATGGATGGATTTTGTTGGCTCTATTAGTACTGGGCTTCACGGTGGCAGAGGGGTTAGTGCGTCTGCCTCACAATACGAAGGTCCTGCAGTCCTGGGTTCAATCCCAGGTTCGAGATCTTTCTGCGTGGAGTTTGCATGTTCTCCCCGTGAATGCGGTTGATTGGCAACACTAAATTGGCCCTAGTGTGTGAATGTTGTCTGTCTATCTGTGTTGGCCCTGTGATGAGGTGGCGACTTGTCCAGGGTGTACACCGCCTTCCGCCCGATTGTAGCTGAGATAGGCGCCAGCGACCCCAAAAGGGAATAAGCGGTAGAAAATATATGGACGGATGCAAGTACTGTACATACATATATGCGTTACTAATACACTACTACATTGCTTCTGAAACGTTTTTCAACCAAGTACCACCTCAGAAAAAAACGCTGCTCTCAAAGTACCATCATAATGGCCAAAATTAAAATACAGCAGCGTTGTAGGCCCAAGTATTCATTAAAAACAAGGCAGAAGTATGCTTAATACTTTTGGCAACTTCAACATTGCACATGGTTTGAACAGTAACACTGTGTATAGGAAAATAAAACACTGCACTTTAATCAAGTGATTCTTTGGTGTACCACTATATCAGTGGTTCTTAACCTGGGTACGTACGGTCAAACCCTAGGGCAGTGGTTCTCAACCTTTTTTTCAGTGATGTACCCCTTGTGAACATGTTTTTAATTCAAGTTCCCCCTAATCAGAGCAAAGCATTTTTGGTTGAAGAAAAGAGATAAAGAAGTAAAATACAGCACTATGTCATCAGTTTCTGATTTATTCAGTTGTATAGCAGTGCAAAATATTGCTCATTTGTAGTGGTCTTTCTTGAACTATTTGGAAAAAATATATAAAAAATAACTAAAAACTTGTTGAACAATAAACAAGTGATTCAATTATAAATAAAGATTTCTACACATAATCATCTTTGGGGATTGTAATAGAGATCCATCTTGATTCATGAACTTAATTCTCAAAATGTCTTCACAAAAAAATAAAACTTTAATATCAATATTTATGGAACATGTCCACAAAAAATCTAGCTGTCAACACCGAACATTGCATTGTTGCATTTTTTTTCACAGTTTGTGAACTTTCATTGAACAACATGAATGGTTGCTATTTTCAAAATATTTAAAAAAAATCTCACGTACCCCTTAGCATACCTTCTAGTACCCTCAGGGGTACGCGTACCCCCATTTGAGAACCTCTGCCCTAGTGGTTCGGTAAGTCGGCCTCAGAGGTTCGGCGGAGGTCAAGACACACCTGACTCATCGTGTAGATAAAAACTTCTCCCTATCGGCGTATTATGGATGGCCCCAAATAGGGCTGGGCGATATGGTCTTTTAATAATATTTCAATATTTTTAGGCCATGTTACAATACACCATATGTATCTCAATATTTTGCTTTAGCCTTGAACTTGATTCATATAATCACAGCAGTATGATGATTCTATGTGTCTATATTAAAAAAAATCTTCTTCATACTGCATTAATATACGCTCATTTTAAACTTTTATGCAGAGAGGGAAATCACAATTAAGTCAATTAACCAAAACTGTATTTATTAAACAGTTATTAAGCAGTGGCACAAACATCCATCCATCCTTCCATCCTTTTTTCTACCGCTTATTCCCTTTGGGTTCGCGGGGGGCGCTGGTGCCTATCTAAGCTACAATCGGGCGGACTGTTTTTATTGACTATTGAGTATTTTATTGATTATGGGATAAGCAGCAGAAAATGGATGGATGATACTTTTTTCGTCACTTATTGTTTGTCTTTGGTACACTAATGTGTATATTTTAGGCCATTGGTTCTTTGTTTTATTTTTGCAAAAATGTATACAGTATATCTATTTTTATATTGCTATTTTTATCTTTGGTATGAAAATTATTATGTAACAACATTTATTAGTATTTTTTGGTTCTTTGTTGTTCCTATTTTTGTATTATGACAATTTATTATTGGATCATGTTGTACTGCATTTTAATCGTTTGTTCTGTGGTTGTGTGATGTTTTTTGCCTGGACCCCAGGAAGAATAGTCTCCACTGCGGTGTAGACTAATGGGGATCCTTAATAAACTAAACTAAACTAAGGCGGTGTACACCTTGGACAAGTCACTACCTTATCGCAGGTGGCACAAACAATTATGTCATTTCCAAACAGAGTGCAAGATTGTCAGACATTTTAAAACAAGCTATTAGTGCACTTTAATGCATGATTTCACTAAGATGATATATCAAAACAACACTAGATTGAAGTGCACTTTTTGTATAGAACGCCACTACAATAGTTTAAAACAAATAAAGTGCACTTTTGTGCATGATGTCACACAAGATATTTCAAAAACTGTAAAATAAAAATGAGCTGCATAATAGGAAATCAAATTGTGTATGTCCTTCGCTAGGTGGTAGGTTCCTGCGGACGATATCTCCTTCTGTTGTTGACTATTTTATTCATACGGTGTTGATCTGGAAATGGGAGAAGCCTGGCTCAATTGGGTCAGTGCTGGTTGGTTTGGCATTTTGTTAGGTGTGGCACTGGCCGGAGATGTTGACATGCAGAGTTTCAAGCAGTCTTTATTCTCTAGCAGATGACTTTTCAAATGATGTGGTGCTGCTACTTTTTGTAGCAACGCTTTTGCCGCACACTTGACATATCACGGTTGTATGTTCAACATCTGCTGTTGATATGATATTGTTTTTGGTCTGGTTTTTACGGAAGAAAAATTACCAGTTTTGCTCAATAGAATTTGTTTACCAATGTTTTGGTCATGTGTTTATGGCCGACAATAAAGAGTTTTGCCCAATAAAGTGATCAATGGAATTCTTGTCCTCATTTAAGTGTCTCAACAGACGTTACAATAATTGAACAGTGATGACGAAAACTGGTTTCGCTGTCGTGTCGTGTCGTGTCGTCTTTTACATTGAACATTGTTACCTGAACTGGTCTCTCAAAGGTAACAGCAGAAGTCACACTGATTTGCAGGTGTGTAATTTATTGTGAGTTCATGCAGTGTGTTGGTTTTGTTCTTGGAATGAGCTGATGTTCATGCACGGTTCATTTTGTGCACCAGTAAAAAACCTATAACCTTGTCTTGAATTTGAAAAATGTTTCTTTTTTATTTTTCATTAAAGAAGGATTTGGTGAATGCGCATATGAAACTGGTGGGGTTCGGTACCTCCCAACAATGTTAAAAAACACTGCACTAGATGAAGCCGGTATGCGTACCATAGTTTGAGAATCACTGCACTACTAGATTGTTGTCGTATTTGAAATTACTACGGAATACTTGTATGTTTTTACCAGTTGCCCTAATACAACAGATGCACTTAAGCACCATCTAGTAAGAAACCTTAGTCTTTGTGTGGTAGTAGTTTTCCACCTCTTCATTGGTTTCTGACACGTTGAGGCTGCTCTAGACTTCATGTAGAATTTAGCACCATACTTGTCCAATTGCAAATCTGTTTTCCCTTCCTTTTGACACACACTTTATTTTTAACACAGTTACTCTCTGTCCAAAGACTTAACTAATACATGTAATTTATTTCTATTTCTTCCTGTCTTCCATTCTTTTGTTTGTCTTCAGGTGACAAACTGTGCAGTGTAGAAGACTGCACTCCTGGCACAGGTGTGTACCTGCGGCATGGCTACATCTACTCCTCGCTCGCAGGCTATGTGCTCAAGAAGAACGAGGGCGAGGAGGTGAGTGATGTGTAGGTGGAGAAAGCTGCAGAAGCATTCACACGTGTGGGAGTGTTTCACACCATTGCGGGAAGTGGAGCTTGGGATGGAACAAGCATCACTGTTGCAGTGGCAGGTCTTCATCCTCTTAAACAGAAATACAGTGGTACCTCAACTTAGGAGTGTTTAAGATAAGCGCTGTCTCTCAGCTAATTGGTATTCTACGATTGTAGTTACAATTTTCCGCGCCATAGTTGGCGTAGTAAATGCCACTGTGAACCCTGTAGCATCCCAAAACATCTGGTCTTACTTGCTAGTATTAGCTTTTAGCTAGAGATTGCCATAACTTTGTTTACCAAACAATGGTAGGAAAAAAGAGAGCGTGAAGGACAGTGCTGAGAAGAAGAAACAAATTATATTTATTGAGTTAAAGAAAGATATCATCAAAAAATGAACAGGAAGGGGAAGCAGTGCACTATCAACACCGTGTATGGTGCGGATGGTGTTCTGCTGACCTCAACTGTGGATGTTGTGGATAGGTGGAAGGAATACTTCGAAGACCTCCTCAATCCCACCAACACGTCTTCCTATGAGGAAGCAGTGCCTGGGGAGTCTGTGGTGGACTCTCCTATTTCTGGGGCTGAGGTCGCTGAGGTAGTTAAAAAGCTCCTCGGTGGCAAGGCCCCAGGGGTGGACGAGATCCGCCCGGAGTTCCTTAAGGCTCCGGATGCTGTGGGGCTGTCTTGGTTGACAAGACTTTGCAGCATCGCGTGGACATTGGGGGCGGTACCTCTGGATTGGCAGACCGGGGTGGTGGTTCCTCTCTTTAAGAAGGGGGACCGGAGGGTATGTTCCAACTATCGTGGAATCACACTCCTCAGCCTTCCCGGTAAGGTTTATTCAGGTGTACTGGAGAGGAGGCTACGCCGGATAGTCGAACCTCGGATTCAGGAGGAACAGTGTGGTTTTCGTCCTGGTCGTGGAACTGTGGACCAGCTCTATACTCTCGGCAGGGTTCTTGAGGGTGCATGGGAGTTTGCCCAACCAGTCTACATGTGCTTTCTGGACTTGGAGAAGGCATTCGACCGTGTCCCTCGGGAAGTCCTGTGGGGTGTGCTCAGAGAGTATGGGGTACCGGACTGTCTTATTGTGGCGGTCCGTTCCCTGTACGATCAGTGCCAGAGCTTGGTCCGCATTGGTAAGTCGAACACATTTCCAGTGAGGGTTGGACTCCGCCAAGGCTGTCCTTTGTCACCGATTCTGTTCATAACTTTTATGGACAGAATTTCTAGGCGCAGTCAAGGCGTTGAGGGGTTCCGGTTTGGTGACCGCAGGATTAGGTCTCTGCTTTTTGCAGATGATGTGGTCCTGATGGCTTCATCTGACCGGGATCTTCAGCTCTCACTGGATCGGTTCGCAGCCGAGTGTGAAGCGACCGGAATGAGAATCAGCACCTCCAAGTCCGAGTCCATGGTTCTCGCCCGGAAAAGGGTGGAGTGCCATCTCCGGGTTGGGGAGGAGACCCTGCCCCAAGTGGAGGAGTTCAAGTACCTAGGAGTCTTGTTCACGAGTGAGGGAAGAGTGGATCGTGAGATCGACAGGCGGATCGGTGCGGCGTCTTCAGTAATGCGGACGTTGTATCGATCCGTTGTGGTGAAGAAGGAGCTGAGCCGGAAGGCAAAGCTCTCAATTTACCGGTCGATCTACGTTCCCATCCTCACCTATGGTCATGAGCTTTGGGTCATGACCGAAAGGATAAGATCATGGGTACAAGCGGCCCAAATGAGTTTCCTCCGCCGTGTGGCGGGTCTCTCCCTTAGAGATAGGGTGAGAAGCTCTGCCATCCGGGAGGAACTCAAAGTAAAGCCGCTGCTCCTTCACATCGAGAGGAGCCAGATGAGGTGGTTCGGGCATCTGGTCAGGATGCCACCCGAACGCCTCCCTAGGGAGGTGTTTAGGGCACGTCCAACCGGTAGGAGGCCACGGGGAAGACCCAGGACACGTTAGGAAGACTATGTCTCCCGGCTGGCCTGGGAACGCCTCGGGTGAAGAGCTAGACAAAGTGGCTGGGGAGAGGGAAGTCTGGGTTTCCCTGCTTAGGCTGTTGCCCCCGCGACCCGACCTCGGATAAGCAGAAGATGATGGATGGATGATGGATCTATATAGCCTTTACAGTATTGATTGATTGGATCATGAAGTCCACTGACCAATTGCATACGAGTTAAGCCATCCCAGGTGGTACTCCTCAGCCAATTAAATTGGTGCATTTCCGTTGCTAAAAAAACAACAAAGTGCGAAGCGAAGTGAGTGACACCGATGAGAAAGAGAGTGAGCGTGGCAAATATGGTTAAAAGGAAAAACAGACAGCATGAAAAAATAAATACCGATGCTGTCTTAAGAGAAAAGTGGACAAAACCTTAAAGGGAAACAACGTTGCACAGTTAGTAGAGCGGCTGTGCCAGCAACTTCAGGGTTTCAGGTTTGATTCCTGCTTTCGCCTTCCTGGTCTCTATCAAGACACTTTACCTACCTACTCCCAGTGCCACCCACACTGGTTTAAATGTATCTTAAATATGTAGACAATGGGTTCCACTATGTAAAGCGTTTTGAGTCACCGAAAAAGCGCTATATAAATGTAATTCACGTCACACTTTTAAAAAATTGCCTGTCATTCAAGATCCTTAAGTAAGACAAAACACTTTTTTACTGCATTGTAACTCGTAAATAAATGGAGCCTACGGAAGTCGCTCTATGCTTCTTATAAAATGCTTTAAAAAAATCTAAACACCTCCATTAAGGTTTGTTATAAATATATATGTAATGTAGTAACAGGGACATTCATAACATTTTGTAGTATTTTTCTCATTTTAAACGTACGGTGGCGCATTAATTTCATAAACTTATCACAGCGTTCGCTTTTTCTTTTTCTAAGTACATTACTGAATATTACTCGCTGCAGACTTCATGACAGCCAAAAAACAGAATAAAACTTCACCTACTGTACTATGTCTGCTGTCATTAGGATGCTGACTGATTCTTTGCAAAGAAAAAAGGGGGGTGGAACCAACTGCAGACCAAGCAGCTCTTTGTGTCTTTCTCGCCATTTCCAGGTCTCAATTGAACGCCAAAATTGACCAACTCAACCTGTCGGATTATGACGTCATCCTTTACGATCACGAATAAAACCTAACGAGGACACAGTTTACCAGCCGATGATGTCAACATAGCCTCATAACCTAGTTAGCTCTCTGTGACAAGGCCCTGCTTAAATAGTTCATATAATAACAATATATTGGTCAATATTGAAGTCACGAAATGTAAATGGAGTATTGTTGGCGCTTTTTGGATGGTTAATTAGATGGCTTTATGGGTGGAACAGATTAGCTCCCACTGGCTTCATTGTTAGCTGACTTATTTATGAGTTGGTATGTATAAAAATCAATACATTCATCGTCATGTCTCTCATAATGGTTGTTAATGATGGGCAAATGTCCAAAAAAAAGTGCAGTTCCCTTTTAAAGCCAGAGGGGACAGACTTCTCTAAGTGTATGACAAAACACACATCCAGGCCTTTACACTATGAGTACTGCACAGTACATCCTGTCTGACTGCACTGAACAAAATAACGGTCTCAAAAACGTAGCTTACAGGATTTTTATCTCATATGAAGTGGCAAAGTGTCAGTTGAATACGACTGAGTTAAGCGGTTTGTTTTTTATCTTTTCTTCCAGCTACCAGTCATTTCTGTCGTGAGAGAAACAGAAACCCAACTACTGCCTGATGTCGGAGCAATAGTCACTTGTAAGGTAATAATCACCCGCTGTTTTTAAAAAATACTCAGATTTTGCAGTAGTCCTTAAATCAGCAGCAGAGGTAATGCACCTATCATAGAGACAAGACTATCTTTCAGCATTAGGCCAGCAAAGACACTTTGTCATATATTGTATTGCTTTAATCAGCATTAGCTAACCAAAATGTGTGTATGCACCACTCTTAAAAAGAGTTTAGCAATCACGTGACCTGTAGGCACATCCAGGCACTTCCGGGTTTCAGGCGGTGGTCGAGAGCCCCATTAGGCTACTGTTTTATTTACCTGTGTCAGTGCAGATTTGGGCGTATTTTCAAAGGTTTAGATGCAAATATATACAGTGGGGCAAAAAAGTATTTAGTCAGCCAGCGATTGTGCAAGTTCTCCCACTTAAAATGATGACAGAGGTCTGTCATTTTCATCATAGGTACACTTCAACTGTGAGAGACAGAATGTGAAAAAAATCCAGGAATTCACATAGTAGGAATTTTAAAGAATTTATTTGTAAATTATGGTGGAAAATAAGTATTTGGTCACTTCAAACAAGGAAGATCTCTGGCTCTCACAGACCTGTAAGTTCTTCTTTAAGAAGCTCTTCTGTCCTCCACTCGTTGCCTGTATTAATGGCCCTTGTTTGAACTTGTTATCTGTATAAAAGACACCTGTCCACAGCCTCAAACTGTCAGACTCCAAACTCCACTATGGCCAAGACCAAAGAGCTGTCGAACGACACCAGGAAAAGAATTGTAGACCTGCACCAGACTGGGAAGAGTGAATCTACAATAGGCAAGCAGCTTGGTGGGAAAAAAATCAACTGTGGGAGCAATTATCTACTGATAATCTCCCTCGATCTGTCGCTCCACGCAAGATCTCGTCCCGTGGGGTCAAAATGATCATGAGAACGGTGAGCAAAAATCCCAGAACCACACGGGGGGACCTGGTGAATTACCTGCAGAGAGCTGGGACCAAAGTAACAAAGGTTACTATCAGTAACACACTTCGCTGACAGGGAATCAAATCTTGCAGTGCCAGACGTGTCCCCCTGCTTAAGCCAGTGCATGTCTAGGCCCGTCTGTAGTTTGCCAGAAAGCACATGGATGATACAGCAGAGGATTGGAAGAATGTCATGTGGTCAGATGAAACCAAAATATACATTTTTGGTATAAACTCAACTCGTCGTGTTTGGAGGAAGAAGAATACTGAGTTGCATCCCGAGAACACCATACCTACTGTGAAGCATGGGGGTGGAAGCATCATGCTTTGGGGCTGTTTTTTTGTTAAGGGCACAGGACGATTGATCCGTGTTAAGGAAAGAATGAATGGGGCCATGTATCGGGAGATTTTGAGCCAAAACCTCCTTCCATCAGTGAGAGCTTTGAATGCTTGACCAAATACTTATTTTTCATCATAATTTACAAATAAATTATTTAAAATTCCTACAGAGTGAAATTCTGGATTTTTTTTCACATTCTGTCTCTCACAGTTGAAGTGTACCTATGATGAAAATTACAGACCTCTGTCATCATTTGAAGTGGGAGAACTTGCACAATCGCTGGCTGACTAAATACTTTTTTGCCCCACTGTAAGCAACCATGAAAAAAATATTTAAAATGGGATGGGATAGATTGGATTTATATATAGAATCAAGTACACAACAAAGAACTTCAAATGTTGGTGAAAGTCTGTATTTTTTTTTTTTTATTGAGTACAACTGCAAGAATAAGCCACCTTGGGGCCTAATAAAGTTGCAAGTGCCAGCATTTTGAAGCAGAAGGTGAGAAACAAGATTGAATTCAAGAAAAATACAAATGGTGCCGCAGTGTAGCTTTTCCCACTTGTTAGCTCCAACAAGGGTCTTCAAGGCTTGTATTTTACATTATTTTCTGCATGTAAAACTATATTTATTCTATATAAAATGTGTTTTTTTTGTTCATATTTTTAATGATTGTATTAATATGATTTATGTAATTTTTTTATGGGCAAAAAATGTATTATTTTTTTGTGCATGTCTTTTTGGAATGGATGACAACAAAAAACGCGGTACAACTGCATGTAATAGTCGATGGATTTACATATTGAAACGTGATTTGTCAAATCCAGAGTTACGTCACCTTGTTGTTTGATGGTACAGGTAACCAGCATAAACCCCAGGTTTGCTAAGGTTCACATCCTTTATGTTGGCTCCACCCCGCTGAAGGATCGCTTCAGAGGAACTATCAGGTACATCTTACCTCGTTATTCCAGAGTTATTGAGAAGCAATAAAAGTCATTGAATGGGTTGTGCGAAAATTAAGGCTTTAAATTTAATTTAAAAAAGCATCAATTCGATGTCTAGAAAATGTTATGAAGTAAAATCACAAATGCTATGAGCCAAGCCGGCAATTAAAGGCAGGCAGCCATTAACAGAACTACTGAAAAAGGAATACATTGAAATTGTCAGATTAAACGGTTAAGTGAGCAAATTCTATTTCGCTAGACAGTAACAGTTAATGTAAACCCTTCAACTGATTATCATTATCAGATGCTTCCAATGTTTTTCATAAAGACAGTTCTAAGCTTTTCCTTATACAGTGGGGCAAACAAGTATTTAGTCAGCCAGCGATTGTGCAAGTTCTCCCACTTAAAATGATGACAGAGGTCTGTAATTTTCATCATAGGTACACTTCAACTGTGAGAGACAGAATGTGAAAAAAAAATCCAGGAATTCACATTGTAGGAATTTTAAATAATTTATTAGTAAATTATGGTGGAAAATAAGTATTTGGTCACTTCAAACAAGGAAGATCTCTGGCTCTCACAGACCTGTAAGTTCTTCTTTAAGAAGCTCTTCTGTCCTCCACTCGTTACCTGTATTAATGGCACTTGTTTGAACTCGTTATCTGTATAAAAGATAATGTTTGTCAGTCAACTTATTGGTGATCATTTTAAATCTATCAAGATAAAAAAAATATTTTCAAAATCAAATTACAGTATGTTACTTATGTAGTTTGATCAGTAGTCCTCAACTGGTGCACTAACATCATGTGGTTTATTTTGTACATATGTAGTACCATCTACAGTGGGGCAAAAAAGTATTTAGTGAGTCACCCATTGTGCAAGTTCTCCCACTTCAAATGATGACAGAGGTCTGTAATTTTCATCATAGGTACACTTCAACTGTGAGAGACAGAATGTGAAAAAAAAATCCAGGAATTCACATTGTAGGAATTTTAAATAATTTATTAGTAAATGATGGTGGAAAATAAGTATTTGGTCAACCATTCAAAGCTCTCACTGATGGAAGGAGGTTTTGGCTCCAAATCTCACGATACATGGCCCCATTCATTCTTTCCTTAACACGGATCAATCGTCCTGTCCCCTTAGCAGAAAAACAGCCCCAAAGCATGATGTTTCCACCCCCATTCTTCACAGTAGGTATGGTGTTCTTGGGATGCAACTCAGTATTCTTCTTCCTCCAAACACGACAAGTTGAGTTTATACCAAAATGGATACATGGATGATACATCAGAGGATTGGGAGAATGTCATGTGGTCAGATGAAACCAAAATAGAACTTTTTGGTATAAACTCAACTCGTCGTGTTTGGAGGAAGAAGAATACTGAGTTGCATCCCAAGAACACCACACCTACTGTGAAGAATGGGGGTGGAAACATCATGCTTTGGGATTGTTTTTCTGCTAAGGGGACAGGATGATTGATCCGTGTTAAGGAAAGAATGAATGGGGCCATGTATCGTGAGATTTTGAGCCAAAACCTCCTTCCATCAGTGAGAGCTTTGAATGGTTGACCTAATACTTATATTCCATCATAATTTACAAATAAATTCTTTAAAATTCCTACAAAGTAAATTCCTGGATTTTTTTTTCACATTCTGTCTCTCACAGTTGAAGTGTACCTATGATGAAAATTACAGACCTCTGTCATCATTTGAAGTGGGAGAACTTGCACAATCGCTGGCTGACTAAATACTTTTTTGCCCCACTGTATATTAACTATCTTCAGTTGGAAATGAGCAAAAATCTGTTATAAGTGGCATTAAAAAGAATCACCGTATTTTTCCATAGTATAGGGTGCACTGGATTATAAAGTGCGTAAAATGGTTGTATTATGATTTTTTCCCCCCACATTTAAAACACTTCCCTGTGGTCTACATTACATAATGGTGGTTTTTACCGTTTCCTTCTGATATAAGCTACAACTGTATGATGCTTTGTATTAGAAATGGCAACAGCGAAGGCTGAATCAATCAATCAATCAATGTTTACTTATATAGCCCTAAATCACTAGTGTCTCAAAGGGCTGCACAAACCACCACGACATCCTCGGTAGGCCCACATAAGGGCAAGGAAAACTCACACCCAGTGGGACGTCGGTGACAATGATGACTATGAGAACCTTGGAGAGGAGGAAAGCAATGGATGTCGAGCGGGTCTAACATGATACTGTGAAAGTTCAATCCACAATGGATCCAACACAGTCGCGAGAGTCCAGTCCAAAGCGGATCCAACACAGCAGCGAGAGTCCCGTTCACAGCGGAGCCAGCAGGAAACCATCCCAAGCGGAGGCGGATCAGCATCGCAGAGATGTCCCCAGCCGATACACAGGCAAGCAGTACATGGCCACCGGATCGGACCGGACCCCCTCCACAAGGGAGAGTGGGACATAGAAGAAAAAGAAAAGAAACGGCAGATCAACTGGTCTAAAAAGGGAGTCTATTTAAAGGCTAGAGTATACAAATGAGTTTTAAGGTGAGACTTAAATGCTTCTACTGAGGTGGCATCTCGAACTGTTACCGAGAGGGCATTCCAGAGTACTGGAGCCCGAACAAGAGGATAAAGAAAAAGAAGGAGCTTATTGACTACATCAGGGGTGCCCACACTTTTTCCGCAGGCGAGTTATTTTTCAAATGACCTTTCTTTCTTGTAGACAAATATGTAAGTTGGTGTACTACCTAATTTTGATGACTTGCATTGATTGGAATCAGACAGCAAAAAAAGTCTTCCTTTCTGTACAATACCACATAAAGGGGTTGGTTTTTGCCATCTTCCATATTGTTTTTATACACTTTACAAGAAACACATAGATGGCAAATCCCTAGCTTGCTAGCTTGTGTATGCTAACTTTCTGAGACTCTTATTTTGTTATGAGGGCAGGATAGATCAGCACTTTTATTGTGAAGACAGGAACTGTGTGTTTGGTCTTTAAGGTTTTGACGGCAGTTACGTCTGTTTTAATTAAAAAGTGACAAACGTGACATAGTGAAGATTGATGATCGCTAATTTTCGTTTTATTCTTTTTTTTATGCCTGGCTGGCGATCGAATGACACCCTCCGCAATCGACTGGTAGCTCGCGATCGACATAATGGGCACCCCTGGACTAAATTGACGGGCTACGATGGGGGCTTTGCACAAAGCACTTTGGTTAAACCTTTACCATATATGGATAATCTGCAGGCGTCATCCTGCAGTCCACACATCTGTGTGACTGCCATCTACTGGTAACGCTTATTACACCTAGACCAGGGGTGTCAAATGTACAGCTCGTGGGCCTCAACAGGTTCTATCCGGCCCGCGGGATGAGTTTACTAAGTATACAAATGAGCTGAATTTTTTTAATGAAAGAAACTGCAGTTCTAAATGTATCCACTAGATGTCACAAAAGCAATTCTTTGTATCTTTGTAAATGATGCTACATATGTGAACAAAATAAACCACATGATGTTGGTGCACCAGTCAAGGAAAATGAGCCAACTACATAAATAACACACTGTAATTTTTTTTATCTTGATGGATTGAATATGAACTTCAATGAATTGACTGATAAACATTATCATATAATTTATTCGGAAGACGACAAATAATGGTAGAATATTATTAACCGCAACATGTAAGTGTAAAAAAAATCCAACAACATTATGGTTTGCATATTTTCAGAATGTGCTTGTTCTATTTTTATACAAAACAATCTGAAGTTGTCTTTATTTTTAAGTTATCGTGCTGTGATTTTACCAGTGCGGCCCACTTGGGAGTAGATTTTTCTCCATGTGGCCCCCCATCTAAAATGAGTTTTACACCCCTGACCTAGACAAAATAACATTTTTGCGATGGGTAAACAGGCGCAGAATTACATTAAGCGCACTGTCATTTTTTTTTGAGAAAATAAAAGGATTTTAATTGTGCCTCGTAGTCCGAAACATACAGCTAATTAGATTTGCTGATCCCCACAGAAACCCTGCATTCAGTATGTAATAATATTGTGATATAATTTAATGATTGTGTGAATCTGTAGGAAAGAAGATGTGCGAGCGACCGAGAAAGACAAGGTTTGCTTTGCTACTTTGTGTTATAAAAAATCGTGCAAGATGTCATTTTATTTAAGATATGTTTCTGTCTCAACCTGACAGGTGGAGACGTACAAAAGTTTCAGACCCGGAGACATTGTCCTGGCCAAAGTGGTATCCTTTGTTGTCTTGTGTGTGCTCGAATGCAGTGGTGTGCCGTCAGGGCCAGCAAGGCCTTCTTGGCTGGCCTTACATAAATCATGATCATAAATTGATAAAAGTTCATTTTATTTGTCATTTACTTTTTATAAATATAGAAAAGTATTTATCATATTCTCTTCATGCCAATTTAGGCTCGAGTGTTGCTTTTTTAAAGTTAGAGTAGCCAGTTGCCAGCGCTGTATGGATTCTGAACCAACATTAGCGACGGCTGTGCAGTTTAACGAACGCACGACATTCAGTCAACAGACAGTTGCGATAGCCGATCAGATCACAAGTTGTTGACAGTAGCCTTAGGTGGAACATGACTGTGATTGGATACTCACTTGTCACTCCCAAGTCTCCATTCACAAGTTATTTACGAAAGCAGAAAGTGGCACCGAAGCCATACCCGGCCAGCGGAGAAATCAGCGGTACTCCCTTTTTTAACCAACAAAGAAGCAGAGCAAAACGTTGATTAGGTGGCAGATATATATTTGCAAGGGCGTTTCCAAGAAGTATATTTAAAGAGAAACTAGATCTTGTGAAACGAGGTCGGCCGTCCCCGGAAAGGAGTTAAGCTCTCCTGGCATTGAAATGGTTTACCTGCCACGTCAGCTCTAATCAACCAACTACAAGTGGTACCAATGGCTTATACAGCATCAAATGGCCGTTACTAATTGGGGGTTCAAATATATTTTTCACATTCAATGTTTTTTTTACAATGATTTTTGTTTTGACAGATCCACATCTGATACAGGCTTATTGATTTTTAAATGTGCCCAAAAATATCCCGTTTTGTACACGGGTGAGAAATTGAGTTGTTTCAATACCCAGTAGTGCACAAGTGTGTTTCTGTAGAGCAGGGGTCAGCAACCTTTTTGAAAGCAAGAGCTACTTCTTGGGTACTGATTAATGTGAAAGGCTACCAGTTTGATACACACTTAAATAAATTGCCAGAAATAGCCAATTTGCTCAATTTACTTTGAACTCTATGTTATTATTAATAAAACTAGCTAATTCGAATCTTTTTGAAAAAATTAAAAAAATAATTTTGGGAACATCATTAGTAATTTTTCCTGATTAAGATTAATTTTAGAATTTGGATGACATGTTTTAAATCCGCACTTTGTTAGAATATATAACAAATTGGACCAGGCTATATTTCTAACAAAGACAAATCCTTATTTCTTCTAGATTTTCCAGAACAAAAGTTTTAAAAGAAATTCAAAAGATTTTGAAATAAGAGTTAAATTTGATTCTACAGATTTTCTAGATTTGCCAGAATTTTTTTTAAATTGTAATATGTTTGAAGAAATATTTCACAAATATTCTTCATCGAAAAAACAGAAGCTAAAATGAAGAATTAAATAAAAATGTATTTATTATTCTTTACAATAAAAAAAATAAATTTACTTGAACATTGATTTAAATTGTCAGGAAAGAAGAGGAAGGAATTTAAAAGGTAAAAGGTATATCCATCATCCATCCATCCATCATCTTCCGCTTATCCGAGGTCGGGTCGCGGGGGCAACAGCCTAAGCAGGGAAACCCAGACTTCCCTCTCCCCAGCCACTTCGTCTAGCTCTTCCCGGGGGATCCCGAGGCGTTCCCAGGCCAGCCGGGAGACATAGTCTTCCCAACGTGTCCTGGGTCTTCCCCGTGGCCTCCTACCGGTTGGACGTGCCCTAAACACCTCCCTAGGGAGGCGTTCGGGTGGCATCCTGACCAGATGCCCGAACCACCTCATCTGGCTCCTCTCCATGTGGAGGAGCAGCGGCTTTACTTTGAGTTCCTCCCGGATGGCAGAGCTTCTCACCCTATCTCTAAGGGAGAGACCCGCCACACGGCGGAGGAAACTCATTTCGGCCGCTTGTACCCGTGATCTTATCCTTTCGGTCATGACCCAAAGCTCATGACCATAGGTGAGGATGGGAACGTAGATCGACCGGTAAATTGAGAGCTTTGCCTTCCGGCTCAGCTCCTTCTTCACCACAACGGATCGGTACAACGTCCGCATTACTGAAGACGCCGCACCGATCCGCCTGTCGATCTCACGATCCACTCTTCCCTCACTCGTGAACAAGACTCCTAGGTACTTGAACTCCTCCACTTGGGGCAGGGTCTCCTCCCCAACCCGGAGATGGCATTCCACCCTTTTCCGGGCGAGAACCATGGACTCGGACTTGGAGGTGCTGATTCTCATTCCGGTCGCTTCACACTTGGCTGCGAACCGATCCAGTGAGAGCTGAAGATCCCGGTCAGATGAAGCCATCAGGACCACATCATCTGCAAAAAGCAGAGACCTAATCCTGCGGTCACCAAACCGGAACCCCTCAACGCCTTGACTGCGCCTAGAAATTCTGTCCATGAAAGTTATGAACAGAATCGGTGACAAAGGACGGCCTTGGCGGAGTCCAACCCTCACTGGAAATGTGTTCGACTTACTGCCGGCAATGCGGACCAAGCTCTGGCACTGATCATACAGGGTAAAAAGGTATATGTGTTTAAAAATCCGAAAATCATTTTTAAGGTTGTATTTTTTCTCTAAAATTGTCTTTCTGAAAGTTATGAGAAGCAAAGTAAAACAAATAAATGAATGTATTTAAACAAGTAAAGACCACGTTTTTAAAATATTTTCTTGGATTTTCAAATTCTATTCGAGTTTTGTCTCTCTTAGAATGAAAAATGTCGAGCAAAGCGAGACCAGCTTGCTAGTAAATAAATAACATGTAAAAAATAGAGGCAGGTCACTGGTAAGTGCTGCTATTTGAGCTATTTTTAGAACAGGCCAGCGGGCGACTCATCTGGTCCTTACGGGCTACCTGGTGTTGGTGACCCCTGCTGTATAGTATTTTTCAAGCCGTGGTCATGTGGCAACATGAATGATGGTGTTCATTGAAGTAGGACATCCCTGAAGGCCTAGGTGGGAAACGCACGGCCCGCCACTGCTCTGTTTGTGAAATCATACATTTTTACTGACTTCATCTCTAGTGCCGATGTATTGTTGATGAACTTTGTGAGACACTGTACCAACGTGTGTGTTGTCCTTGACCGGGGCCGTGACAGATCTCACTGGGCGACGTGCAGTCCAACTACCTGCTGACCACAGCTGAGAACGAGCTGGGAGTCGTGGTGGCCCACAGTGAAGCAGGTAGACTTTTACATGCTTTTTTTAAAACTCTGTTCAAACACACTGAAGTAAGATTAGTGACTTTTTCACAACTGTTTCAAAGCCAACTCTTTTGTGAAGTTGGATTCCATAGTTGAAGCAACATATGTTACTGTGCAGTGTTTTAGAACTGTTTCACACCAATACCTTTTTAACATGTTAACCTCTCCATTGAAGTAAGGTATTTTTCGGAGTATAAGTCGCACCTGCTGAAAATGCATAATACAGGCATGTGATTTTTCCGTTTGAAGTCGGAATTCCGTCTTTTTTAATCTCGGGGGGAAAAATAGTGTCGACCAATCAACTACAGTGTAATATAATATTACGCCGTAGTTGATTGGTCGATATGTTCCTTGTGACCAATCAGTACATCTGTTATGAGTGATGACGTTACTACTGCCATTTTCCAAATATAAACGATGTCGGTTTTCAATCATCAATCAATCAATCAATGTTTATTTATATAGCCCCAAATCACAAATGTCTCAAAGGACTGCACAAATCATTACGACTACAACATCCTCGGAAGAACCCACAAAAGGGCAAGGAAAACTCACACCCAGTGGGCAGGGAGAATTCACATCCAGTGGGACGCCAGTGACAATGCTGACTATGAGAAACCTTGGAGAGGACCTCAGATGTGGGCAACCCCCCCCCCCTCTAGGGGACCGAAAGCAATGGATGTTGAGCGGGTCTAACATGATACTGTGAAAGTTCAATCCATAGTGGCTCCAAGACAGCAGTGAGAGTCCCGTCCACAGGAAACCATCTCAAGCGGATCAGCAGCGTAGAGAGAAAGGACGCTTCACGAGTAAAAGAAATTGATAAACATGTCAAAAATAAGTTTCGATGGGACTGGATGGAAAGGGAAGTCACTGATACTGTTGGGAAGAAGGAAGTTACGACTTTGTTCGGCGATTTTAATTCAGAAAATCGATCGTCCCGGAAAAGTTTTGTCCGCGTGATAATATCGACTATGGATTACGAGGTTTCAAGGCTTTGGAAGTACATGCGAAACGCCAAAAACATATGAAACAACTTGAAGCAAGCAAAACGAACATTTCACTAGCCGGTACTCTTGGATGCCAACCGAAAGCGAGCAAACCTTACGGACTTCATCCTTTGTTTACATCCACAACTGCCGTAGACATGGAGAGGAAAGATCCACCCAAACAAGCCACTTCAGGTGCAGACAGGCTAGTTAATAATGAGGTAAGCTAAAAAATATTTGCTTGCGAAATACGCATGTTTGTTTTAAATATTAACCATTTATTGGTTCATGAAATATAAATGGGTTTTTGTAAAAATAAAAAGCCACGGGAAAATATATTATGAAATTACAGAATTTCAAAGAGTCGCATTATTGATTCCAGTTAACAATTTATTTGAAATAAATTTCACATATAATACTAGAGGCAGAAGTTGGCAGTGAAATCCAAAAAAGAAGCTACAAAAGCAGAGACCAAAAGGAAAATGCGGTCTGCTCAGAAATTTGCAAGGGAAGCTCATGTTAGGGATCTTCAAGCAAGTAAATGTGTGAAGTGAACTGAAGTAATGTGCTAATACTGTAAATAAAGTGTAGATAGTAACACTGATCAATGTGACACCTGTGGATGTGAAATGAACACAAGATGTAAATATTAGTGACTAAATACTGTTGGGACTGAACCATATACAGGGATTCATTAAGATAATTGGGGTACGTATGTTCTATTAATCATGTTTTCATGTCTTTAAACACTCAAATATTTTCTTCAAATGGTGCAGTCTTTGTTAATTTTAGCATGTTAAAGGGGAACATTATCAGCAGACCTATGCAAGCGTCAATATATACCTTGATGTTGCAGAAACAAGACCATGTATTTTTTTAACCGATTTCTGAACTCTAAATGGGTGAATTTTGGCGAATTAAACGCCTTTCTGTTTATCGGTCTTGTAGCGATGACGTCAGAACGTGACGTCACCGAGGTAACACACCCGCCATATTCATTTTCACATTACAAACACCGGGTCTCAGCTCTGTTATTTTCCGTTTTTTCGACTATTTTTTGGAACCTTGGAGACATCATGCCTCGTCGGTGTGTTGTCGGAGGGTGTAACAACACTAACAGGGAGGGATTCAAGTTGCACCACTGGCAAGAAATCTCCCGCCAGACCGCATTGAATGTGCCGAAGTGTCTGCACATTTTACCGGCGATGCTAAGACAGACATGGCACAGAGATGTATGGATAACCTGCAGATGCATTTGCAACCATTAAGTCAACGACATCACAAAGGTGAGTTTTGTTGATGTTGTTGACTTATGTGCTAATCAGACATATTTGGTCGCAGCATGACTGCCAGGTAATCGATGCTAACATGCTACGCTAATCGATGCTAACATGCTATTTACGCTAGCTGTATGTACATTTGAAACTAGATACCCACATTTAATGCGAAACAAACACTTACCAATCGACGGATTTAAGTTGCTCCAGTGTCACAAGATGCGAAAGTCCTGATCGTTTGGTCCGCACATTTTACCGGCGATGCTAATAAGGCAGCCATGCTATGGGCCACTTCATTAGGTACACCCACGCTATGGCCGAATAGCGTCAATAGCTATTCGCTCAATAGCTTCAGTTTCTTCAATTTCGTTTTCGCTATCTGCCTCCATACTCCGACCATCCGTTTCAATACATGCGTAATCTGTTGAATCGCTTAAACCGCTGAAATCCGAGTCTGAATCCGAGCTAATGTCGCTATATCTTGCTGTGGTAACCGCCATGTTGTTTGTATTGACAGCCCTGTATGACGTCACAGTGAAATGGATAGTCGCATCGTAAATAGCGAAAATCAAAAACTTTAAAGCTTTTTTTAGGGATATTCCGGGAGGTGTAAAAATTTTTTTAAAACTTTGAAAAATAAAACAAGCCACTGGGAACTGATTTTTATTGTTTTTAACCCTTTTGAAATTGTGATAATGTTCCCCTTTAAATTGGTGAAAAACCAGGAGCTTCGGTGGGCGTTGCCCCCCCTTGTCTCCCCACCAGGGCACCGCCCTGGACCTGGCTGGGAGCCTTCGTCCCCCAGACCTCCGGAAGTTTTTTCAGTCTTTATCATTGTGGTCAAATCACATGCCTGATAATAAAGAAATAAAAAGACATATAGGCGGGGTACACCCTGGACAAGTCGCCACCTCATCGCAGGGCCAACACAGATAGACAGGCGCCCGATTGTAGCTGAGATAGGCGCCAGCGACCCCAAAAGGGAATAAGCGGTAGAAAATGGATGGATGGAAAAAGACATATATAAGTCACACTGGAGTATAAGTCGCGTTTTTGGGGGAAATTTATTTGATAAAACCCAACACCAAGAATAGACATTTGAAAGGCAATTTAAAATAAATAAAGAATAGTGAACAACAGGCTGAATAAGTGTAGGTTATATGAGGCATAAATAACCAACTGCTATGTTAACCTAATATATTATGGTAAGAGTCATTCAAATAACTATAACATATAGAACATGCTATACCTTTACCAAACTATCTCTCACTCCTAATCCATAAATCCCATGACATCTTATACGTCTAGTCTCTTACGTGAAAGAGCTAAATAATATTATTTGATATTTTACGGTAATGTGTTAATAATTTTTACACATAAGTCGCTCCTGAGTATAAGTCGCACCCCCGACCAAACTATGAAAAAAACTGCGACTTATAGTCCGAAAAATATGGTTAGTCATTAGTGACTACATTATAGAAACACCCTCAAGCAGTTTTACATGCAGACTTCCTGAAGGAATCAATAAAGTACTATTTATCTATCTTAATATGTGGTTCATTTGATCTCTTTGGCCCCGTGTTCCAATCATTACACTTGCACTTAAAGTAAGTGTCCACCCAAAATGGTCTCATTTATTGTGCAAAAGCATGAATCAAAGAGATTATATCCAGATGGGCATTGTTTGGTGGCAAGTTGGGTGGAGGTTTGATAAACGGTGGCGACATACGACACCTGAACAGCGTTAGTTAGTTAGTGGTAAAAACTGTCTGACCTCCTGTTACCAGAACTCTGCGATTATGCTGCGATATCGGGACCCCTCAATACCACCACCAACAAATAGCACGCAAAATAAACTAGACCATTCATCCATCCATTTTCTGCCGCTTGTCCTTTTCGGGGTCGCGGGGGGTGTTGGAGCCTATCTCAGCTGCATTCGGGTGGAAGGCGGGGTACACCCTGCTGGTTCTCAAACTTTTTTCACCAAGTACCACCTCAGAAAACACTCGGCTCTCCAAGTACCACTATGATAGACAACATTAAAATGGTGAAGAAGGAGCTGAGCCGGAAGGTAAAGCTCTGAATTTACCGGTCGATCTACGTTCCCATCCTCACCTATGGTCATGAGCTCTGGGTCATGACCGAAACGATAAAGATCACGGGTACAAGCGGCCCGAATGAGTTTCCTCTGCCGTGTGGCGGGTCTCTCCCTTAGAGATAGGGTGAGAAGCTCTGCCATCCGGGAGGAACTCAAAGTAAAGCCGCTGCTCCTCCACATGGAGAGGAGCCAGATGAGGTGGTTCGGGCATCTGGTCAGGATGCCACCCGAACGCCTCCCTAGGGATGTGTTTAGGGCACGTCCAACCGGTAGGAGGCCACGGGGAAGACCCAGGACACGTTGGGAAGACTATGTCTCCCGGCTGGCCTGGGAACGCCTCGGGATCCCCCGGGAAGAGCTAGACGAAGTGGCTGGAAATAGGGAAGTCTGGGCTTCCCTGCTTAGGCTGTTGCCCCCGCGACCCGACCTCGGATAAGCGGAAGATGATGGATGGATGATGGATTAGAATACAACAGTAGAATCCATTTGACTAAAAACAAAGCTGTGGTTTTATTTAACAAGTATATTAAAACATTTTGGCCGCTGTAACATTGCACACAGTTTGAACAGTAACACTGTGTTCGGATATTTAAGTGATTTCTTTGGCGTACCACTAGATTGGCTCCACGTACTACAGTTTGACAATCACTGAACTGGACACAAACAAAGCATAAATGGCTCTTACAGCAGTTTAAGTCAAACTGCTTAAAAAAAAAAAAAAAAAGTCTGTTTCTATCTTCCATCCATCTATTTTCTACCGTGTGTCCCTTTTGGGGTTTTTTCTATCTTGTCCTCATAAAATCATTTTTTACTCTACAGACTGTTTGTTACATCATTTTGGGGGATGTCTCCAAATGTCACTATTGTCCAATTGGCCTTATTTATTTAAATTTTTAAAGATAAAACTAGTTAAGTCTTTTATTTATAAACACATCTTTATCAGTATCAATATTTAATGTTGTTGTTGCATGATGGTGAATATGTATTTAAAATGTATTATCACACAATTGCCTGTTTCTTATTGCTATTTTCACGTAAAATTTGGTAAATAACTTTCTTTTAGCTCATAAGTCTAGCAGATATTTAAGTTTCCGTATTTTAACAGAAAAGCTTTTGAAGTATATGATGAAAGCAGTGCAATGGATGGCGAGGAGATGCTGCTAACAATGGGAGGTCATCGGGGGGATTCTATTGCATGTAGATGTCACAAACTGATACATAGAGGAGTGGTCTAACCCTGGTCTGCACTTGTGCCTCCTCCGTGGAAACTGATCCGTGGCCTCCTGATCTGGCACCCAGGCCTTGAGTTTGAGACATGTTGTGCTATTTTTACATATTCGTCTTTTTTTTGTTTGCTGCACATCATAATTCAGACACCCGTGGTTTGTGAAGTGTTAACTTACTAGACAACCAAAGAGTCTCCAAGCTGTCTTTTTAGTAGAGATGTCCGATAATGGCTTTTTTGCCGATATCTGATATTTCGATATTGTCCAACTCATAATTACCGATTCCGATATCAAGTGATACCGATATATACAGTCGTGGAACTAACACAACCTCCTCATGCTCTCTCAGGGAGAGCATGAGGAGGTTGAGGTGGGCGGAGTTGGGGAGGTGTAGCGAGCAGTGTATATTGTAGCGTTCCGGAAGAGTTAGTGCTGCAAGGGATTCTGGTTATTTGTTCTGTTGTGTTAATGTTACAGTGCGGATGTTCTTCCGAAATGTGTTTGTGATTCTTGTTTGGTGTGGGTTCACAGTGCGGCGCATATTTGTAACAGTGTTAAAGTTGTTTATACGGCCACCCTCAGTGTGATCTGTATGGCTGTCGACCAAGTATGCGGTGCATTCACTTGTGTGTGTGAAAAGCCGTAGGTATTATGTGATTGTGCCGGCACGCAAAGTCAGTGCCTTTAAGGTTTATAGGCGCTCTGTACTTCTCCCTACGTCCATGTACCACTCCGTACAACGGTGCTTTAAAAAGTCATGAATTTTACTTTTTGAAACCGATAATTTCCAATATTACTTTTTAAAGCATTTATTGGCCGATACCGGCAGCCCGATATTATCGGACACCTCTACTTTTTAGCATTATGCTAGTCATGACTCCTGCTAGTTAAAGGCTGGGCCGCCCTAGCGGAAGTGTGCCGCATACTACAGTACAGGCCAACAGTTTGGACACACCTTCTTGTTCGATGCATTTTCATGACTATTTACATTGTAGATTGTCACTGAAACTATGAATGAACACATGTGGGGTTATGGACTTAACAAAAAAAGGTAAAATAACTGAAAACATGTTTTATATTGTAGTTTCTTCAAAATAGCCACCCTTTGCTCTGCACACTCTTGGCATTCTTTTGATGAGCTTCAAGAGGTAGTCACCTGAAATGGTTTTCACTTCACAGGTGTACTTGAAGCTCATGGAGAGAATGCCAATAGAGTGCAAAGCAGTAATCCGAGCAAAGGGTGGCTATTTTGAAGAAACTAAAATATAAAACATGAGGTGGCGACTTGTCCAGGGTGTACCCTGCCTTCCGCCCGATTGTAGCTGAGATAGGCGCCAGCGCCCCCCGCGACCCCGAAAGGGAATAAGCGGTAGAAAATGGATGGATGGATTTCAGTTATTTCACCCTTTTTGTTAAGTAAATAACTCCACATTCATAGTTTTGATGCCTTCAGTGACAATCTACAATGTAAATAGTCATGAAAATAAAGAAAACACATTGACTGAGGTGTTTTGGCCTGCACTGTACATACCACACCATTCAGGACTGACAAGCAGCATCTATTTGGGGCCGCCACACATAAATGAATGTAAGGCACTTGCCAAATTGCACTAAGCAACCTAAATAACTTATCACTTTCAGGTCCATTTCCAGTACCATCTTGATGGCAGTTTAAACTCTTTGCACTTCAAAGGCATATTTTTCCAAGTTCAAAAAAGGGTATTCTCAGTAGTGGTATTGTAAGAAGTGTTTCCCTCTACACCAGGTGCACAGATGGTTCCCATCAGCTGGTGCGAGATGCAGTGTCCTCTGACGCATGCAAAAGAGTTCCGCAAAGTGGCGCGGGTCCAGCCGGAGTATCTGCAGGCCTGAAAGCTCTTAAGGACGTCTTTCCCCTCCACAAGGAACACACAGCTTCCCTTTTCCTCGCCCCTGGGTGACCAAGGAGGTTCCCTCTTTAAGAAGAGACTGAATGATGAGTGTTCTCAGACACTAATACAACCTTACAACCAAACATGTTGGGCAAAAGCTTGTTTCCAGCTGAATTAATTACAAATGGCAGTCAGATTGCTCATCAGTTATGTTGCAGTCCAGTGTTGAATATTACATTTGTTATTTTTGTACCCTACCAATCAGGTAGATTGCACCAGAAAAACTCATACTCTTATCTTGCGGTCTGGGCTGCAACATAAAACTTTTTTAGGGGCATCTCAGATTATAATTTGAAAGTTCTGGCGCACCTTTTTCCCACGGCATCCACTAATTCTATTTTTTAGGGTTAGGTCAAAATAATTTGGCATATAAAATAAAAGTAAACATCTTTCTGCACATTATGAGCCTACGACAAATGAGCAGAATTGTTTTAAGAATATAATGAAGAACACGTGTAACTTTGCTGCAGTTGTCTGCTAGAGTGAAATAAAATGAAAAAAGTTTTAAGTTCTTTGGCCCTTTTTTGTGTGTTTAGAAAATGGTCACCGCCCATAATTGTCTGTCAAACAAAGAGCTTATATATAGTACAGTATGTATATTTACAAGCAAGGTTTATTCAATCCTTTAAATAAACCTAAATTATACATAGTATAGTTAAGGTTTATAACATATAAACCTTAATAAACATAAAACACTGCAAAGTTAAAACAATATTGAGAAGACCTACCCAGCTGTGCTCAGTCATCCAATTGGACTGACCGACGTGCGCTAATGTCAATATGGAAGTTCTTATTGGACGGTGCACTAAAGCCAAGTCCTGCACCTCTGCTGTTAAAGTCCATTCTGCGCGAGTGGGCACGCTTAAACTCTTGCACCAGTCCTTGCTGTAAATGCTGCTGCGTGTCCTTACAGAGGGCCATGTTTGTTTTGGCTGTGCTGGTAGTGGCAGGAGGGGGCTTCTTGAAGCCTCCCATCAACCTGAGGAACTTCTGCTGCTGCTGGGAGCTTTCAAACTGGGCCGTGTCCCACTGACCAAACCTCTGTGGAAAGGAGATTTGGGATTAGAACGTTCTGAAATTACTGTATTTTCCAGACTAAAGAGCGCACCGGCATATAAACTGCACCCAAAAAACTGTTTTATAAAAAAACAATATTTGTATGTACAGTATTAGCAGCACCAGACTGTAAGCCGCAAATATATGCAGGTGAAATGAGTTATTTACTCAGAAAAATTTCGTAAATGTTCATACCTTAATTGTTTCTGAACTGCTTGTCACACGGCAGTAAAACGACTGATCAAACTAAACAAGTCATCGTCATGGACCCACTCGCTGCGGAAGCTAGCTCTCCAAGAAGCTAAACAGACTCAATAACTCTGCGAAGACATTTTGGTGACTTTACGAAACTGAAACAATCCAAAAAGAATGCCTTTCTAGGTTAATAAGACTAACAATGACACTCTAGCCTTTAAATAGACTCCCTTTTTAGACCAGTTGATCTGCCGTTTCTTTTCTTTTTCTTCTATGTCCCACTCTCCCTTGTGGAGGGGGTCCGGTCCGATCCGGTGGCCATGTACTGCTTGCCTGTGTATCGGCTGGGGACATCTCTGCGCTGCTGATCCGCCTCCGCTTGGGATGGTTTCCTGCTGGCTCCGCTATGAACGGGACTCTCGCTGCTGTGTTGGATCCGCTTTGGACTGGACTCTCGCGGCTGTGTTGGATCCATTGTGGATTGAACTTTCACAGTATCATGTTAGACCCGCTCGACATCCATTGCTTTCCTCCTCTCCAAGGTTCTCATAGTCATTATTGTCACCGACGTCCCACTGGGTGTGAGTTTTCCTTGTCCTTATGTGGGCCTACCGAGGATGTCGTAGTGGTTTGTGCAGCCCTTTGAGACACTAGTGATTTAGGGCTATATAAGTAAACATTGATTGATTGATTGACTTGTAAACATATTAACTATTGCTAACGGGGCTAGCTTCATTACATTATGGTAGCATGTACAATTATGCATGAAAACACTCCTGCAGACATCTCAAATTGGACGGTTTAGTAAGTATAAATTATTTTAGCAATATTGTACAAGTTAAAAATGTTACTTAGAGTGAATAAGAATCCATACGAATAGAAATGCTAGAAGACAAAACAGCACTTCTACTTCCAGTTGTAAACTCTAAACAGAAAGCTTCTGCAGTTAGTATACTCATCCAAAAGATGGCACAATAACACACACACACTTTTTCAGTGTCTTTTCTTTAAAAAAAATAAATAAAGTTTTATTTCCGTCAGTGAAGAAAAATCCATAAATTAGCCGCACCGTTTTATAAGCTGCAGGTTTCAAAGCGCAGGAAAAGAGTAGTAGTCTGGAATTTCTGGAAAATGGGTTGTGATAATCAAACCAAAAGTTCCAAAAAATATGTCTTACTGTTTGCTGGTCCGCTGGTTCAGGCTGGGAGGCCATGTCAATCTCCATCTGTAAAGCCTGTCGTCTTTCCTGTGACAGCACACATCCATTTACTACTTGCTGGGTACCAATGATGAGCCCACAAAATGATCCTGGTAGTAACGACCATCCAACCACATTTATCCCATTGGGTTGAGTTTTTTCTTGCTCTGATGTGGGATCTGAGCCGATGATGTCGTTGTGGCTTTTGCAGCCCTTTGAGACACTTGTGATTTAGGGCTATATCAATTGATTGATAAAAAACTAGCAATTGAAATAGACTACTCTCCAATAAAAATAACAAGCAATCCTGTAAAGTGTTTTGTATATTGTACAGGATTGCTTGTTATTTTTATTGGAGAGTAGTCTGTTTATTTCAATTGCTAGTTTTTTCTTTATTACCTCTTGTTTTATTTATTTTACCCCATATTTGTTCCCACAACCGCACCTTAAGTTGGAGTCTTTAATCTCGTTATATACAAATATGACAAAAAAGTCTATTCTATTCTATATTTACAAACTGCTTAAAATATGTTTCCTCGCACTAAATTAACCCAACTTGTCAAATAAGTCGGTTTCTTCTATTTTAATACCCAGAAGTGTAGTCCCAGTTAACGTACTGCACATCTAATTGAATTGGTGTCATACGCTGTGTTAAGGGGGCGATTGTGGTCATTTCAGCTTGTCTAGCTATGTGGGATTGTAGGTAGAGGAAGAGAATGCTACTGGCTAAAAATAAGATAGTAGCTGTCACCAGCAGAATCTCTGGGATCTAACAAAGAACTAGAACTTTCCACAACTATTCGGTGTTGCCGGTAATGTTTTAATGTGTTTACATGACATCTGCCTTCGTTCTTATAGTTACTCTGGTCATCGGAGACACATACAAATATTGCCGTTGTTGTAGTGCAGTGGTTCTCAAACTATTATCACCAAGTGCCACCTCAGAAAAAACTTGGCTCTTCAAGTAGCATCATAATGACTAACATTCAAATACAGTTGCGTAGTAGGCCAAAGTATGAATTAAAACCGAGGCAGAGGTTTTATTTAAGAAGTATATTTGTTATTTTGGCCACGGTTTGAACTAACACTGAATGAATATAGGAAAATAAAACACTGTACATGATTTAAGTGATTCTTTGGCGTACCACTAGATGGAGCCCACGTTCCACAGTCTGAGTCACAGGTGGAGTGGTTTGCTCTGACTACCGTATTTACATACAAAGAGCTCAGTGAATTATTTTTCGTTGCTGGTTTACGTGTCAATGACGTCTAAATTTTAATTCTTACATTACTAAATAAAATATGATTAACATTGCTTGTGGATGTTTTTAATAACTGAAATTGGGTTGTTTATTATTGTTGTGTACTTGTCCCTAACAAAACACATACCTATTGTATTTTACTCCGTATAGCTTTCATTGAGTAAACACAACGTTTTGGTTTTAAAAGCCCAGCTTCTGTATTTTAAATGTGTATACTTATTGGTGTAAAGGGTTTTAAAATATTGTTGTTAGTGTGGACATGGCCTAAGGTGAAATACTACGTACATTTAGTTTTACTGCCAATATAGTCATGTGCTAAAGTATTGGGACACCATTTGGACTAGAACTGGAATTATATTGTGACCATATCATTTTAATTGTCATTAGAAGGCCAATCTTGTTATGCCATCATGCACAGGATTGTTCTGAAGAGGATTTTGTTTCATGGTAAATTTAAATAATTTCCCCTTCAGGTCTAGGATACACTGGCAGTTACTCAAAAGCCAAACAGGACATACAAGTCCTACATTTTGTAAAAGGCATAAAAACATTTTGGGTTCATATTTTATTTTACTTTCTTTGCCCAAATCTTTCAAACAACTTCAGTCATAAACAAAACCACCAAACACGTAAAGGCATTTTGATCAAAGTATGTCACATTGGTCAATTAGTATAAATTTGCACAACATGAGTTAGTTTACTAATTTAAACCTGTGACATGATCCAAACAGAAGGCCTTCAAAAGGGTCCAATTTTGAGAGAACATTGCATGTTGACATTTTAGTTTAGAACTGAATTTTATTGACAAATAGCAACAAAAGTTAAAAAAAACAACTAATGAATCCAACATTTTTTACACCCTTCAAAATAATTTGTCCTGTTTTGCTTTAAAGGTAATTGAATGGAATGTATTATGTGTGTATCAAAGTATTAGGCACATGGACTACTAAACCAGTGGTGATCTAGGATGTTTTCACACTAATGTATTATACATTTAAAGTATTTTATTGTGGCGAATGTCATGTGAGAATTCTGATGTTTTTGTTGAATATCATTCAGTTTATGTTCTTATTTATTAAATGCACAGGCTCCACTCACCTGATTGATGGTGACCTCATCAGCGTTTCCAGACCTGGCTGACAAGAAGACCACATCCACTTGAGGAGCATCCTGAAACTTGAAGCCCAAAAAGTTTAACCATCAAAGAAGACAGAAAGGTAAGAATGTGGAAGACACAAGTACAATGTAGAAGGCAGAAAAGTAAGAATGTAGAAGACGGAAAAGTAGAATGTAGAAGACGGAAAAGTAGAATGTAGAAGACAAAGGTAGAATGTTGAAAACATAAGGAGAATGTAGAAGACAGAAAAGTAGAATGTAGAAGACAGAAAAGTAGAATGTAGAAGACGGAAAAGTAGAATGTAGAAGACAAAGGTAGAATGTTGAAAACATAAGGAGAATGTAGAAGACAGAATGGTAGAATGTAGAAGACACAAGTAGAATGCAGAAGACAGAATGGTAGAATGTAGAAGACAAGTAGGATGTAGAAGACAGAAAAGTAGAATGTAGAAGACAAGTAGAATGTAGAAGACAGAAAAGTAGAATGTAGAAGACAGAATGGTAGAATGTAGAAGACAAGTAGGATGTAGAAGACAGAAAAGTAGAATGTAGAAGACAGAATGGTAGAATGTAGACGACAAGTAGAATGTAGAAGACAGAAAAGTAGAATGTAGAAGACAAGTAGAATGTAAAAGACAGAATGGTAGAATGTAGAAGACAAGTAGAATGTAGAAGACAGAAAAGTAGAATGTATAAGACAGAATGGAAGAATGTAGAAGACAGAAAAGTAGAATGTAGAAGACAAGTAGAATGTAAAAGACAGAATGGTAGAATGTAGAAGACAAGTAGAATGTAGAAGACAGAAAAGTAGAATGTAAAAGACAGAATGGTAAAATGTAGAAGACACAAGTAGAATGTAGAAGACAGAATGGTAAAATGTAGAAGACAAGTAGAATGTAGAAGACACAAGTAGAATGTAAAAGACAGAATGGTAAAATGTAGAAGACACAAGTAGAATGTAGAAGACAGAATGGTAAAATGTAGAAGACACAAGTAGAATGTAGAAGACAGAAAATTAGAATGTACAAGACAGAAGTAGAATGTACAAGACAGAATGGTAGAATGTAGAAGACAGAATGGTAAAATGTAGAAGACAAGTAAAATGTAGAAGACAGAAAATTAGAATGTAGAAGACAGAATGGTAAAATGTAGAAGACACAAGTAGAATGTAGAAGACAGAAAAGTAGAATGTAGAAGACAGAATGGTAAAATGTAGAAGACACAAGTAGAATGTAGAAGACAGAATGGTAAAATGTAGAAGACAGAATGGTAAAATGTATAAGACAAGTAAAATGTAGAAGACAGAAAATTAGAATGTAGAAAACAGAAGAACTCACCTGCTGGTCTTCCACCTCTTCTTTAATTGCCTTTGTTTTCTGACCAGAGCTCATCTTTTTGTTCTTCTTCATGCTTTTCTTCCTTAGTTCCGTGTATACACCATCTTCACACTCTACTGTTTGTTTTTTCTTCTTTTTTTTTTCAGATTGTGTCTTTTCTTCTTCTGTGCTTACCCCAGAATATTTTCTTTTACCTTTTTCTGCGTTTGTCTTTGGAGTTGTCTCAGCTTGCTTGTTCTTTGCCGGTTCTTCATTATCAGCATCATCAGCTTCTATTTTGCCTGCTTTCTTCTTTTTCTTCTTATTCTGCTTAAGCTCCTCCACCTCCTGAGTGTCTGATGCTACTGCACACTCCGCTAACTGGACTAGTTTCTTCTTTTCGTTTGTCATTATTTCTTTCTTTGCTTTGTCTTTTTTCCTCTTTGTCCTGTGTTTCATTTGATCTTCTGCAATCACACCTGCCACTATATTTTTCTCTTTATTGGACACCTTTTCTTCTTCCTCCTCCATCTTTACATGGTCATGTTTCATTTGTGTCCCTTTGTCCTTTACCTTGTTTTTGTTCTTCTTCTCACTCGTTGGCTCCTTTTGTTGGAGCCCCTCTTTCTTTTTAATATCTTCTTTTTCATCGGAAATTTCAAAGCCGTTTGTTTGAATACCTTTATTTTTGTCTTTTTTGACTTTTTTAGGCACCTTCTCTACTTCTTCCTCCATCTTTACATGTTCATCTTTCATTTGTGTCGCCCTATCCTTTACCTTGTTCTTTTTCTTCTTCTCACTCTTTGGCTCTTCTTGTTGGAGCCACTCTTTCTTTTTAATATCTTCTTTTTCATCGGACATTTCAAAGCCGTTTGTTTGAATACCTTTATTTTTGTCTTTTTTAGGCACCTTCTCTACTTCTTCCTCCATATTTACATGTTCATCTTTCATTTGTGTCGCCCTATCCTTTCCCTTGTTCTTTTTCTTCTTCTCACTCTTTGGCTCTTCTTGTTGGAACCACTCTTTCTTTTTAATATCTTTTGAGTCATCGGAAATGTCAGAACCGTCTGTTTGAATACGTTTATTTTTTTCTTTTTTGTCTTTCTTTGCCAAGCCATCTTCTTCCTCTACTAAAAGTTTTTCATGTTTACTTTTATTCTTCAACTTTTTCTCTGTACTTGTTTTCTCGTTTTTGACTGGTCCTGGTGTAGTTCCCATTTGTTTGTCAGCCGTCTCTTTCTTTTTAATCTTCTGTTTGTTCCCTTTTTCATTATCTCCATCCAAAACATCAGAACAATTTTCCGGATTCCAAGAGGTAGTGACAGATTCCTTCTTTTTCTTCTTCTCTTGCAAGTCGCCCACTCCATCCAAACACTCCTCTGCTTCCAATGTCCAGTCCTCATTTTTTACTTTCTTCTTTTTCTTGTAGTCAGCGGTGTCAGTTTTGATTTTACAAGGCGACGTTTGTTCTTTTTTGTGTTTCTTATTCTTTTGAAGATTCTCACCGGCCTCGTCCTCAGCCTTCATTTTCTCCTTGTCGTTTGATGTGTTTAAAAAAGAACTCCTTGGGTTTTTCTGAGCAAATAAATATAGCAATATTTTAAACATTATATTTGTTTTCCTAATTTGACTGCAGTGGTTGTGTGCATGAAACAAACCTCACAATGCTGCTTGGGTAGAGATTCTTGATCAATGTCTTTTTGCAGAGCAAATCTCTTCACCTATGTGGGGAACAAAACCAAACTTAAAAAAACAGCACCAAGTATAATTAACATTTAACTTTTCAAAAGGCCCAAAAACTCTTATGAATCTTGTCTGGCAAGTTGCAACAACAGGCATGTGATTTGAACTCAATGAAAAAGACTACAAATACGCCGTGGGTCTACGGGCTAGAGGTCCCCAGAAAGGTCCAGCGCGGTGCCTTGGTGGGGGGGACAAGGGGGCATTGAAAAATAAATTTAGCATTTAGAAAGACTACACTGTAGCAAAAGTCATCACGTCTGCCACAATCATGTTAAAAGTTAAAGTACCAATGATTGTCACACAAACACCATGTGTAGCGAAATTATTCTCTGCATTTGACCCATTACACTTGATCACCCCCTGGGAAGTGAGGGGAGCAGTGAGCAGCAGCGGTGACCGCACCCGGGAATCATTTTTGGTAATTCAACCCCCAATTCCAACCCTTGATGCTCACTGCTAAGCAGGGAGGTAATTGGTTCCATTTTTATAATCTCTGGTATGACTCGATGTGTTCTTAAATGTGTATTCCACATCATCCACGTCGAGAGCAGTTTTGATTTGGGCTTACATGGTAAACAACTCAAATGAATGTGTTGGGCATTGTTTTATCCAGACGCTTACATTTGTCCAAATGTGGCAAAGTAGACGCATTGTGGGTTTGCTCGACGTCGTCTACATCGCTAACCGCTTGTCAGCCAGAGGATCGGCGTTAGTGATCGGCATTAAAAGGCAATAATCTAGGATGGCCGACCACATACTTTTTCACAAAAATCGATCAGCGGCTGATCAAATGGCACATACCAACTTCATGCTTTTGGGCATGAGCTTTCACCTTTTGGAAGCTTCTAAATGCTGTTTTTTACGGGATTTTTTGTCAGTTGATAGTGTGTGACGTCACAAAGTGGTAGACGTACATTTTTGGGCATTTCTTATGTCTTTCAGCCAACCTCTTTCCTGTCTGCTTCAGGCTGTGAGATGGTTGTGACTGTTTCCTGCAGCCTCTGGTGTTATTCCATCTAGTTTCAACCCCCTACCGTATACTTTGATGTCTATAACATAAGTACTTCTGTTTTTATTTTTCCACATTTTACATGGGACTGTTTTGTCGAGGTGGACCACTACAAAATCGATTAGCCACTAAACTCCGACGGGATAAGACAGCCATTGTGACATTCCACGCACAATAACACAGATGTGTGACATGCAGTGACATAAATACTAGTAAAAGCAGCCTTTTCTTATGCAGCTCTGTACCGATCCAAGAGTAGGCAGGTGTACGTAAATGTTGTGGTCGGTGAATCTATACACTGTAATTGAAGATTAATCTCGACCGTGTCTGAAAAAAAGTTTTGAAATGTTTGTTTTATATTAAATTGTTATTGAAATAGATTATTTACCAAAAATAAATAAATAATGGAAACAATGACGGCATGCACGAATGCAGCTGCTATAAAATCAGTCAACAGGAAGTGACGTGGTCCTTGCAATACGTAGGTAAATCGCGTCTTTTGGTACGGATCGTGTTGTGACAGGCAGCTAAACCTCCGCTACGGTGGCCAATACCAGACAATCAGTACACTGAGCGAGAGCGTGGGGATGGCTTAAAAACATATTTTTAATAATCGGTTAATAAAAGTTGTGGATTTTGTCTAAATCTTAATAAAATATATATTTTTTCTCTACCCATACAGACTGTATATTTAAACAGTAGTAATTTTGTACTGAAAGTGTCTAGATAAAAATGCAAAAAAAAAATTAAAATTAGGGCTTGGCGATAGATCTAGTTTGTAAGATATATCGATATATTTTTAAACAAGACATGAATTAAGAAAATATCGAAATAACTTATTTCACGTTAAAATGACCAAACACCGCTTGTTTGTTGGGTTCCTTGTTCTACCCCGCTCCTCACTCCCCTCCATGAGCTACTAAACCCCTCCCCTTCCTTCTTCCAAGAGTGCTTGCACATATAATAAGAACATCGATGATTGGTTGGTTGTTTACTATGATGAGTCACGATTGGTTAGGGACAGGCCAATCAGAGGCGAGATAGGACGGGTCATGGAACCAAGAAGGGAAATCACAACAGACATCCCAAATGACGACGAGATAGTCGTAGAAGAGAAGAGGGAATATTCATGCGGGGGTTAGAGTATCCTCCCTGGGATCAGTATGTTGTGAGTTCAAGCCCCAGCCGAGTCGTACCAAAGACTATAAAAATGGGACCCATTACCTCCCTGCTTGGCACCCAGCATCAAGGGTTGGAATTGGGGGTTAAATCCCCAAAATGATTCCTGGGCGCGGCACCGCTGCTGCCCACTGCTCCCCTCACCTCCCAGGGGGTGATCAAGGGGATGGGTTAAGAAAAAAAGAGGACAAATTTCACAACACCTAGTGTGTGTGTGACTATCATTGGTACTTTAACTTAGTAGAAGCTGGCAGAGGTATTATCTACCTTAGATTTTTCTTTTAGCGGTATAGACCATGTCCAGGAAACCCACAATGCGTCTAGTTGGCCACATTTGGACAAATGTATGCGTCTGGATAAAACATTCATTTGAGTTGTCTACCATGTAAGCCCAAATCAAAACTGTTCTCTAGATGCCAAGTCAGGAATATTTCGCACGAGAAATGCTGCCAATAATGTACGCCAAAGTGAGGAAGATCATAGATATATAATTGTATCTATGTTATGTAATTCTGTGGTGCTTAAACAGTTTTGTTTCTGTGCTGTTAATACCCATCTTGACTAATTGGGTTAATAAAAGTGTCACTGACTGTTTATAGTAAAGTTGTCATTCACTTCAATTTCAGTGAATCTCGTTCAAAAATAAATCTTTATATGTATATTTTCACCGGAAAATATATCGAGATATACAGTATATCGAATATCAAGCTTAAGTAAAAATATATTGAGATGTATTTCTTCGTCCATATCACACAGCCCTAATTAAAATATTTCTTGTTTTAATGAATATTTTTTCTTGTCCCAATCCTGCGTCTTTTCTGGCAAAAAGCTACCAATTAAACTGCTGCATTTGGCTATGAACTCGAAATATATCCAGGGTATGACTGCAAATGAGTTTTATTGAACCCTGCGATGAGGTGGCGACTTGTCCAGGGTGTACCCTGCCTACCGCCCGAATGCAGCTAACATAGGCCCCTCTGCGACCCCGAAAAGGACAAGCGGTAGAAAATGGATGGAACCTTACTTTACCCACTATGGACTGGACTCTCAGACTATTACTAGATCCAATCGACATCCATTGCACCGGTCGCCCAGGGGGGGTCGGGTCGCCACATCTGCGGTCCCCTCCACGGTTTCTCATTGTAGCCCATTGAGTTGAGTTTTTCTTTGCCCTGATGTTGGCTCTGAGCCGAGGATGTCATTGTGGCTTTTGCAGCCCTTGAGACACTCGTGATTTAGGGCTATATAAATAAACTTTGACTGATTTACCTGATCAATGGCGATCTTCCTGGATGCTGGTGCAGTACTTTCACGTACAAATATCACGTCCTCGTCGGAATCCGTCTGAAATGAATGCGACAATATAGCTGTTTTTATTCTCTCTTTACTTGATGCCAGTAGGCTGTAGTTGTTTCAAAGGCCTACTGAAAGCCACTACTACCCACCACGCAGTCTGATAGTTTATATATCAATGATGAAATCTTAACATTGCAACACATGACAATACGGCCGCTTTAGTTTACTAAATTGCAATTTGAAATTTCCCGCGAGGTATCCTGTTTAAAACGTCGCGGAATGATGACGCGTATGATGGCGCGTGACGTCACCGGTGGTCGCGGACATGTTCTCCCAGCACCGATCTCGGCTAAAACTAGTCTGTTTTTATCGCATAATTACACAGTATTCTGGACAACTGTGTTGCTGAATCTTTTGTTCAATTAATAATGGAGACTACAAAGAAGAAAGATGTTGGTGGAAAGCAGTGTATTGCAGCCGGCTGTAGCAACACAAACACAGCCGGTGTATGTTTGTTTGTTTTGAAGCTTTAATATGGAACAGAGCGGTCAAGCGAACATGGTTCTCTACCACATGTCAAACGGCAGGTTTCTGTGAGAAAATTCTGGTAATAAGTCGGCTCTTACCGTAAACATGAGCGGAGCTTGTGTCGTTCCTCCTGCATCTGTCAAAGAAGCAGCTGCGACTTTCTTGGCTCCTCCATGGCTTCTTTTAGAGACATTGGCGGTCACCACACCCCTCCGACTTTCAGGTATAAATGATAAATGATAATGATAAATGGGTTGTACTTGTATAGCGCTTTTATACCTTCAAGGTACTCAAAGCGCTTTGACACTACTTCCACATTTACCCATTCACACACACATTCACACACTGATGGAGGGAGCTGCCATGCAAGGCGCTAACCAGCACCCATCAGGAGCAAGGGTGAAGTGTCTTCCTCAGGACACAACGGACGTGACGAGGTTGGTACTAGGTGGGGATTGATCCAAGGACCCTCAGGTTGCGCACGGCCACTCTCCCTCTGCGCCACGCTGTCCCTGTATGACTATATAATCTTACTAAAACACTAGTAACACAATAAGCAGATAAGGAATTTTCCAGAATTATCCTAGTAAATGTGTCTAATAACATCTGAATCGCTCCCACTGCCCTTGTCTTTTTTTTTTTTTTTCTTCTAGTCTTTCACTCTCACTATCCTCATCCACGAATTTTTCATCTAAGGCTGGGCGATATTGCCTTTTTTTAATACTGCGATATTTTTAGGCCATATTGCGATATACAATATATATTACGATATTTTGCCTTAGCCTTGAATGAACACTTGATGCATATAATCACAGCAGTAGAAAGATTCTATGTGTCTACATTAAAACATTCTTGTTCATACTGCACTAATACATGCTACTTTTAAACTTTCATGCAGAGAAGGAAATCACAACTAAGTCAATTTACCAAAACTGTATTTATTAAAGTTATTAGCAGGTGAATTTTCAAATTATGCTACACATTTGCAGTAATGCTACTTTTTGCCCCACACGTGACAAATTAAAGTTGTCTATTCGACATATTCCCGCTTAAAGCCGAACCACCGCCAGATGATGGGCCTCGTGCTGTTTTTCTTCGGAATTAATTCTTCCTTCATTTGTTACAAGATTCGCACCTTCTTTCTCCGCAACAACCCGCTAGCATCACAGCTAACGTTAGCCACGCCGCTACCTCTCCGCTGGGCGAGGGCGTATACGTATGACGTGACAGTAAGTGACGTATGAATGTGCGCCTGCTTGTCTGTGAGGAGACACAGGAAAGAGCGAGGAGAGTGTAATGCCCGCAGCTGCGTGAGAACGTCTACTCGAATATTACGATGTAGTCATTTTCTATATCGCACTGAAACAAACCCACGACATTGTTGTAGGCACAATACCAATGTGAGCAATTTGCAAAATGCGCAACTGCATTTTGCAAATTTGTATAATGCGCAATCTTCTTGCAAATTGCCTCCAGCTATATATTTGAATAATGTGTGGTGCACATTTTGCAAATCAATGGGCGCAAATACATGTTTCTGGTGTCAAAATAATTTATTAAATACTTATGTAAATCTATTCATTTGTAGTCGGGACAATATAACTGAGTATTGCCCTCAAATCAGTCCAACCCTAACCCTAACCCTAACCACAATACAGTGTACATCCACAAATAAAATACTGACTAAACTACTACCACAACTTGGTTTACTATTTATAAAATGTAATAATGTAGGGTTACTGACTAAACCATCCAAAAAATCTTGTCTTGCGATATGCAAATTGCCTGGGCTCAATGGGAACGAGGTATAATTTGCAAAGTGCGCGAGATTGGTGAAATGCTTACAACAATATATATCCTATATTGATATATCGCCCAGCCCTACTT
>NC_084630.1:43913882-44073882 GCF_033978795.1 Nerophis ophidion | reverse complement strand
TCCTGTCTCCTTAGCAGAAAAACAGCCCCAAAGCATGATGTTTCCACCCCCATGCTTCACAGTAGGTTTGGTGTTCTTGGGATGCAACTCAGTATTCTTCTTCCTCCAAACATGACGAGTTGAGTTTATACCAAAATGGATACATGGATGATACAGCAGAGGATTGGGAGAATGTCATGTGGTCAGATGAAACCAAAATAGAACTTTTTGGTATAAACTCAACTTGTCGTGTTTGGAGGAAGAAGCATACTGAGTTGCATCCCAAGAACACCATACCTACTGTGAAGCATGGGGGTGGAAACATCATGCTTTGGGGCTGTTTTTCTGCCTAGGGGACAGGGCGATTGATCCGTGTTAAGGAAAGAATGAATGGGGCCATGTATCGTGAGATTTTGACCCCAAACCTCCTTCCATCAGTGAGAGCTTTGAATGGTTGACCAAATACTTATTTTCCATCATAATTTACAAATAAATTATTTAAAATTCCTACAATGTGAATTCCTGGATTTTTTTTTCACATTCTGTCTCTCACAGTTGAAGTGTACCTATGATGAAAATTACAGACCTCTGTCATCATTTTAAGTGGGAGAACTTGCACAATCGGTGACTCACTAAATACTTTTTTGCCCTACTGTAGATGGTACTACATATGTACAAAATAAACCACATGATGTTAGTGCATCAGTTGCGGACTACTGATCAAACTACATAAGTAACATACTGTAATTTGATTTTGAAAATAATTTTTTTATCTTGATAGATTTAAAATGATCACCAATAAGTTGACTGACAAACATTATCACATAATGTATTCAGAAAACATAAAAAAACTACAAATAAAGACAGAATATTATTAACCGCAACATGTAAGTGTAAAAAAAAACAACAACATTATGATTTGTACAATTTCAGAAGATGCTTCTTATATTTTTAAACAAAGAAAACAATCTGAAGTTGTCTTTATTTTTCCTCATCGTGCCGTGATTTTACCAGTGTTGCCCACATGGGAGTAGATTTTGCATGTGGCCCCCGTTCTAAAATTAATTTGATGCCCCTTAAGTGATGTACAGTGGTTTTCATACGCCTTTTTGTATAATTTGGTTTTCAACAAAAATTTGGGCCAAAAGTTTTCCCCGTCTTCGGTATTTTGACCAAACATTTCTCCTAACAAACTTGTCAGTTTGCCTGTGTATCATTCCGCCAGAGTCAAGTGCGCAAATCACCCATTGGTAACTAAGTGTTTGTCCATTTTGTTATTTTTTATAACTGCAAAACAATTCAATATGACCCAAATATAGTTACATGTGTCATCACCTTGATAAAAAGATGAGAAAAAGTATTGCGTTAAAAAAACAAAACACAGCAAAGTACAGTTGACCTACGATTTACGTACTGGAATGGTTCTTGAACAGCGATCGTAAACAGAAGTTTGTATATCGAAGCAAATTTATTCATAAGAAACAATGCAAACATCACAAATGGGCAAGTTTGTACACTTTGAACACAACATAAAGTGCTATACAGTACTGTGTATCAAACAAACATGACAAAAGGATGATGGATCAACTTTCTATTTAATAAGCTAAACTGTCATCTTCCTATGCAGCCGCCCTGCCGACACGCACACACACTGTCACTGGCCCCGTGGTGGACTCACGGCTGGAAATCACAAAACTCCTTAACTCTACCAGGTAGGTCGTTACAATTCTTTAGGAATAAAAATTGAAAAGTGAATCGAAAAATTTGTGCAATGAGAGATTCGTAAATCGAGGTTCCTCTGTATTGATTGATTGATTGATTGAAACTTTTATTAGTAGGTTGCACAGTACAGTACATATTCCGTACAATTGATCACTAAATGGTAACACCCCGAATAAGTTTTTCAACTTTTTTAAGTCGGGGTCCACGTAATAGATTTTATTTGTAAAAAGCACTTTACTTTGAGCAAATAACAAATACAAATAATAAAAATAAATACAATTTAAAAACCAGAAAAGCCTAATAGCTAGAATTAGTATGAATACATCAAAAAAAAAAAGGCTTTTTTAAAAAGAAGGGTTTTTAAGCCTTTTTTAAAAGCATCCACAGTCTGAGGTGGCCTCAGGTGGTCAGGGAGAGCGTTCCACAGACTGTACGACGATGGCGTCCCCATGGCTCTCACCTGCCCTACTTTCTTTTCCCTCATCACCGTCTTCACCAACAAGAGTCTTCAATAAACATAAATTGACGCCGTGAAAGCTTCAATAATCGTTTAATTCGTCATTTAAATGTGTTTCATTATTTGCAATAACATATTTTTATAGTAATATTTGTGGATGTTTGGAAGGGATTCATTGGATTGAAATTATTTTTTTATCAGGAAAAACTGTTTTAATACAATCTTTGGAGCGGATTGCTAACAAAAATTGAGGAGCAGAACCACTGTAAGCATAAGTGGGAAGCAAGCAATAATTATAACTAATTATAGCAATAATAGCAATAATTATTATTATTACTAATAACCATTGGATGAGTTGTCACATTTGACAAATTATTGCGGAAAAATGAGTTTTCCTTGTCATAACAATTTTTTCCGTATCTGCACGTTGTAAATATGCCCTGTGATTGGCTGTCGACCTGTCCAGGCCGACTCTCTCCCCAAGTCATCTGAGATAGGCTCCAGCTCACCCAGGACTTATCGTGAATTAATTGACACATTTAAATACAGTATGTAAATACTTAAACTCTGAATAAATCACTTTTGAAGTACAAAACCCCAAACCGGTGAAGTTTGCACGTTGTGTAAATTGTAAATAAAAACAGAATACAATCATTTGCAACTTTTCAAATTATATTCAATTGAATAGACTTCAAAGACAAGATACTTAATAATCGCAGTGAGAAAAGTATATATTTTTGCAAATAATCATTAATTTAGAATTTAATGGCAGCAACACACTGCAAAAAAGTTGCCACAGGTGCATTTTTACCACTGTGTTACATGGCCTTTCCTTTTAATAACACTCAGTTAAACATTTGGGAACTGGGGAGACCAATTTTTGAAGCTTTTCAGATGGAATTTTTTCCCATTCTTGCTTGATGTACAGCTTAAGTTGTTCAACAGTCCGGGGTCTCTGTTGTGGTATTTTAGGCTTAGTAAAGCGCCACACATTTTCAATGCGAGACAGGTCTGCACAACAGACAGGTCAGTCTAGTATCCGCACTCTTTTACAATGAAGCCACGCTGTTGTAACACGAGGCTTGGCATTGTCTTGCTAAAATAAGCAGGGGCGTCCATGATAACGTTGCTTGGATGGCAACATATGTTGCTCCAAAACCTGTGTGTACCTTTCAGCATTAATGGTGCCTTCACAGATGTGTAAGTTACCCATGCCTTAGGCACTAATACACGGCCATACCATCACAGATGCTGACTTTTCAACTTTGCGCCTATTACAGTCTGCATGGTTCTTTTCCTCTTTGTTCTGGAGGACACAATGTCCACAGGTTCCAAAAACAATTTAAAATGTGGACTTGTCAGACCACAGAGCACTTTAACAATTTGCATTAGTCCATCTTAGATGAGCTCGGCCCACCGTTTCTGGGTGTTGTTGATAAATGTCTTTCGATTTGAAGAGTAGTTTTAACTTGCACTTGCATATGTAGCGAACAACTGTAGTTACTGACAGTGGTTTTCTGAAGTGTTCCTCAGCCCATGTGGTGATATCCTTTACATGGTGATGTTACTTTTTGATGCGGTATCGCCTGAGGGATTGAAGGTCACAGGAATGACCTCTTACGGGCAGTGATTTCTCCAGATTCTCTGAACCTTTTGATAATATTATGGACCATGGATGGTGAAGTCCCATAATTCCCTGCAATAACTCATTGGGAAATGTTGCTCTTAAACTGTTCGACAATTTGCTAATGCACTTGTTCACAAAGTGGTGACCCTCGCCCCATACTTGTTTGTGAATGACAGAACATGTAATGGAAACTGCTTTTATACCCAATTATCGCACCCACCTTTTCCCAATTAGCCTGTTCACCTGTGGAATTTTTAAGTGTTTGATGAGCATTCCTCAAACCTTTCTCAGTCTTTTTTGCCACTCGTGCCATCTTTTTGGAAATTCCAAATGAGCTAATATTTGCAAAAAATAACAACATTTTCCAGTTTGGACATTAAGTATCTTGTCTTTGCAGTCTATTCAATTGAATATTGGTTGAAAATTATTTGCAAATCATTGTATTCTGTTTTTATTTACCATTTACACAATGTGCCAACTTCACTTTTGGGGTTTGTATAATACATACGCTCTATAGGAGCAACAAGATGTTGTTTCTACACATTTCACATATCTTTGTGCCTAAGCTTCTAACACACACTTTTTTATATATATATATATATATATATATATATATATATATATATATATATATATATTCACTCAGCAATAAAACAGCCAAAAGCACACAACAAATTTCCATCTGAAGAATACATGCGGTACTGCAAGGATTTCTTTATTCCATTGCCTTCACCTGATTTGTCCTTGGAGCTTATTATTTAGTTCTCTAGCAGTCTCTCCTTCAAAGTGGAATGTGGAATGACTCATCCCTTATCCTAAAAGACTATTAGGTAATCCGATAAATCAAGGGGTTTCTGTTGCATGAACATTAAATACCTTGTGAGGGAAGAACGTGCATGTCACTAATCTGGTAGATGTCTTGATTTTGTATGATTGTCAGTTAACACTGTTTATGTTTGTACTATTTTGGTCATCTTTAAGCATAGATAGACATCCTACTGCTGAATTGTTTTTAAATTATACAAAAAAAAACAAAAAACATTATGAGGGAAATATGATTGGATATTCTACCAATCAGTATAAAGCACAGGATTTAGTCCTGGTTAAAACATCCCTGTCACAGAATCATTGTCCACTTTTTAAATTTCTCAACCAAGGTTGTAGACCTGCGCAAGACTGATCGCATTAATTAGATGACACGTATTTATTATGCAACGTACGTTTGACTTTGGATTGATTTTGAGTAGAGATGTCCGATAATGGCTTTTTTGATGTATCTGATATTCCGATTTTCTCCAACTCTTAATTACTGATACTGATATCAACCGATACCGATATATACAGTCGAGGAATCAACACATTAGTATGCCTAATTTTGTTGTGATGCCCGGCTGGATGCATTAAACAATGTAACAAAGTTTTCCACAATAAATCAACTCAAGTTATGGAAAAAAATGCCAACATGGCACTGCCATATTTATTATTGAAGTCACAAAGTGCATTATTTATTTTAAACATGCCTCAAAACAGTATCTTGATATTTGGGACATGCTCTCCCTGAGAGAGCATGAGGAGGTTGATGTGGGCGGGGTTGGGGTGGGTTTAGGTTGGGCGGGGGGTAGGTGGTAGCGGGGGTATATATTGTAGCGTCCCGGAAGAAGGGTTCTGGGCATTTCTTCTGTTGCGATTATGTTGTGTTACGGTGTGGCTGTTCTCCCGAAATGTGTTTGTCATTTTTGTTTGGTGTGGGTTCACAGTGTGGCGCATATTTGTAACAGTGTTAAAGTTGTTTATACGGCCACCCTCAGTGTGAGCTGTATGGCTGTTGCTCAAGTATGCGTTGCATTCACTTGTCTGTGTGTGAAAAGCCGTAGATATTATGTGACTGGGCCGACACGCAAAGGTAATGCCTTTAAGGTTTATTGGTGCTTTGTACTTCTCCCTATGTACGTGTACACAGCGGCGTTTTAAAAAGTCATGTATTTTACTTTTTGAAACCGATACTGATCATTTTGAAACTGATACCGATAATGTCCGATATTACGTTTTGAAGCATTGATCGGCCGATAATATCGGCAGTCCGATATTATTGGACATCTCTAATTTTGAGTCTTTGTATTTTATTCATGTTATGAGTTGTCTCAGTTATCATTAAGAACCTGCAAGGAGTAAGAATGTGCGTGTGCATGGAGTCATGCCTTCTTATAATGCCTAAAAAGAGGAATCTCTTTTATTGTGGAAAGGTGTAGGACTTCATCTGAGAAGTCGGTCCAAATACCGTAGTATTGGACTTCTCACACCAGACCCTTAATGTCTCTCTCTCTGCTATGACTAGGGATGGGTACCTATCGCATTTGAATCGATTTCTCTACTCAATGGTATAAATGTTTAGTACTTTTATGTGTTAAAATGTGCTAAGCGTTTATGTTTGTAAAAATCTTTTGAATAAAATCTTATTTTATCTAGTATTTAACATTGAGCTGGGTCTCATTTGCAACCACTGTACGGTGCTGTGGTATATAGTGGACTTCACACGCAGTTGCTATTCCAAGACATTAGATGGCAGTAGTGTATAGGCTACGATGTGTTTAAATTTTAAGTACCGTATTTATCGTATCAGGCACATTTAAAAATGTTTCTCAAAAATCAACAGTGCGCCTTATAACATGTTGCGCCTAATCAAGTTGTGCTTACCGACCTCTAAGCATTTTTTGGGGGTAGACGGTGCAATTATAAGTCCAACCAGAAAATTGCAGTCATACATAAGTAATACGTGGTGACTGCAAGTTGACGGCTGTTCAATAAATGACGCGAGCAAGTACCTGTAAGCAAGCAACACCAAAACTTTGAAGTTTGATTGAAAATATAGACTCTATATTGCATGTATTCTTCAGATGGAAATTTGTTGTGTGCTTTTGGCTGTTTTATTGCTGTGTGAATATATATATATATATATATATATATATATATATATATATATATATATAAAAAAGTGTGTGTTAGAAGCTTAGGCACAAAGATATGTGAAATGTGTAGAAACAACATCTTGTTGCTCCTATAGAGCGTATGTATTATACAAACCCCAAAAGTGAAGTTGGCACATTGTGTAAATGGTCAATAAAAACAGAATACAATGATTTGCAAATAATTTTCAACCTATATTCAATTGAATAGACTGCAAAGACAAGATACTTAATGTCCAAACTGGAAAATGTTGTTATTTTTTGCAAATATTAGCTCATTTGGAATTTCCAAAAAGATGGCACGAGTGGCAAAAAAGACTGAGAAGGTTTGAGGAATGCTCATCAAACACTTAAAAATTCCACAGGTGAACAGGCTAATTGGGAAAAGGTGGGTGCGATAATTGGGTATAAAAGCAGTTTCCATTACATGCTCTGTCATTCACAAACAAGTATGGGGCGAGGGTCACCACTTTGTGAACAAGTGCATTAGCAAATTGTCGAACAGTTTAAAAGCAACATTTCCCAATGAGTTATTGCAAGGAATTATGGGACTTCACCATCCATGGTCCATAATATTATCAAAAGGTTCAGAGAATCTGGAGAAATCACTGCCCGTAAGAGGTCATTCCTGTGAGCTTCAATCCCTCAGGCGATACTGCATCAAAAAGTAACATCACCACGTAAAGGATATCACCACATGGGCTCAGGAACACTTCAGAAAACCACTGTCAGTAACTACAGTTGCTCGCTACATATGCAAGTGCAAGTTAAAACTACTTTTCAAATCGAAAGACATTTATCAACAACACCCAGAAACGGTGGGCCGAGCTCATCTAAGATGGACTAATGCAAATTGTTAAAGTGCTCTGTGGTCTGACAAGTCCACATTTTAAATTGTTTTTGGAACCTGTGGACGTTGTGTCCTCCAGAACAAAGAGGAAAAGAACCATGCAGACTGTAATAGGCGCAAAGTTGAAAAGTCAGCATCTGTGATGGTATGGGCGTGTATTAGTGCCTAAGGCATGGGTAACTTTCAAGCGCCGTGTGTAATGCTCTATATTATATTATAGAGCATTACACACGGCGCTTGAAAAATCTGTCAAAAGGCTTTAGTAGGACTTTGGTAAGGTTGCGGCTACCCTACTCAAACATACTTTGCTTCAACATACGGGTGCAAAGGGCCCCAAAATGGCATCTACTAGGACCGTGTTTTTCAACCTTTTTTGAGCCAAGGCACATTTTTTTCATTGAAAAAATCCGGAGGCACACTTCTAGCAGAAATCCTTAAAAAATTAAACTCAGTAGTCGATTGACAATAAAAAGTCGTTGTCGCAATTGTTGGGTATGACTTTAAACCATGACCAAGCATGCATCAATATACTGTAGCTCTTCTGTACTACTACTGTGGCTGTTCTTGTCTTGCGCTCCTATTTTGGTGACTTATCCTGTTTTTTTGGTATTTTCCTATAGCAGTTTCATGTCTTCCTTGAGCGCTATTCCCCGCACCTGCTTAGTTTTAGCAATCAAGAATATTTCAGTTGTTGCTACCCTTCTTTTTGGGGACATTGTTGATTGTCATGTCATGTTCGGATGCACATTGTGGACGCCGTCTTGGCTCCACAGTAAGTCTTTGCTGTCGTCCAGCATTCTGTTTTTGTTTACTTTGCGCCAGTTCAGTTTTAGTTTTGTTCCCCAAGCTTCAATGCCTTTTCTTAGGGGCACTCACCTTTTGTTTATTTTTGGTTTTAGCCTTAAATATATTTTCACCTGCATGCTGTCTCCCACATATTGTGGTCACGACAAAACAATTAGCTACCTGCTGCCACCTACTGATATGGAAGAGTATGACATTATTACGCTGCCGAGCTCTAGACAGCACCGACACTCACATTAATTGCAGACTATAATTACTTGTCCAGGGTGTACACGCCTTCCGCCCTATTGTAGCTGAGATAGGCACCAGCGCCCCCCGCAACCCCAAAAAGAAAATAAGTGGTAGAAAATACTCTGGAATGCCCTCCCGGTAACAGTTCGAGATGCTACCTCAGTAGAAGCATTTAAGTCTCATCTTAAAACTCATCTGTATACTCTAGCCTTTAAATAGACCTCCTTTTTAGACCAGTTGATCTGCCGCTTCTTTTCTTTCTCCTATGTCCCCCCCTCCCTTGTGGAGGGGGTCCGGTCCGATGACCATGGATGAAGTACTGACTGTCCAGAGTCGAGACCCAGGATGGACCGCTCGTCGGGACCCAGGATGGACCGCTCGCCTGTATCGGTTGGGGACATCTCTACGCTGCTGATCCGCTTGAGATGGTTTCCTGTGGACGGGACTCTCACTGCTGTCTTGGAGCCACTATGGATTGAACTTTCACAGTATCATGTTAGACCCGCTCGACATCCATTGCTTTCGGTCCCCTAGAGGGGGGGGGGGGTTGCCCACATCTGAGGTCCTCTCCAAGGTTTCTCATAGTCAGCATTGTCACTGGCGTCCCACTGAATGTGAATTCTCCCTGCCCACTGGGTGTGAGTTTTCCTTGCCCTTTTGTGGGTTCTTCCGAGGATGTTGTAGTCGTAATGATTTGTGCAGTCCTTTGAGACATTTGTGATTTGGGGCTATATAAATAAACATTGATTGATTGATTGAGAGAAAATGGATGGATGGAATTACTTGTTTGCAAAAAATATTTTTACCCCAGATAGGTGAAATTACATAATCTCCCAGGGCACACCAAACTGTATTTTACAGCACACTTTGCCGCGGCACAGTGGTTGAAAAACACTGTATTAGGAGACATGTTATCTGGTGTTATGTTTTGACCTATTATACAAAACCAACTTTTCTGACCTAATGGTACCTACTAATCAGGGGTGTAAACAAAATAAAATAAATCAGATTAATCATGATTCTTTTGTAACTATTCATAATTGCTAAAAAAAAAAAAAAAGCAACATTTTTTATTTTTAAAAAATGTATTAAGCAAATGAGTTTCTTTGTAGTAATATAGAAACTAAACAGAGCCTTTTATCTATTTATGGAGGAATGTAGTTATCATAGAACTGGTATCCAATGTTATTAAAAAAAAATAGTGTGACGATCTGTCACATTTACGTCCGGTTATGCTTCTTTAGTTTGTTTATTTCTTGAGTAGTGCTCTTAATTCCTGCATGTCTCCCTCAGCGCTTTTCTCCCTCACCTGCCACTGATTATCAGACTGGTCACACCTGTTAGTGGTTTCCAATTAGACTTCTTTATAAACCGGCCTGCCCTGCACACAGGGCTTGATGATTGCTTCCAGTTGGCATGTTCCATGCATGTACACGGCCCAGTTGTACTATTTCCTTTGGGCATTAAAGTCATGTTTACCTGCGCTACACCTGCCATGTCTGCATATTGGGCTTCAAGACCAACAGAACCTGACATGTAGATTTTGAATCGATATTGAATCGTTACCCCCAAGAGTCGAATCAAATGCTGAGGTGCCCAAAGATTCACAGCCCTACTGTTGATCAATCATCAATCAATGTTTATTTATATAGCCCCAAATCACAAATGTCTCAAAGGACTGCACAAATCATTACGACTACAACATCCTCGGAAGAACCCACAAAAGGGCAAGGAAAACTCACACCCAGTGGGCAGGGAGAATTCACATTCAGTGGGACGCCAGTGACAATGCTGACTATGAGAAACCTTGGAGAGGACCTCAGATGTGGGCAACCCCCCCCCCTCTAGGGGACCGAAAGCAATGGATGTCGAGCGGGTCCAACATGATACTGTGAAAGTTCAATCCATAGTGGCTCCAAGACAGCAGTGAGAGTCCCGTCCACAGGAAACCATCTCAAGCGGATCAGCAGCGTAGAGATGTGTGTTTGCCATCTACATAAGTCTCAAAAGCTTAAGAGCGTCCGATCTTGTAGTCGTCGCAGAAGTCAATAAGCCCCTTCTTGTCTACCCTCTTGTTGGGGGAGCATTCATCCTCCGTTGTTGCTATTTCTAATAAAAAGTAGCGTGCAGTTCAGACTTGGGCAAATTAAGGCCCGGGGGCCACATGCGGGCCGTTAAACTTTTCAATCTGGCCCGCCGGACATTCCCAAATATTTTTTGTAGATCTTTAAGGTAGAAACTGTAGCTGCCATTATGATGTGTTCTAATGACCGTAAGTGTTCAACTATACCAGGGGTCGGCAACCAAAAATGTTGAAAGAGCCATATCGGACCAAAAATACAAAATCAAATCAGTCTGGAGCCACAAAAAATTAAAATCCACCCCGCGACACCGAAGGGAATAAGCGGTAGAAAATGAACGGATTACATACAGTTTGAGATGTAAATGGAATTAAAATGACTTAAATGAAACTTAATCAGCTCAAATATAGCTACAAATGAGGCATAATGATGCAATATGTACATTTTTAGCTAGCCTGAATAGCATGTTAGCATCAATTAGCTTGCAGTGACTAAATATGTCTGATTAGCACTCCACACAAGTCAATAACATCAACAAAACTCACCTTTGTGCATTCACGCACTATGTTAAAAGTTTGGTGGACAAAATGAGACGGAAAAAGAAGTGGCATAAAACACTACTAGAAAGTCGGAGGAAGTTATACATGTAAACAAACTATGGTGGGTTCGAGGATCGTCAAAACTAGTAGGACAAAACGGCGCTCGCCAAATACTCGGATCAGTGAAGCATGTTTAATACCAACAGTGTGCTTTATAACAATTAGGGAGGTTTATGTCATCTTTTTCCTCCTACTGAAACCAAATTAAAACAAAAAGATGTTTTTGTCCCCTTATCTTTTTTCCATTTTTCAGAGAGCCACTAGGGCGGCGCTATATGGCTCTAGACCCACATGGGTTGCCGACCCCCGAATTATACAAAGTATTTCAATGGTTGGAATATGCGCTTATGGATGATATACCAGTTACAATGGTAATCTAACTATTTAGTTACTATGGTCATCTACGTCACAGCAGCTCAAACGAGGCACCAAGCAGTGTGGGCGGGAAGCGTTTCCATAGATAGAGCTTTACACAACAAAGTTCTAAAGCTTAGTGATATATCAGATGTATCAGATTGTAGGTGGGTTTATTTTGTACCTCTTGTTCACATTTCACTGTTTGTTGCATTTTTTTTGGCGTTTCACTTAATTGTAAAATATGTCAATCAAAAGATGGTGTGGCCTTCATATTTTGTCAATATTCAGTGTTTTATCGTTCATAGAAAAAATAAAAATTCCATTACGTTTTTTAATGCGGTCTGTCATAACGTTTTTAGCATTTAATCAGACATTATTGTGAAGTTTTGTATTAGTGTCCCTAAAAATAGATATACCGGCCCCCAGACACATATTTTCTCTGAATGTGGCCCCCGAGTCAAAATAGTGTAGTTCCTACTTAGTCTGTCTGCAATCCCGCTATGGAAGAGCTAAAAACTACCAGTACAACAAATCCGACAGGGAGAAGACGCTGTCGAAGTGGAGTCAATCAATCAATCAATGTTTATTTATATAGCCCCAAATCACAAATGTCTCAAAGGACTGCACAAATCATTACGACTACAACATCCTCGGAAGAACCCACAAAAGGGCAAGGAAAACTCACACCCAGTGGGCAGGGAGAATTCACATTCAGTGGGACGCCAGCGACAATGCTGACTATGAGAAACCTTGGAGAGGACCTCAGATGTGGGCAACCCCCCCCTCTAGGGGACCGAAAGCAATGGATGTCGAGCGGGTCTAACATGATACTGTGAAAGTTCAATCCATAGTGGCTCCAAGACAGCAGTGAGAGTCCCGTCCACAGGAAACCATCTCAAGCGGATCAGCAGCGTAGAGATGTCCCCAACCGATACAGGCGAGCGGTCCATCCTGGGTCACGTAAATAAGACATCCCATGAAGAGACGGTCAGAAAGCGGCTTGAAGATGATCTGTAACACAATCTATGTACATTTTGACGAAAGATCCACACATCTTTTGTAGACCATAAAGAAATTCTCAGACTTGTCACTGACAGGTTGGATTAAGTTTTAGTGTTTCCTCTGTGTTTATGCTCTTATTTTGGTTCAGTTTCCTGCTTGTCTGCCTGAGAGCTGTTTCCCCTGACCTGCAGCTGATTGGCAGCCTGGCCACACCTGGTGTCAATCAGCCGACTACTATTTATACCTCCCTCTCCTCCCAGTCAGTGCTGGAGTAAAGTCAGATGGTTCCTGTTTGCTGTATGATGTTACCTGTTTCCAGTTTGCCTGTTTCCTGCTTCCTGATTCCTGCATTTTATTTTTGACATTAAAGTCATGATTTCCTCGCATCTTGGGGTTCGTCACCAGCACTTCCTGACAGAAATGTTTTAAATGTCAAAAAAAACATCTTAGTATGACCCCTTTAATGCATCCTATAATCCGGTGCGTCTTTTGTATCAAAATACACTTTTTATAATGCACTGCACCATATTAAAGTTAAAGTACCAATGATTGTCACACACACACAGTAGGTGTGTCGAAATGATTATCTGTATTTGACCCATCACCCTTGATCACCCCCTGGGAGGTGAGGGGAGCAGTGGGCAGCAGCGGTGGCCACGCCCAGGATTAATTTATGGGAATTTATCCCCCAATTCTAACCCTTGATGCTGAGTGCCAAGCAGGGAGGCAATAGGTCCCATTTTTATAGTCTTTGGTATGACTCGGCCGGGGTTTGAACTCACATATGGTCCGAAATTTCCAGTATTGTATTCATTACACTCTAGCTGTGTGATTGTAACGTGCATCTTAGTTATAGTTTTGATTAGCAAACGTGGAGGTGTTGAAATTGTCATGTAAAATCAAGAATCGTAATCGATAACTTGTTCTCGGAAGAATTCATGTAAATTAGCAACAAGCTAGCATATTTTGAAAAGTGGAGTTTTAGTATATATATAAGTTGATTCTTCATGGAAAACTGCTTAAAAAGTGCTTAAAGGCAGTCCGGCTAAAGTGCTGCTTGAGTGCTTGTTTCCCGGCAAAGTGTTTGAGCCGATACCAATCATCCTGTTGCTTCTCAAGCATACAGTAGTTGTGTAAATACTTGTTTTGTTGTTATGGCAGTCAAACATAAGAGATATCTTCAGACTTCACTATGATGGCAATATGACTCAAGTTAACAACACCAACATTTGATATGCCATACATCCATTTTCTTCCGCTTGTCCCTTTTGGGGTCGCATGAGCCTATCTCAGCTGCATTCGGGCAGAAGGCAGCGTACACCCTGGACAAGTCGCCACCTCATCGCAGGGCCAACACAGATAGACAGACAACATTCACACTCACATTCACACACTAGGGTCTATTTAGTGTTGCCAATCAACCTATCCCCAGGTGCATGTCTTTGGAGGTGGGAGGAAGCCGGAGTACCCGGAGGGAACCCACGCAGTCACGGGGAGAACATGCAAACTCCACACAGAAAGATCCTGAGCGCAGGATACAACCCAGGACCTTCGTATTGTGAGGCAGACGAACTAACTAACCCCTCTTCCACCATGCTGTCCAGATTTGATATGTTCCATTAAAAATATAGAACATTGCACGCGGCGCTCAAAAATCTTTAAAAATGTTTTAGTACGACTTTGGTAAGCTGTGAAGCCGCACCGCTTGATAGAATGTCTTCGCATTAAACATACGAAGATTATTATGGTGTGTTTAAAGTAAGACATATTATCTGGCGTTTTGTTTTGCAAAATTATGCCAAAGCAACTTTTCTTACCTTCTGGTGCCTGCTGATTGTATTTGGGATCTACAAAAATCCTGAAAAATTGCGCGTGTCCGCCTTTGCAGTCCGTGGAGACAATGTGGTAGATTAAGCTTCTTTTTTTCTCTTTTTGTTATGGGACATTCATCCTCCACTGTTGCCATTTCTAACATAAAGTAGTGTAAAGTTCTTACTTATATCTGTCAGTAAACTCGCCATGAAAGCGGTAAAACATACCGGTGTAGTGAGTTTACATTATTCACCCAAGGAACTTTAGTTATTAGAGTTCAGGTCGGACGTTTTTTCACGGGACACATTTCCGGCCTTGATGTTGTTTCCGGATGAGGAGATGCTGCTCTGTTATTGATTGAAGTAAAGTCTGAATGTCATTAAAACAGTTAGCGCCATCTTTTGACATTTCTTCCACTCCCGTCTTTGCACGCTACACCGCTTCAACAAAGATGACGGAGAGAAGATGCTGCCGAAGGTTACCCGTGTAAATAAGACCGCCCACAAAACGGCGCATCCAGAAGCGACTGTCAAAAAGCGGCTTGAAGGTGATCTGAAAACATAATCTATGCAAAATTTTGACCAAAGAACCAACATTACATGTTATGTAAACCACAAGGAAGTGTTTTCAATTTAGAAAAAACATAATAATAATAATAATAATATGACTCCTTTAATGCGACCTATAGTCCGGTGCGCCTTTTGTAGGAAAAAAGATCGAAAATAGACCATTCATCGGCAGTGCGCCTTATAATCCGGTGCGCCCTATGGTCTGGAAAATACGGTAATTTGTATATGTTGATGCAGCATTTAAAAGAGCACCATCAAATCATCCGTGGTTGCATAGCAACTGTACACTTACAGCTGGTGCTTGCTCGCCCTCGGTGTCAAAACTATGACCTCCTATTGTTGTTACTATAACAGCCTGCAGGGTTAATATAGCTGGCTTCTCTTTCTTCCCCTCCATTTATCTTCTTTATTTTGTATTCCAAGTTAGCATTACATGTATGTATTGTTGCATTTGGACAATTGTATTGTTGATAATAGAGGTAAAGTATTGTTATTATTCATTAGTGGGACATAGAAGAAAAAGAAAAGAAACGGCAGATCAACTGGTCTAAAAAGGGAGTCTATTTAAAGGCTAGAGTATACAAATGAGTTTTATTTAATAATACAACTCTAACATTTGACAACCAAACAATTAAACAAGGCGACACGGTAAAGAATCTGGGTATTATCTTCGACCCAACTCTCTCCTTTGAGGCACACATTAAAAGCGTTACTAAAACGGCCTTCTTTCATCTCCGTAATATCGCTAAAATTCGCTCCATTCTGTCCACTAAAGACGCTGAGATCATTATCCATGCGTTTGTTACGTCTCGCCTCGACTACTGTAACATATTATTTTCGGGTCTCCCCATGTCTAGCATTAAAAAATTACAGTTGGTACAAAATGCGGCTGCTAGACTTTTGACAAGAACAAGAAAGTTTGATCACATTACGCCTGTACTGTATATACCTTTATATACATATATACATACATATATACCTATACTGTATATACCTTTATATACATATATACATACATATATACCTATACTGTATATACCTTTATATACATATATACATACATATATACCTATACTGGCTCACCTGCACTGGCTTCCTGTGCACTTAAGATGTGACTTTAAGGTTTTACTACTTACGTATAAAATACTACACGGTCTAGCTCCATCCTATCTTGCCGATTGTATTGTACCATATGTCCCGGCAAGAAATCTGCGTTCAAAGGACTCCGGCTTGTTAGTGATTCCCAAAGCCCAAAAAAAGTCTGCGGGCTATAGAGCGTTTTCCGTTCGGGCTCCAGTACTCTGGAATGCCCTCCCGGTAACAGTTCGAGATGCCACCTCAGTAGAAGCATTTAAGTCTCACCTTAAAACTCATTTGTATACTCTAGCCTTTAAATAGACTCCCTTTTTAGACCAGTTGATCTGCCGTTTCTTTTCTTTTTCTTCTATGTCCCACTCTCCCTTGTGGAGGGGGTCCAGTCCGATCCGGTGGCCATGTACTGCTCGCCTGTGTATCGGCTGGGGACATCTCTGCGCTGCTGATCCGCCTCCGCTTGGGATGGTTTCCTGCTGGCTCCGCTGTGAACGGGACTCTCGCTGCTGTGTTGGATCCATTGTGGATTGAACTTTCACAGTATCATGTTAGACCCGCTCGACATCCATTGCTTTCCTCCTCTCCAAGGTTCTCATAGTCATCATTGTCACCGATGTCCCACTGGGTGTGAGTTTTCCTTGCCCTTATGTGGGCCTACCGAGGATGTCGTGGTGGTTTGTGCAGCCCTTTGAGACACTAGTGATTTAGGGCTATATAAGTAAACATTGATTGATTGATTGATTATCAATAGTTTTATTTCTATTGGTATTTGTACTACTCCATGTGTAGTGTGATAATGTTCATTGTCATTTCTGTATTGATTCTTTTACCAACTGCTTCTTTGCTATCACTTCAACCATCATATTTGTACATATCCTATTTGCTAATGTTGTTCTATTGTTGTTGTTGTTATTGGTATTGTTGTCTTTGCCGTTTTTGTTTTTCTCTCTCTTATCCGCCTCTGGTCCCCACAATTTCCCCCTCTGTCTTCATTTTTTTTCCCTCTTTCTATCCCCTCCTGCTCCAGCCTGACTGAACCAAATGATAATATAAATATATTTGATAAAGTCAAATACAAATAAGGCAACAAGAGAAATATCCCACACTTCTCTTTTGTAAAGTAAATCTGTATGATTTTCCTGAGAAGCTGGGCAGGACTAAAAAAAAATAAATAAACAAAAAAGTGTGACCTCCTATGTTTTACTTGATGGCACATCCAAACACAAACACTCACTGACACACTCAAAGCACGGGCGTACTTGCACTGTGCTCCTCCATAGAAAAGGCCTGGTTCTCCTGGAAGGCTTGGTGAGAATGTGCGGGGAGCTCGTCTCTGAAGTGCGAAGGAGGCGTCGTCTCGCTGGTGTCGAAGAAATCCTGCGTGCCGCATTGTGGTCGGTTCCAGAGACACAGGTGGCTTTCTGGAATGGCGTGGAACAGCAGCAGGATCCATCCCTGAACGACGAGGGCCACCGCCAGAGCGGGCTCGTCCAGCAGACGGTCCTCCGCCTTTCCGGCTCCTCCCCCTGCCTTCCCCGCCTTCCCCCTGAGCCTCACTGCTTGACTCCCATAGAGATAGAAGCCAAGCCAGGCCACCCAAAGCAATGCCGATGCCAGACTAGCCAGGAAGAGCCACACTGCGTTACACTTCCATCTCCTTTTGTCGTTCTCTCCGTCCCTGTCCTCCTCACACTCAGGTGGCCCCTCGACCCCGAACTCTCCCCCGCACAACACCACCCCTAGAGAGAGCCCCATGGCAATGAGGAGCAGCCCGAGGGTGTAGCTGCACGTCAGAGCAAAGTCCAGAGGTGGGTATTCGCAGGCCGGGTGGCCCTCCCTGACTACAGTGAGAAGGACCCATTCCGCAGAGATGATCCCCTGAACCAAGGCCAAGGCCAAGCCCAGTGCAGCCAGCGAGCTCCCGGATGGGCTGGACTTCCCAACCACCAGCCTCCTGAGCCTCACGCCCTGGACCAACAAGCTGGAGAAGCACAGGGCGAAGAGGGGTCCCCAGAAGGCCCTGCGGATCACGCACAGGACCTGGTTCTTTCCCACAAGGAACGCAAGAGAGATGAGGAATATCCCAAGGAGCGTGCCCAGGAGCAGCAGAAGGGGGCCCACGCCAGAACGCCTGGCCGGGTCGGAGATGGAGCGAAGTTTGACGAGCAGGAGCGCGGACAGGATCAGGGATGTGAGGCCCCCGCAGCAGGCCAGCGCCTCCAGAACAACACCCCACACCGACTCCAAGTCACACAGCACTCTGTATGGAGGCTCCACATTCTCACTACACCCCAGTGGAGGCGGCGGCGACGGGTGCGAGGTGCAACAGCCGACGAGTAGTGAGAGGACGACAGCGAAAGCGTAGGCGGCCATCTTTAAAGGGATGACAAAAAGAAGGAGAAACAGAACAGGTTCATCATTGAGTACAGAATCCGCATCAAGCTGTCACATATCAGAAAGGAATATTCTCCTCTCTCCGAAAACACACTCATGCACTCTCAGCACAGAAAAGAACCGCTTTTAGCGCTGGGCAATAGTTTCCATGGCAACGGGAAACAGCGTGGGCTGACATGGCACACTGGGCTTTGAGAAGTGCGGCTTTATGGGAACCAAAAACACATCCTTGTTGTGATGCACGGATCTGAAGGTGAAAGTCTGCAGATTTAGAACAAATCCAAATGGAATCGTGTCAAACTTACCTTGTAGGAATTCTTTACTCCAATTCTTAATAGTTCATAATAAAGATGAGTCTCATTCTTCCATTCGTCATTTCGGCACCAGATCAAATTGGACACAGTAAAATCCTCAGGCTGTCAGAGACCAAAAGGCTTCCAAGTTCTGTCTTTAAAAAGATGATGTGCTGATTATCACATACTTATTAAAATACGTGAGGATCAGTTTTGTACGACATCTCAAATGTCTCTTCCTCTCTCTTGCACCCTCTGTCCTCCTCTTGCTCTCCGTCAGTCGGTCTGCTTGTTTCTCTCTCCCTGCTTCATGCTGACTGTGCGGAGGTGTCAACAGAGATGCAATCCCAGCTTTGGTGCGTGCTCACCCACACACGGGAAGCAGGGACTGCTGGTGCGCCTGTCTAACCAGGAAATAACACCACTTCACATTCAAGGCGGTTCTTGTCCAGCTTGGCACTTGTACCTCAGATCAGTTCTCACTTGGACCGGAATAGGCGACAATTGTTCACCTCAGACGAAAACAATGATCGGCCATACCTTCACCTCCAAAGGTGTCAGCTGAGAAAGAACCTGGAGTGATGAAGGCAGATGGTCGGCGCTCTGAGGCCACGTTGCGATCCTTGTAGGAAACGTTACATAACAACCTATCTGGCATTACACGGCCAAGTCTCCCATTTGGACGGACTAATCTCCTGCCCTGGAGATGAGCTGGAGAAGGTTCTGAAGGAGACCGTGTGTTGGATTAATTGTAAATAAGTCATCTCATTTTTATTCAAATATTATTGTTTGCAGATTGTATTGTACCATATGTCCCGGCAAGAAATCTGCGTTCAAAGGACTCCGGCTTATTAGTGATTCCCAAAGCCCAAAAAAAGTCTGCGGGCTATAGAGCGTTTTCCGTTCGGGCTCCAGTACTCTGGAATGCCCTCCCGGTAACAGTTGGAGATGCTACCTCAGTAGAAGCATTTAAGTCTCACCTTAAAACTCATTTGTATACTCTAGCCTTTAAATAGACTCCCTTTTTAGACCAGTTGATCTGCCGTTTCTTTTCTTTTTCTCCTATGTCCCACTCTCCCTTGTGGAGGGGGTCCGGTCCGATCCGGTGGCCATGTACTGCTTGCCTGTGTATCGGCTGGGGACATCTCTGCGCTGCTGATCCGCCTCCGCTTGGGATGGTTTCCTGCTGGCTCCGCTGTGGACGGGACTCTCGCTGCTGTGTTGGATCCGCTTTGGACTGGACTCTCGCGACTGTGTTGGATCCATTGAGGATTGAACTTTCACAGTATCATGTTAGACCCGCTCGACATCCATTGCTTTCCTCCTCTCTAAGGTTCTCATAGTCATCATTGTCACCGATGTCCCACTGGGTGTGAGTTTTCCTTGCCCTTATGTGGGCCTACCGAGGATGTCGTGGTGGTTTGTGCAGCCCTTTGAGACACTGGTGATTTAGGGCTATATAAGTAAACATTGATTGATTGATTGATGCATTGTTAGACAAACTGAAGAGAAACTAAACTTGGCGTTAGATTGAACTTAGGTTGACCTGCCAACCTCAAGGAGTAGTTTGCAGATGAGACAGAGCAACACAGGAAGTTACTGTATCTTTTGTATTTGCATGTGTTATGTTCTCAATATAGGTGTTATGTTTCCAACACAGCTGTAAATCCCCCTCCTCCCTTAGTACAGCTGTGTGTGTGTGTGTGTGTGTGTGTGTGTGTGTGTGTGTGTAAGTGTAATGCAGGTCCTCCCGAATGAATTAGAAGGCGAGGGGAGCGGGAGAAAGGTTCCAAGAGTGAGTTGGAGCCTCGTACAAGAAAAGCAATCACTGGTTTGTCTTCTATTCTCTGTTTGTCATGTTTTTTGATCATGTCTTGTTTGGCTATGTTCTGTTGACCTTTGGACTCTTTAAGTTCCTGTTTTTTTTCTGTCATGTCTTTTTGATCATGTCTTGTTTGGCTATGTTCTGTTGACCTTTGGACTCTTTAAGTTCCTGTTTTTTTTCTGTCATGTCTTTTTGATCATTTCTTGTTTGGCTATGTTCTGTTGACCATTGGACTCTTTAAGTTCCTGTTTTTTTTCTGTCATGTCTTTTTGATCATGTCTTGTTTGGCTATGTTCTGTTGAGCATTGGACTCTTTAAGTTCCTGTTTTTTTTCCACTCCCTTGTCTGGTTTCCTTGGTTACTCATTGTGTCCACATGTCTTTGATTAGTGCTCACTTGCCTCCCGAGCACTAATCGGAGGCAATATTTAAGCTTGTCTTTGCCAGTCAGATGGCCTGGCGTCATTCTGTCACGGCGGGGGTGGGTCGCAGCATGCGGCAGGGTCGTTCTCCCAGGAAGGCAGACCGACAACTCGGGACATTGCGTTTAGGTAAAAACATGATTTAATTGTCACTAAAAAGGTACAAAGAAAAAGCGCTCACTGCGGAGGCACAACTTGGCTAAAGAAACAAAACTAACACTTTAACATAAACTATGAACATCACGCAAACAAGACTTAAGACTGTGACTAGAAAAGAACAGCATGAACTTTGGCATGAAACAAGAACAGAGCATGGAACAAACACAATGACGCCAGGCCGACTGACTGGCAAAGACGAGCTTAAATACTGCCTCCGTTTAGTGCTCGTTAGCAGGTGAGCACTAATCAGAGACGGGTGGACACAAAGAGTAACCAAGGAAACCAGACAAGGGAGTGGAAAAAAACAGGAACTTAAATAGTCCAAAGGTCAACAGAACATAGCCAAACAAGACATGATCAAAAAGACATGACACTGTTTCTGTGTCTATATACTGTAATTATTCATGGTATTTGACCCTGACATCGTGGCGAGCAGCAAGTGCCATAGGACTTGGCAAACGGGCCACTTTGGATCAGGGTGGACTGTTGCTGGCGGAGTCGACATTAGTGACAGATTATAGGCAGACACCCGGAGATGCCAAAGCTGGTTTGTGGTACGCAAATAAACTGAAGAGAGACACACAAACACATAAGTAGAGAGCAGCCAGACATGAGAGTTTTAATCATTTTAATTGCATCATAAGAAGCACAATAAAAAAACGCAGTAGGGAAACAGTATTTTGTGTTTCTCTTTTCCCTGCGTTTCAATCTTTGGTACAGTAGCACCAAATTCTGGGCCCCCGTACACAAGGATTCTATAAAGGGCCGCCCATCCCACCATAAACCCAACGGGCCATATAGAGCTTGAAAGTGTGACGTGGAAACGCAATGCATTGTGGGTCTTGCTTGACTCTGAAAAGCTTATGTACATGGCTGAATACCAGACTCGTTGCTTATCGGTAGGTCGTGAGTTCAAACCCCGGCCGAGTCACACCAAAGACTATAAAAATGGGACCATTACCTGCCTGCTTGGCACTCAGCATCAAGGGCTGTAATTGGGGGTTAAATTACCAAAAATGATTCCCGGGCGGGCACGGCCCCCGCTGCTGCTCACTGCTCCCCTGACCTCCCTTTGGGTGATCAAGGGTGATGGGTACAATGCAGAGAATAATTTCGCCACACCTAGTATGTGTGTGACAATCATGGGTACTTTAACGTTTTTTAACTTTAAGTTTTGTTTTTGTCTTTAACAAGTTCAAAAGTATGTGTGCCTCGCAATACGAAGGTCCTGGGTTCGATCCTGGGCTCGGGATCTTTCTGTGTGGTGTTTGCATGTTCTCCCCGTGACTGCGTGGGTTAGGCTTAGACAAACTTTAATGATCCACAAGGGAAATTGTTCTAAAATTGTTTTCCTTCAAAGACATGCACCTGGGGATAGGTTGATTGGCAACCCTAAATTGGCCCTAGTGTGTGAATGTTGTCTGTCTATCTATTTAATGTGGTTGGAGTGTCCGCCCTGACATCGGTAGGTGAGTTCAAAACCCGGCCGAGTCATATCAAAGACTCCCTTTTTAGACTCCCTTTTTAGACCAGTTGATCTGCCGTTTCTTTTCTTTTTCTTCTATGTCCCACTCTCCTTTGTGGAGGGAGTCCGGTCCGATCCGGTGGCCATGTACTGCTCGCCTGTGTATCGGCTGGGGACATCTTTGCGCTGCTGATCAGCCTCCGCTTGGGATGGTTTCCTGCTGGCTCCGCTGTGAACGGGACTCTCGCTGCTGTGTTGGATCCGCTTTGGACTGGACTCTCGCGACTGTGTTGGATCCATTGTGGATTGAACTTTCACAGTAGCATGTTCTCATAGTCATCATTGTCACCGATGTCCCACTGGGTGTGAGTTTTCCTTGCCCTTATGTGGGCCTACCGAGGATGTCGTAGTGGTTTGTGCAGCCCTTTGAGACACTAGTGATTTAGGGCTATATAAGTAAACATTGATTGATTGATTGACTATAAAAATGGGACCCATTACCTCCCTGCTTGGCACTCAGCATCAAGGGTTGAAATTGGGGGTTATATCACCAAAATGATTCCTGCTGCTGCTCACTGCTCCCCTCATCTCCCAGGGGGTGAAACAAGGGGATGGGTCAAATGCAGAGGGTAATTTCACCACACTTAGTCCACCAAGTGGTAATTTAACTCTAACTTTTATCTGCGTTGGCCCTACGATGAGCTGGAGACTTGTCTAGGTTGTACCCCGCCTTCCGCCTTTGTGCAGCTGACATAGGCTCCAGCACCCTCCGCGAGCCCAATAGGGACAAGCGGTAGAAAATGAATGGAAGAACATTGCTGAATACAAGACTATGTTCTTTGAGTTTTTTGTTTTTTTGAACAAGTTCAAAAGTACATGTTCCTCGCTATACGAAGGTCCTGGGTTCGATCCTGGGCACGGGATCTTTCTGTGTGGGCACTCCCCCGCGACCGCAGAAGGGACAAGCGGTAGAAAATGGACTCTGCGAATTTGAGGCATCATTAACAGCCACAATCTGAATATTTTTGGGGGTGAGACTGCAAATCGCCTGGATAGCATCCAGGAGGTGATCAATCTTCACTTAATGCCACCACTTGGTACGTGTTGGTGTGTTTACGGCAATTTTCACACCGGTAATTTTGAATCAAAGCATTTTTTTTTTCAGTTTCACACCTAGCATTTAGTAGGATCTTAGCATTAGCTAATCAATAAAGCATTATTGCGGACTCCAACGTCCAAGTAGACATACAATCACATACAGTACATAAAATAAATAATACAGTATAAAAGGCATTGTTCCATAATATTAAAACAGTGCTTGGGCATATTCAGTAAAAGGCATCTAATAAATACATTTAAAAAATACCACTTTAAAAATGCTTCTAGTGTTTCCATATACAGTATAGGATTGATACCTAACACAACTACACCTAGGATTAATTATCTGTATAATAAGATCAATTTTTGGACCTCTGCAGTCTACATATAAACTTAATAAACATTTGTTTTCTCAGGGTGGCGTGGAAAGTGTTTATCCCTAAACCACTAAAAAAGCTTGCTGGCACTAGAACCTCTGGGCTTTCTGAACAGGATTCTGAAACAGTCCTTATATGCAACCTTGAACCTGGAGTTTGCGCAAGCTCTCTTTCCGGAACCTCATCCAGAGGGGTGCTGTGTACTTAGGGGTGCAGTAAGCTCTAAACGAGCACACCTTTGCTTCATTAGAGCAGTAGTGAAAATTTCTCAGCAACATATTAGCTTGGACGTACAGCATCCTTCTCTGTCCAAGCATGTCACCATCAGCCTCCATTTTGCCATTGATGATGTGGTTTAAGTATTTTACATTTGTTGCACACAGACAAGGTTTGCCCCGACAAGTACAAACCCCAAAACCAGTGAAGTTGGCACGTTCTGTAATTCGTAAATAAAAACTGAATTTGCAAATCCTTTTCAACCTATATTCAATTAAATAGACTGCAAAGATAAGGTACGTAATGTTCGAACTGGAAAACTGTGTTATTTTTTTGCAAATATTGGCTAATTTGGAATTTGTTGCCTGCAACATGTTTCAAAAAAGCTGGCACCAGTGGCAGAAAAAGATTGAGAATGTTGAGGAATGCTCATCAAACACTTATTTGGAACATCCCACAGGTGAACAGGCTAATTGGGAACAGGTGTGGGCCATGATTACGAAAACTTTAACCTTAGTCCTAACATAAATAATAAATATAAATCGTTTGAGGTTCTTACTATGAAGTCTGTCACACCGCTGTCTCTACACCTGGCTGTTATCTACCGCCCCCCAGGGCCCTATTCGGACTTTATCAATGAATTCTCAGAGTTCGTTGCTGATCTAGTGACACACGCCGATAATATAATCATAATGGGGGACTTTAATATCCATATGAATACCCCATCGGACCCACCGTGCGTAGCGCTCCAGACTGTAATTGATAGCTGTGGTCTCACACAAATAATAAATGAACCCACGCATCGCAACGGTAATACGATAGACCTAGTGCTTGTCAGGGGTATCACCGTCTCCAAAGTTACGATACTCCCGTATACTAAAGTATTGTCCGATCATTACCTTATAAAATTCGAGGTTCAGACGCATGTTCGTCAAACTAATAATAATAATAACTGCTATAGCAGCCGCAACATTAATACGGCCACAACGACAACTCTTGCTGACCTACTGCCCTCGGTAATGGCACCATTCCCAAAGTATGTGGGCTCTATTGATAACCTCACTAACAACTTTAACGACACCCTGCGCGAAACCATTGATAACATAGCACCGCTAAAGTTAAAAAAGGCTCCAAAAAAGCGCACCCCGTGGTTTACAGAAGAAACTAGAGCTCAGAAATTATTATGTAGAAAGCTGGAACGCAAATGGCGCACGACTAAACTTGAGGTGCACCATCAAGCATGGAGTGATGGTTTAATAACTTATAAACGCATGCTTACCTTAGCTAAAGCTAAATATTACTCAAATCTCATCCACCGTAATAAAAACGATCCTAAATTTTTGTTTAGTACGGTAGCATCGCTAACCCAACAAGGGACCCCTTCCAGTAGCTCAACCCACTCAGCTGATGACTTTATGCAATTCTTTAGTAAGAAAATTGAAGTAATTAGAAAGGAGATTAAAGACAATGCGTCCCAGCTACAACGGGGTTCTATTAACACTGATACGATGGTATGTACTGCTTGCCTGTGTATCGGCTGGGGACATCTCTGCGCTGCTGATCCGCCTCCGCTTGGGATGGTTTCCTGCTGGCTCCGCTGTGAACGGGACTCTCGCTGCTGTGTTGGATCCGCTTTGGACTGGACTCTCGCGGCTGTGTTGGATCCATTATGGATTGAACTTTCACAGTATCATGTTAGACCCGCTCGACATCCATTGCTTTCCTCCTCTCTAAGGTTCTCATAGTCATCATTGTCACTGATGTCCCACTGGGTGTGAGTTTTCCTTGCCCTTATGTGGGCCTACCGAGGATGTCGTGGTGGTTTGTGCAGCCCTTTGAGACACTAGTGATTTAGGGCTATATAAGTAAACATTGATTGATTGATTGATTGATGATTGGGTATAAAAGCAACTTCCATGAAATGCTCAGTCATTCACAAACAAGGATGGTGGGAGGGTCCCCACTTTGTGAACAAATGCGTGAGCAAATTTTTGAACAGTTTAAGAACAACATCTCTCAACGAGCTATTTCAAGGAATTTAGGGATTTCACCATTTACGGTTTGTAATATTATCAAAAGGTTCAGAGATTCCGGAGAAATCCCTGGACGTAAGCGATGATATTACGGACATTCGATCCCTCAGGCGGAACTGCATCAAAAAGCAAGTGTGTAATCAGTGTGTAAAGGATATCACCACATGGGCTCAGGAACACTTCAGACAACCACTGTCAGAAACTAAAGTTGGTCGCTACATCTGTGAGTGCAAGTTAAAACTCTACTATGCAAAGCGAAAGCAATTTATCAATAACACCCAGAAAATCCCCCGGCTCAGCTAAAATGGACTGATGCTAATGGTTATTCAATACATTTGTGTAGAATGTACACTTCCAGAGACATAAGAACCACTAAAGTGATAACAAAGATTACAAGTGCTGACTAAACAGCTCATTATCTCTAATCTGGTAATCCAGTCATCACTTCAATCTGTCCAATAGGATCTTGTCAAGTATGGTCCAGCTCATAATCCACCTATTGTCCTGCAGGTGTCTCAAGACAATTGTCATGCACACAGAAGGCACAGGGGCTCAATGTGGTGGTCATGCTGTTGGATGTAAAGTTATCCAACACAAGAAATATGATATTATCTATGCGTTAAAAAAAAAAGATTGCTGCTTTTTTTTACTAATGCACACATGAATATAATATATATATATACATATATAATGACATGGCTGTCTTGAGTTTCCAATAATTTCTACCAGTCTTATTTTTTTGTGATAGAGGGATTGGTCACAAAAAAAAAAATCATGAAATGTGGTTCTTTTATGAATTTATTATGGGTCTACTGAAAACGTGACCAAATCTGCTGGCTCAAAAGTATACATACAGCAATGTTAATATTTGCTTACATGTCCCTTGGCAAGTTTCACTGCGATAAGGTACTTTTGGTAGACGTCCACAAGCTTCTGGTTGAATTTTTGACCACTCTTCTTGACAAAATTGGTGCGGTTCAGCTAAATTTGTTGGTTTTCTGACATGGACTTGTTTCTTCAGCATTGTCCACACGTCTAAGTGAGGACTTTCTGAAAGCCTTTCTAAAACCTTAATTCTAGTCTGATTTAGCCATTCCTTTACCACTTTTTACGTGTGTTTGGGGTCATTGTCCTGTTGGAACACCCAACTGCGCCCAAGACCCAACCTCCGAGTTGATGATTTTAGGTTGTCCTGAAGAATTTGGAGGTAATCCTCCTTTTTCATTGTCCCATTCACTCTCTGTAAAGCACCAGTTCCATTGGCAGCAAATCAGGCCCAGATCATAATACTAGTACTATGCCCAAAAAAAGTCTGCGGGCTGTAGAGCTTTTTCATTTCGGGCTCCAGTACTCTGGAATGCCCTCCCAGTAACAGTTCGAGATGCTACCTCAGTAGAAGCATTTAAGTCTCACCTTAAAACTCATTTGTATACTCTAGCCTTTAAATAGACTCCCTTTTTAGACCAGTTGATCTGCCGTTTCTTTTCTTTTTCTTCTATGTCCCACTCTCCTTTGTGGAGGGAGTCCGGTCCGATCCGGTGGCCATGTACTGCTCGCCTGTGTATCGGCTGGGGACATCTCTGCGCTGCTGATCAGCCTCCGCTTGGGATGGTTTCCTGCTGGCTCCGCTGTGAACGGGACTCTCGCTGCTGTGTTGGATCCGCTTTGGACTGGACTCTCGCGACTGTGTTGGATCCATTATGGACTGATCTTTCACAGTATCATGTTCTCATATGTTCTCATAGTCATCAGCATCATCAGTATGACAGTATCATGTTCTCATAGTCATCATTGTCACCGACGTCCGTCCCACTGGGTGTGAGTTTTCCTTGCCCTTATGTGGGCCTACCGAGGAGGTCGTAGTGGTTTGTGCAGCCCTTTGAGACACTAGTGATTTAGGGCTATATAAGTAAACATTGATTGATTGATTGATACTACCATGCTTGACGGTTTGGAATGGTGTTCCTGTGATTAAAGGCCTCACTTTTTCTCCTTCAAACATATTGCTGGGTATTGTGGCCAAGCAGCTATATTTTTGTTTCATCTGACATCACATGGACAAAGATAAGACCTTTTGGAGGAAAGTCCTGTGGTCAGATGAAACAAAAATTGAGCTGTTTGGCCACAAGTTTACAAGTGAATGTAAACTTTTGACCACATCGCCATCCCCGCCTCCTCGCCGCCATCTTGGGCCGGGTTCCAGCGTGCCCTGCCTCTCTGTCAGCTCCACCTCTCCACAGCTGCTATTTGAGCTATTTTTAGAGCAGGCCAGCGGGCGACTCATCTGGTCCTTACGGGCTACCTGTGGCCCGCGGGGGCCGCGTTGGTGACCCCTGGTATCCGTGCTTTCTTGAGCACTTTCTACAATACTGTGATAGCGACTGTGATCATTTTGGTCATAGTAACAATGATATCCATGACATTTTTAAGGTTACATCTCGAGCATTTGATCAAAGTACATTAGATCCAAGTGTAGCTAATAACGTACACAGAAACACAGATCGCATTATTTTTATTATATTGTTGTGTAGTTTACAGCATAAAACATAACACAGTGGGACCTCAGTTTTCATTAGTAATCAGTTCCAACATAGACTAAGTATTATCAAATCTACAGAAACATTTCTTTAAATAATATTCTGTTCCATACGCCCCATTTCATGACAAAACAGAATAAAAATGAAAATGATTATAGTTTCACACACAGAAAACAAGGTGAAAACAGGTAGTCACAACAAGTGAAACAGAAAAAGACAACATTTCACATCATTTATGTAGAGCAGTGGTGTCGAACTCAAATACAGAGTGGGCCAAAATTTTAAACTGAACAAAGCCGCGGGCCAAGGTTCAACAAATTAACCTTTTAAAAGGGACCCGGACAACTTTTGCATTGAATATTGAACAAGCAAGGCTTACATAACTTTATAGTGACATGCAAAATCCAGTTTCAAATAATAATTAAAGCTGCAAGCAGCGTTGGTCGGGTCCGCCTTTGGCTGTTGCCGCCGTGTCCCAAGTCCCGATCTTAGTCAGACCTACATAGAAGTTTTTTATTCCATGTCTCTATGACATTTCTAACAGAAGTTACATGCAGTTTTGTCTGTTTTTTTTCCTAGGGGGCGCTAAGCGCAATTTTGATTTTTGGGGTTTGGTTTTTTAGTAGATGGCAGTTTTTGCCAGTCCTGATGTGTGTGTAAAATTTGGTGAGTTTTGAAGCATGTTAAGGGGGTGAAATTACAGATCGGCGATTCTGGATGTTGTTGATAAATGGCTTTCGGTCTGCATAACAGAGCTTTAACTTGCACTTTGAAGCATTTTAAGGGGGTCAAATTACAGTTTAAAGAGGCAAAAAAGACATTTTTTAGGAAACTTTGCGCAGGGGTTCTTTGAAGGCGCATAAAATCCAAACCGGAGCAGTAATCAAAACTTTGTTCGACCACTTTTATCAAAAGGGTTCCATCTCAAGCAAGGCTTACATAACTTTATAGTGACATGCAAAATCCAGTTTCAAATAATAATAATAATAAAATATCAAGAATTATTGCTCAGTTTGCTACACTGATTTGCTTTAACACTGAATATGGAACAAACAACGCTTATATAACTTAATAGTGCAAATTCAACTTTCAAAAAACAAACGAAAAAAACATTAAAGGCATATTAAATGTAATTTTAATAAAACAATTTAATGTCTCTTTTCTATTTGCAGCCTTCTGAGGTAAAAATTAACATTAACTTTTTCCACAGGCTAATACATTTGAAAATAAATTGGAGGGCGGGGGGGTTGTTGATAGCGGGGGGGTTATATTGTAGCGTCCCGGAAGAGTTATTGCTGCAAGGGGTTCTGGGTATTTGTTCTGTTTTGTTTATGTTGTGTTACGGTGCGGATGTTCTCCTGAAATGTGTTTGTCATTCATTTTTGGTGTGGGTTCACAGTGTGGCGCATATTTGTAAGAGTGTTAAAGTTGTTTATACGGCCACCCTCAGTGTGACCTGTATGGCTGTTGACCAAGTATGCCTTGCATTCACATACCTGTGTGTAGAAGCCGCATATATTATGTGACTGGGCCGGCCCGCTGTTTGTATGGAGGAAAAGCGGAAGTGACGACAGGTTGTAGAGGACGCTAAAGGCAGTGCCTTTAAGGAACGCCCCCAATATTGTTGTCCGGGTGGAAATCGGGAGAAATTTGGGAGAAGGGTTGTCCATTCGGGAGGGGCACTAAAATTCGGGAGTCTCCTGGGAAAATCGGGAGGGTTGGCAAGTATGAGTATCTGTAAAGTATTAGCCCACATTTCATGTTTTGTGTGTACACAGCTAGCCAGACAGTGTATGTACTGTAGTTGTAATAACACGCATGACGTGCTGCATGTCTCATGATCAATATAAAGTTTGACTCACTCAATGGACAGTTGTCTGTTTTTTTTCCTGGTTTGTTTGGGTAAGCACTACATTTATGTCAAAAAATAGGTCGGCTTCAAATTCCACATTTTGCACCTTGGAGTCACTTCACCTCACTCTCTCGGCTTTCGTCTGCTTTAACGTCTCACTCTTCCTTCGTGCTGGCTTCAAGAAGGAGTCGTTCATCTTCTGTATATTCGGTCTCAAAAAGAGAATCCTCATTTGTCCAAAATTAGTAGTTTTCGTCATGTGTATTGAGTCTGCCATGATTAGAACACACACTCGTGTTTGATTCCGGAAGTGGGAACACAGTTGTTGCCAGAAGTCGGACGTGAGCTGCTATGGAAGTGCAAATCAAAGCACTGAAAAAAAGTCAGTGATTGAATGATTAAAATGATCAAAAGTGGAAGAAAAATGGATTTTCAGCCACTTCAACCATTGCCTAACCAGCTGGTCTCAGGCTAGTCAGAGTTAAAAAAAAAACAAAAAAAAAACATTGGAAATTTTGTACAAATAAGCAATTAGAGTTAAGGATAAAAATAAACTTAGGCACTATAATCACTGTGCCATTCTAAAAAAAAATACAGTATTTTAAACTGGGACAGCCTTCACACATTTGCAGACTTAAAAGTGACCTACAAAAAAATAATCATTAACTTTAGAATTTGATGCCAGCAACACGTTACAAAGAAGTTGGGAAAGGTGGCAATAATCAATCAATCAATCAATCAATGTTTATTTATATAGCCCCAAATCACAAATGTCTCAAAGGACTGCACAAATCATTACGACTACAACATCCTCGGAAGAACCCACAAAAGGGCAAGGAAAACTCACACCCAGTGGGCAGGGAGAATTCACATCCAGTGGGACGCCAGTGACAATGCTGACTATGAGAAACCTTGGAGAGGACCTCAGATGTGGGCAACCCCCCCCCCCCCCTCTAAATACTGATAAAGTTGAGGAATGCTCATCAAACACTTATTTGGAACATCCCACAGGTGTGCAGGCTAATTGGGAACAGGTGGGTGCCATGATTGGGTATAAAAACAGCTTCCCAAAAAATGCTCAGTCTTTCACAAGAAAGGATGGGGCGAGGTACACCCCTTTGTCCACAACTGCGTGAGCAAATAGTCAAACAGTTAAAGACAAGATATTTGATGTTCAAACTCATAAACTTTATTTATCTTTTGCAAATAATAATTAACTTAGACTTTCATGGCTGCAACACATGCCAAAGTAGTTGGGAAAGGGCATGTTCACCACTGTGTTACATCACCTTTTCTTTTCACAACACTCAATAAACGTTTGGGAACTGAGGAAACTTAATTGTTGAAGCTTTGAAAGTGGAATTCTTTCCCATTCTTGTTTTATGTAGAGCTTCAGTCCTTCAACATCCAGGTCTCCGCTGTCCTATTTTACGTTTCATAATGCGCCACACATTTTTGATGGGAGACAGGTCTGGACTGCAGGCGGGCCAGGAAAGTACCCGCACTCCTTTTTACGAAGCCACACTGTTGTAACACGTGCTGAATTTTGCTTGGCATTGTCTTGCTGAAATAAGCAGGGGCGTCCATGAAAAAGACGGCGCTTAGATGGCAGCATATGTTGTTCCAAAACCTGTCTGTACCTTTCAGTATTAATGGTGCCTTCACAGATGTGTAAGTTACCCATGCCTTGGGAACTAATGCACCCCCATACCATCACAAATGCTGTTTTTTTAACTTTGCGTCGAGATGGTTCGCTTCCCCTCTGGTCCGGATGACAAGATGTTGAATATTTCCAAAAACAATTTGAAATGTGGACTCGTCAGACCACAGAACACTTTTCTGCTTTGCATCAGTCCATCTTAGATGATCTCGGGCCCAGAGAAGCCGGCGGCGTTTCTGGATGTTGTTGATAAATACCTTTCGCTTTGCATAGTAGAGCTTTAACTTGCACTTACAGATGTAGCGACGAACTGTATTTAGTGACAGTGGTTTTCTGAAGTGTTCCTGAGCCCATGTGGTGATATCCTTTAGAGATTGATGTCGGTTTTTGATACAGTGCCGTCTGAGGGATCGAAGGTCACGGTCATTCAATGTTGGTTTCCGGATGCCGCTTACGTGGAGTGAATTCTCCAGATTCTCTGAACCTTTTGATGATATTGTGGAGCGTAGATGTTGAAATCCCGAAATTTCTTGCAATTGCACTTTGAGAAATGTTGTTCTTAAACTGTTTGACTATTTGCTCACGCAGTTGTGGACAAAGGGGTGTACCTCGCCCCATCCTTTCTTGTGAAAGACTGAGCATTTTTTGGGAATCCGTTTTTATACCCAATCATGGCACCCACCTGTTCCCAATTAGCCTGCACACCTGTGGGAAGTTCCAAATAAGTGTTTGATGAGCATTCCTCAACTTTATCAGAATTTATTGCCACCTTTCTCAACTTCTTTGTCACATGTTGCTGGCATCAATTTCTAAAGTTAATGAATATTTGCAAAAAAAAAATGTTTATCAGTTTGAACATCAAATATGTTGTCTTTGTAGCATATTCAACTGAATATGGCTTGAAACTGATTTGCAAATCATTGTATTCCGTTTATATTTACATCTAACAAGATTTCTCAACTCATATGGAAACAGGGTTTGAGTAACTCTGCTCCCCAATTGCTCTGCGAGGCAATTCCAAGACTGCAAAGTGGTACCAGATCTACCACCCGAGCAACGTCAAAAGGCAACTGTTGCGTTCCATTCTGTAGAACAGTGGTCCCCAACCTTTTTGTATCTGCGGACCGGTCAACGCTTAATAATTTGTCCCGCGGCCCGGGGGGGGGATTCACCTCTAAATGGGTGAATTTTGGCGAATTAAACGCCTTTCTATTATTTGCTCTCGGAGCGATGACGTTACGTTGTGACGTCACCTAGGTAGTCAACCGCCATGTGGTGATATCCTTTACACACATTATAAACATCGAGTCAAATCAGCTCTGTTATTTTCCGTTTTTTCGACTGTTTTCCGTACCTTGGAGAGATCATGCCTCGTCGGTGTGTTGTCGGAGGGTGTAACAACACGATCAGGGACGGATTCAAGTTGATTTACGTAGAATGTGCATCGATTAGCACGGCATGCTAATCGATGCCAACATGCTATTTAGGCTAGCTGTATGTACATTTGTAGCTATATTTGCATCCAGCCTTTCCTTCCACCCACATTTAATGCCAAACACACACTTACCAATCGACAGATTTAAGTTGCTCCAGTGTCACAAGATGCGAAAGTCCCTCGTTTGGTCTGCACATTTTACCGGCGATGCTAAGGCAGACATGGCCGAATAGCGTCAATAGCTATTCGCTCAATAGCTTCAGTTTCTTCTTCAATTTCTTTTTCGCTATCTGCCTCCATACTCCAACCATCCGTTTCAAAAGATGCGAAAGTCCCTCGTTTGGTCCGCACATTTTACCGGCGATGCTACAACAGACATGGCACAGAGATGAATGGATACCCTGCGACACTCAAAGCAGACGCATTTCCAACGATAAAGTCAACGAAATCACAAAGGTGAGTTTTGTTGATGTTATTTACTTATGTGCTAATCAGACATATTTGGTCGCGGCATGACTGCCAGCTAATCGATGCTAACATGCTATTTAGGCTAGCTGTATGTACATTTGTAGCTGTATTTGCATCCAGCATTTCCCAAATTTAATGCCAAACAAACACTTACCAATCGACGGATTTAAGTTGCTCCAGTGTCAATGCGAAAGTCCCAATCGTTCGGTCTGCACATTGTACCGGCGATGCTAAGGCAAACATGGCCGAATAGCGTCAATAGTTATTCGCTCAATAGCTTCAGTTTCTTCTTCAATTTCTTTTTCGCTATCTGCCTCCATACTCCAACCATCCGTTTCAAAAGATGCGAAAGTCCCTCGTTTGGTCCGCACATTTTACCGGCGATGCTACAACAGACATGGCACAGAGATGAATGGATACCCTGCGACACTCAAAGCAGACGCATTTCCAACGATAAAGTCAACGAAATCACAAAGGTGAGTTTTGTTGATGTTATTGACTTATGTGCTAATCAGACATATTTGGTCGCGGCATGACTGCCAGCTAATCGATGCTAACATGCTATTTAGGCTAGCTGTATGTACATTTGTAGCTGTATTTGCATCCAGCATTTCCCAAATTTAATGCCAAACAAACACTTACCAATCGACAGATTTAAGTTGCTCAAGTGTCAATGCGAAAGTCCCAATCGTTCGGTCTGCACATTGTACCGGCGATGCTAAGGCAAACATGGCCGAATAGCGTCAATAGTTATTCGCTCAATAGCTTCAGTTTCTTCTTCAATTTCTTTTTCGCTATCTGCCTCCGTACTCCAACCATCCGTTTCAATACATGCGAAAGTTCCTCGTTTGGTCCGCACATTTTACCGGCGATGCTACAACAGACATGGCACAGAGATGAATGGATACCCTGCGACACTCAAAGCAGATGCATTTCCAACGATAAAGTCAACGAAATCATAAAGGTGAGTTTTGTTGATGTTATTTACTTATGTGCTAATCAGACATATTTGGTCGCGGCATGACTGCCAGCTAATCGATGCTAACATGCTATTTAGGCTAGCTGTATGTACATTTGTAGCTGTATTTGCATCCAGCATTTCCCAAATTTAATGCCAAACAAACACTTACCAATCGACGGATTTAAGTTGCTCCAGTGTCAATGCGAAAGTCCCAATCGTTCGGTCTGCACATTGTACCGGCGATGCTAAGGCAAACATGGCCGAATAGCGTCAATAGTTATTCGCTCAATAGCTTCAGTTTCTTCTTCAATTTCTTTTTCGCTATCTGCCTCCATACTCCAACCATCCGTTTCAAAAGATGCGAAAGTCCCTCGTTTGGTCCGCACATTTTACCGGCGATGCTACAACAGACATGGCACAGAGATGAATGGATACCCTGCGACACTCAAAGCAGACGCATTTCCAACGATAAAGTCAACGAAATCACAAAGGTGAGTTTTGTTGATGTTATTTACTTATGTGCTAATCAGACATATTTGGTCGCGGCATGACTGCCAGCTAATCGATGCTAACATGCTATTTAGGCTAGCTGTATGTACATTTGTAGCTGTATTTGCATCCAGCATTTCCCAAATTTAATGCCAAACAAACACTTACCAATCTACGGATTTAGGTTGCTCCAGTGTCAATGCGAAAGTCCCAATCGTTCGGTCTGCACATTGTACCGGCGATGCTAAGGCAAACATGGCCGAATAGCGTCAATAGCTATTCGCTCAATAGCTTCAGTTTCTTCTTCAATTTCATTTTCGCTATCTGCCTCCATACTCCGACCATCCGTTTCAATACATGCGTAATCTGTTGAATCGCTTAAGCCGCTGAAATTCGAGTCTGAATCCGAGCTAATGTTGCTATATCTTGCTGTGCTATCCGCCTGGATAGCATGTATATCACTGGATGACGTCACAGGAAAATGGACGGTGGCTTCGCAGATAGCGAAAATCAGGCACTTTAAAGACTTTTTTCGGGATATTCCACGATGGGTAAAATTTTGAAAAAAACTTCAAAAAATAAAATAAGCCACTGGTAACTGATTTTTATTGGTTTTAGCCCTTTCTGAAATTGTGATAATGTTCCCATTCAATGAAGTATATACTGTCTGCAGTGTGTTTTGAGATGGTATTGTGCCGAGGTGACAGGGAATTTACTATGACATCTGTTTATGTATATGGAGCACGGTGCCACAGGTGGAGCAGGAATGCTCCACATCCTTGCAGGTATTCAAGCAAAACGGGATGAAAAGGCAGGGCCAAAAGCTGTGAGGGGAGAAGCACCAGAAGAGAGTCCAAAAAATATGTTGTATTGATATGAACGTGTCGGTTTCAACTCACCAGAAAAATCCGAGCACACCAGCAATGACCCAGGTCAGCGCTCCATTTATGTAACGGGTTCGAGTAATGCCGTGAGTATGGCAATTAATACACGTCACCTGTCCGGGAACATCTGTGAGCAGGCTCGCCGGTGCTACAATCACAAAAAGAAACAGATATATCACATATCTACATTTCTGCTAGTGGGTGAATTAGCGTTGTCCCGATACCAATATTTTGGTACCGCTACCAAATGTATTTTGGTACTTTTCTAAATAAAGGGGACTGCAAAAATGGTCATCCATCCATCCATTTTCTACCGCTTATTCCCTTTAGGGTTATTGGCTTTATCCATCCATTCATCCATTTTTACCACTTATTGCAGGGGTAGGGAACCTATGGCTCTAGAGCCAGATGTGGCTCTTTTGATGACTACATATGGCTCTCCGATAATTATATTTATATAGCGCTTTTCTCTAGTGACTCAAAGCGCTTTACAAAGTGACACCCAATATCTAAGTTACATTTAAACCGGTGTGGGTGGCACTGGGGTCAGGTGAGTAAAGTGTCTTGCCCAAGGACACAACGCCAGTGACTAGGATGGCGGAAGCGGGAATCGAACCTGGAACCCTCAGGTTGCTAGCACAGCCACTCTACCAACCGAGCTATGCCGAGTAACCGTGTAATACTTTTCCATATCAGAAGGTGGCAGTCGGTAGCTAATTGCTTTGTAGATGTGGGCAACAGCGGGAGGCAGAGTGCAGGTAAAAAGGTTTCTAATGCTCAAACCAGGGGTAGGGAACCTATGGCTCTAGAGCCAGATGACTGCATATGGCTCTCAGATAAATCTTAGCTGACATTGCTTAAGTAATTAATAATTCCGCTGGTAATCACAGTTTCAAAAATAACGTTCAAAATATAAAACATTCTCATGCATTTTAATCCAACCATCCGTTTTCCACCGCACCTGTTCAAGATGTCGCATTAATGGTCAGAAGTAATATACTGTATGTATTATTGGTTAACTTTTATAATAACAATGTTGTTAAAAATAATAAGAGACTTATTATACTCTACAAATGTTGGTCATACTTAAAAATACACGAATTTAGTTGTATTCAGTGTTGAAAAATTTTATATGGCTCTTATGGAAATACATTGTGAAATATTTGCCTTTCATGGCTCTCTCAGCGAAAAGGCATGCGGTAAAAGTAAGCATGCGCTGATTAATTTAAAACCTCTTCTCACTCCTGCGCTTACCAAAGGCATGCGGTAAAAGTAAGCATGCGCTAATTAATTTAAAACCTCTTCTCACCCCTGCGCTTACCAAAGGCATGCAGTAAAAGTAAGCATGCGCTAATTATTTTAAAACCTCTTCTCACTCCTGCGCTTACCAAAGGCATGCGGTAAAAGTAAGCATGCGCTAATTAATTTAAAACCTCTTCTCACTCCTGCGCTTACCAAAGGCATGCGGTAAAAGTAAGCATGCACTAATTAATTTAAAACCTCTTCTCACTCCTGAACATACCAAAGGCATGCGGTAAAAGTAAGCATGCGCTAATTATTTTAAAACCTCTTCTCACTCCTGCGCTTACTAAAGGCATGCGGTAAAAGTAAGCATGCGCTAATTAATTTAAAACCTCTTCTCACTCCTGCGCTTACCAAAGGCATGCGGTAAAAGTAAGCATGCACTAATTAATTTAAAACCTCTTCTCACTCCTGAACATACCAAAGGCATGCGGTAAAAGTAAGCATGCGCTAATTATTTTAAAACCTCTTCTCACTCCTGCGCTTACTAAAGGCATGCGGTAAAAGTAAGCATGCTATAATTAATTTAAAACCTCTTCTCACTCCTGCGCTTACCAAAAGCATGCGGTAAAAGTAAGCATGCGCTAATTAATTTAAAACCTCTTCTCACCCCTGCACTTACCAAAGGCATGCAGTAAAAGTAAGCATGCGCTAATTATTTTAAAACCTCTTCTCACTCCTGCGCTTACCAAAGGCATGCGGTAAAAGTAAGCATGCGCTAATTAATTTAAAACCTCTTCTCACTCCTGCGCTTACCAAAGGCATGCGGTAAAAGTAAGCATGCGCTAATTAATTTAAAACCTCTTCTCACCCCTGCACTTACCAAAGGCATGCAGTAAAAGTAAGCATGCGCTAATTATTTTAAAACCTCTTCTCACTCCTGCGCTTACCAAAGGCATGCGGTAAAAGTAAGCATGCGCTAATTATTTTAAAACCTCTTCTCACTCCTGCGCTTACCAAAGGCATGCGGTAAAAGTAAGCATGCGCTAATTAATGTAAAACCTCTTCTGACTCCTGCGCTTACTAAAGGCATGCGGTAAAAGTAAGCATGCGCTAATTAATTTAAAACCTCTTCTCACCCCTGCACTTACCAAAGGCATGCAGTAAAAGTAAGCATGCGCTAATTATTTTAAAACCTCTTCTCACTCCTGCGCTTACCAAAGGCATGCGGTAAAAGTAAGCATGCGCTAATTATTTTAAAACCTCTTCTCACTCCTGAACTTACCAAAGGCATGCAGTAAAAGTAAGCATGCGCTAATTATTTTAAAACCTCTTCTCACCCCTGCACTTACCAAAGGCATGCAGTAAAAGTAAGCATGCGCTAATTATTTTAAAACCTCTTCTCACTCCGGCACTTACCAAAGGCATGCGGTAAAAGTAAGCATGCGCTAATTATTTTAAAACCTCTTCTCACTCCTGAACTTAGCAAAGGCATGCGGTAAAAGTAAGCATGCGCTAATTAATTTGAAACCTCTTCTCACTCCTGCGCTTACTAAAGGCATGCGGTAAAAGTAAGCATGCGCTAATTAATTTAAAACCTCTTCTCACCCCTGCACTTACCAAAGGCATGCAGTAAAAGTAAGCATGCGCTAATTAATTTAAAACCTCTTCTCACTCCTGCGCTTACCAAAGGCATGCGGTAAAAGTAAGCATGCGCTAATTATTTTAAAACCTCTTCTCACTCCTGCGCTTACTAAAGGCATGCGGTAAAAGTAAGCATGCGCTAATTAATTTAAAACCTCTTCTCACTCCTGCGCTTACTAAAGGCATGCGGTAAAAGTAAGCATGCGCTAATTAATTTAAAACCTCTTCTCACTCCTGCGCTTACCAAAGGCATGCAGTAAAAGTAAGCATGCGCTAATTAATTTAAAACCTCTTCTCACTCCTGCGCTTACCAAAGGCATGCGGTAAAAGCAAGCATGCGCTAATTATTTTAAAACCTCCTCTCACTCCTGCGCTTACCAAAGGCATGCGGTAAAAGTAAGCATGCGCTAATTAATTTAAAACCTATTCTCACTCCTGCGCTTACCAAAGGCATGCGGTAAAAGTAAGCATGCGCTAATTAATTTAAAACCTCTTCTCACTCCTGCGCTTACCAAAGGCATGCGGTAAAAGTAAGCATGCGCTAATTAATTTAAAACCTCTTCTCACTCCTGCGCTTACCAAAGGCATGCGGTAAAAGCAAGCATGCGCTAATTATTTTAAAACCTCCTCTCACTCCTGCGCTTACCAAAGGCATGCGGTAAAAGTAAGCATGCGCTAATTAATTTAAAACCTATTCTCACTCCTGCGCTTACCAAAGGCATGCGGTAAAAGTAAGCATGCGCTAATTATTGTTTTCCTGTTCAATGCCTGCCGCCATCTCTGCATCTTGGGGTTCGTCCACAACAACATGTGACAGAATACTCCAACCCAGAGTGGAGGACAAAGCAGGTTTAAATAGCACCTGGCTGATTGACACCAGGTGTGGCCAGGTGCCAATCAGCCAACCAAAAACGCTTTGCTCTTATTAGGGGGTACTTGAATTTAAAACATGTTCACAGGGGGTACATCACTGAAAAAAGGTTGAGAACCACTGGATTAGAGACTATATGATTATATATATATATATATTAGTGATTCCTAGAAAAAAAAAAGTCTGCGGGCTATAGAGCGTTTTCCGTTCGGGCTCCAATACTCTGGAATGCCCTCCCGGTAACAGTTCGAGATGCCACCTCAGTAGAAGCATTTAAGTCTCATCTTAAAACTCATCTGTATACTCTAGCCTTTAAATAGACCTCCTTTTTAGACCAGTTGATCTGCCGCTTCTTTTCTTTCTCCTATGTCCCCCCCTCCCTTGTGGAGGGGGTCCGGTCCGATGACTATGGATGAAGTACTGACTGTCCAGAGTCGAGACCCAGGATGGACCGCTCGTCGGGACCCAGGATGGACCGCTCGCCTGTATCGGTTGGGGACATCTCTACGCTGCTGATCCGCTTGAGATGGTTTCCTGTGGACGGGACTCTCACTGCTGTCTTGGAGCCACTATGGATTGAACTTTCACAGTATCATGTTAGACCCGCTCGACATCCATTGCTTTCGGTCCCCTAGAGGGGGGGGGGGTTACCCACATTTGAGGTCCTCTCCAAGGTTTCTCATAGTCAGCATTGTCACTGGCGTCCCACTGGATGTGAATTCTCCCTGCCCACTGGGTGTGAGTTTTCCTTGCCCTTTTGTGGGTTCTTCCGAGGATGTTGTAGTCGTAATGATTTGTGCAGTCCTTTGAGACATTTGTGATTTGGGGCTATATAAATAAACATTGATTGATTGATTGATTTCTAACTTTTATTTTTTGTAAAACGGACCAAACTCGCCACAGAATTAACAACAAGATTGATGGTATAAGCGCATATGGATATAACAAAGAAAACACAGGTGACTCTGACATAAAAGCAAAAAGACTCACCAGGGTGCACCACCCGAACCTGAGGTACAGCATACTGGACAACAGGTACTTCAACTGAAAAAACAGAAGTAATACTTAAAGATATATGCTTATTACATGCAGATTGTTAGATGGATTTCTCTGAAGTCTCACCAGTCTGCACGGCAAACTGACTCTGGTGGATTACCACAGTTTCTTGGGTACCAGGGTATGGTGGGGGTTGGATCCTTAATGGATCAACATTTGCCACCTGCATGATGTGGCGTGCTAGAGAGGATGCAATTAACGGAACATTTTAGACAAATAGAATAAAAGCTCCAACATCTTAGGATGAAGTAAGCTGCTTAATTGAACATCTCTTCCTTTATCAACGATGCTTAATGTTTAATATTACTCGAATACAAAGGACCTGGTCTACTACAAATAACAAGTGACGTGCGGTACCACTGATATTCTTTGCGATCGGATACCATTCAAGCTGGTATCGGCGATACAGCCCTTTGAGACACTCCTGATTTAGGGCTACGATGCAAAAAGTCAGTGGTCGAAAACAAGAAAAAAAAAATACAAAAAATGAGGGGTATTTTATTTGAACTAAGCAAAATGATCTGCCAATAGAACAAGAAAATCTGGTTTGTCAAAACTTTCCAAAACATGTAAAATGTTTTGTGGCTCGGTTGGTAGAGTGGCCGTGCCAGCAACTTGAGGGTGCAGGTTCGATTCCCGCTTCCGCCATCCTAGTCGCTGCCGTTGTGTCCTTGGGCAAGACACTTTACCCACCTGCTCCCAGTGCCACCCACACTGGTTTGAATGTGGCTTGGATGTTGTGTTTCACTATGTGAAGCGCTTTGAGTCACTAGAGAAAAGCGCTATATAAATATAATTCACTTCACTTCACAATTCACAAAATTAGCTAACCTCAATGAACCCCAAAATACCTTCAAATAAGTATATTCTCACTAATAACAAGTGTACTACTACATGAGTACGTATTTTTTTATTGTTTCAATGAAAATCAATCAGCCAAATCCATTTGGCTGTCATCTGTTTTAATATGAGACACAATTGTGTCAAAGTCAGGATTTTTTTTTTTTACATGTTTGAAATAAGAAATTATTACTTTAAAAAGTATTTTAAAAGGGACGGCGTGGCGCAGTGGGAGAGTGACCATGCGCAACCCGAGGGTCACTGGTTCAAATCCCACCTAGAACCAACCTCGTCACGTCAGTTGTGTCCTGAGCAAGACACTTCACCCTTGCTCCTGATGGGTGCGGGTTAGCGCCTTGCATGGCAGCTCCCTCCATCAGTGTGTGAATGTGTGTGTGAATGGGTGAATGTGGAAGTAGTGTCAAATCGCTTTGAGTACCTTGAAGGTAGAAAAGCGCTATACAAGTACAACCCATTTATTTCTTTATTTCTTTATTTTTTTTACCTGTGAGTGTTGATGACACACTTTTGCAACAGTCGATATACTACTTTCAAGCATGTTTTACTCAATATACGTCATCAAATCTCAGCTGCGAGCTGTAATATCTTACTGAGATCATTTAGGACCAAAACCCTTAAAACAAGTAAAACACTCTAACATATAGCGGTATAGCTCGGTTGGTAGAGTGGCCATGCCAGCAACTTGAGGGTTCCAGGTTCGATTCCCGCTTTTGCCATCCTAGTTACTGCCGTTGTGTCCTTGGGCAAGACACTTTACCCACCTGCTCCCAGTTCCACCCACACTGCTTTAAATGTAACTTAGATATTGGGGTTTCACTATGTAAAGTGCTTTGAGTCACTAGAGAAAAGCGCTATATAAATATAATTCATATTATATAGCTAATATTGACACTTACATCATGTGTTGCCTTCATTACAACACTTATATAAGGCTTTTAAATTTTTACGCCTCCAGACAGATTAAAAAAAAAAAAAAATTGGTCCAATATGACTCTTTCAAAGTTTTGGGTTGCCAACCCCTGGTCTAATAAATATGTTGCGGACCTATAAAAAAATGAGATGCATGCCAGAAATGGCCCTTGGACCACACTTTGGACACCCTTGTTCTAGAAGTTATTTGACAAGGACAAGCTCTATTAAATGATTGTTGTATAATGACTGCCTGTAGTTTATTGTAATCGAAATAAAATGTTGCAATCCGCTGCTCGGATCGTTCAATTTTGTAGTTTTGATTCCTTTGTGTATCACTTTCGGTCGTTGGAGTCCTTAGTTCCTGTTTAGTCTGTCACCATCCATCCATCCATCCATCCATCCATCCATCCATCCATCCATCCATCCATCCATCCATCCATCCATCCATCATCTTCCGCTTATCCGAGGTCGGGTCGCGGGGGCAACAGCCTAAGTAGGGATGCCCAGACTTCCCTCTCCCCAGCCACTTCGTCTAGCTCTTCCCGGGGGATCCCGAGGCGTTCCCAGGCCAGCCGGGAGACATAGTCTTCCCAACGTGTCCTGGGTCTTCCCCGTGGCCTCCTACCAGCTGGACGTGCCCTAAACACCTCCCTAGGGAGGCGTTCGGGTGGCATCCTGACCAGATGCCTGAACCACCTCATCTGGCTCCTCTCCATGTGGAGGAGCAGCGGCTTTACTTTGAGTTCCTCCCGGATGGCAGAGCTTCTCACCCTATCTCTAAGGGAGAGACCCGCCACACGGCGGAGGAAACTCATTTGGGCCGCTTGTACCCGTGATCTTATCCTTTCGGTCATGACCCAAAGCTCATGACCATAGGTGAGGATGGGAACGTAGATCGACCGGTAAATTGAGAGCTTTGCCTTCCGGCTCAGCTCCTTCTTCACCACAACGGATCGATACAACGTCCGCATTACTGAAGACGCCGCACCGATCCGCCTGTCGATCTCACGATCCACTCTTCCCCCACTCGTGAACAAGACTCCTAGGTACTTGAACTCCTCCACTTGGGGCAGGGTCTCCCCCCCAACCCGGAGATAGTCTGTCACCATGGTTACATATTAGTTCCACCTGCTACTCTCGGTTCCCGCACACCTGTTTTACTAATCACCTTCCTACATAAGCCAGCCTTTTCTGTTCACTCATTCTCGGACTCTAATTTGCTTGTACGTAACAAGTGACGACTGCTATTGGTTATTATTACTCGCTAGCTTTCATGCTTTTATTCCTTTTTCCTAGCTCTCATGCTAATTGTGTTGTTGTACCTTTTTGTGCCTTCGTGCCAAGTGTTTGTGTTCCGTTTGTTATTCCTAGCTTCCATGCTGGCGCCATTTGTTTGCCTTTCTGTTAGCACCAGTGTTTTTTTGTTCCTAGCCTTTTTATTAATTTAATAAATCCTTTACATCTTACCTTACGCTGTGTTTTTGCCCGACGCATCCTTGGAAGAACGAACCCGGCATCGTTATGCCACACAGTTTTCACAAAAAAGTTACCATGCGATGGACCGATATTTAGTCAGAACAATGAGGAAGTCCAAAGAACGCAGCAAAGATCTAAGATGAAAAATCGTAGAGTTACTGTACACACGTTGTGCCATCACGTTTATCTGGAATTTGACCCATATTGTCATCCTCAGATGCAAGGAAATTTGTCTAAACGTTGAGGAACAATGCAAGAACCACCTAGGCTCAAGTCTGCCATTAACTGGAAACTTCCGGAACACCGGTCTACAGACTGTCTACAGAGAAGAAGGCTTTCTTAAACCTTTTTGAAAAATAAACAAGTGATTCAATTATAAATAAAGATTTCTCCACATAGAAGTAATCATCTTTGGGGATTGTAATAGAGATCCATCTGGATTCATCAACTTCATTCTAAACATTTATTCGCAAAAAAAGAAATCTTTAACATCAATATTTATGGAACATGTCCACAAAAAATCCAGCTGTCAACACTGAATATAATTTATTTTCACACTTTATGAACTTACATTCATATTTTGTTGAAGTATTATTCAATAAATATATTTATTATGGATTTTTGAATTGTTGCTATTTTTAGAATATTTAAAAGAAAATCTCACGTACCCCTTGGCATACTTTCAAGTACACCCAGGGGTACGCGTACCCCCATTTGAGAACCACTGGCTTACAGCATACAACGAAACGAAACGAAACGAAACGAAACGAAACAAAACGACACGACAATACTGTCAGTACAAACCTGACACACTGGATTAGAGTTATTCTTTATTTCCTCATACTGGAGAAGATCAGACTGATATTGGATAATTCTACACAATTCCAAGAAGTTTGGAATGCTTTCCTTAAATATGTCAAAGAAACTGATTTTCAGTGTAACCCCGACTAAAATGGCACGTATATATTTAATTTATTTGAACTTATTTTCATTTCTATTTTTTTTTTAGTTAATCTAATTTATTTATTTGCCCTTATTTTAACTTCTTTATTTTGTGGGTGTCTTGTTTTTTTTAGGGGGGAAAGGGAACATTTGATATGTGATTTTATTCCTGGAACTTGCCTTAAAACTAAAAAAAACAAAAAAACTAAAAAAGTAAAGAATGCAGATAATCCAATTGTTTTCATCGTAAAATATGCACATTTGTGTAAAACTTGCGAATCAGGTTTATTTTGTACACAGATGACGAACAAAAGGGGATATTTTGTGGGTATACAAAATAATTACAATGAGGTGTAGTGGATCCTATAAATGCAATTCCAAAGTTTTAGTTGTAGTAATAGTTTTGTGATGGACCATGGTCTATTACATAAGCACGGATAAATAAAGACGTAACATCGAACAATTTTTTTTTTTTAATAAATAAATGAATATAAATATAGACTCTTAAAAAGGCTTACCTTGTAATAGGGAGAGACCGGCAGCAACTTCATAGAGCGACTGCCTCTGAAAACAAGTTTTGTAGAACATTCCTTTGGGTTCCTGCCCTGTTTTCAAAACATCTCTCCATTGTCAACAATATCAACAACGCTGCATAATTGTCCCGGCAAGAAATCTGCGTTCAAAAGACTCAGGCTTATTAGTGATTCCTAGAGCCCAAAAAAAGTCTGCGGGCTATAGAGCGTTTTCCGTTCGGGCTCCAGTACTCTGGAATGCCCTCCCGGTAACAGTTCGAGATGCTACCTCAGTAGAAGCATTTAAGTCTCATCTTATAACTCATCTGTATACTCTAGCCTTTAAATAGACCTCCTTTTTAGACCAGTTGATCTGCCGCTTCTTTTCTTTCTCCTATGTCCCCCCCTCCCTTGTGGAGGGGGTCCGGTCCGATGACCATGGATGAAGTACTGACTGTCCAGAGTCGAGACCCAGGATGGACCGCTCGCCTGTATCGGTTGGGGACATCTCTACGCTGCTGATCCGCTTGAGATGGTTTCCTGTGGACGGGACTCTCGCTGCTGTCTTGGATCCGCTTGAACTGAACTCTCGCGGCTGTGTTGGAGCCACTATGGATTGAACTTTCACAGTATCATGTTAGACCCGCTTGACATCCATTGCTTTCGGTCCCCTAGAGGGGGGGGGGGGTTGCCCACATCTGAGGTCCTCTCCAAGGTTTCTCATAGTCAGCATTGTCACTGGCGTCCCACTGGATGTGAATTCTCCCTGCCCACTGGGTGTGAGTTTTCCTTGCCCTTTTGTGGGTTCTTCCGAGGATGTTGTAGTCGTAATGATTTGTGCAGTCCTTTGAGACATTTGTGATTTGGGGCTATATAAATAAACATTGATTGATTGATTGATAATTATGTGATGTACATATATTTTCATTATAACTAAATCATCAGAAATCTATTGTTTGTTACAACAACACATATTTTGACATAAAAAATGTATATTTATGAGTGATATGCCTAATGTTACATTAAGTTTCATGAGGGTATCTGCAAAAATACAATGACTAATAAACACTGAGACAAACTTTAATGATCCACAAGGGTAATTGTTCCACACAGTAGCTAAGTTACAAAGGATGGAAAGGATAAGGGTGGAAAGGATAATGCAAGGATAAAGGGACGGCGTGGCGCAGTGGGAGAGTGGCCGTGCGCAACCCGAGGGTCACTGGTTCAAATCCCACCTAGTACCAACCTCGTCACGTCCGTTGTGTCCTGAGCAAGACACTTCACCCTTGCTCCTGATTGGTGCTGGTTGGCGCCTTGCATGGCAGCTCCCTCCATCTGTGTGTGAATGGGTAAATGTGGAAGTAGTGTCAAAGCGCTTTGAGTACCTTGAAGGTAGAAAAGCGCTATACAAGTACAACCCATTTATCATTCATAATGCACACAAGGGCACAAAAAGAGGGTGGAAACAAAACGTATAAAGTAGACTAAAAATGTACCATAGTAGCAATATAAAATGTCATATTTACATATTATATATACGGTGTATAATACACACAATATATAACAAAACCTAATTTGTTATATACAGTATATATATATATATATATATATATATATATATATATATATATATATATATATATATATATATATATATACATATATATATATATATATATATATATATAAATATGTGTGTGTGTGTGTGTGTGTGTGTGTGTGTGTGTGTGTGTGTGTGTGTGTGTGTGTGTGTGTGGAAAAAAAATCACATGACTACTTCATCTCTACAGAACTGTTTCATGAGGGGTTCCCTCAATCGTCTTGTGATTTTTCCCACACATACATATTGCACTCTACCACGGTATTGAGCACTATTCTCTGGATAATCCAATTTAAAAAAAAAAAAAAAAAATACAAAAAAAAAAAATATATATATATATTCTTTTTGTGTGTAAATTGTCACGCCCATGGTATTATGTTTAATTTTTGTCATGTTTGGTTTAGTTTTTTGGACAATCGGTTCCTATGTGTGCACTTCCTTGTTTGTTTTATCACCATAGCTACTCATTGATTTTCTCCTTGCCCTCATGTCACGCCCCTGTCCTTATGCCCTCACACCTGTTTGTAATTATCACTGGTATTATTTAAACCTGTAGTTGCCAAGTGTTCAGCCTGGCAACTTCGTATTCCTCAACCCCTTCATGCCATACCATGCTGTTCATTCATTTTGTCCATGCCACGTAAGTTTTTGTATCATGTCTATAGTTTGTAGCCTTTGTGCTAGTTTTTTGTTTTTTCATTAGTCAAGTTTGTTCTCTGCCAATGTGCGCGCCATTTTTTCCCCCTTTTGTTAGTTATAGTGTTTGATAAATAAAAACGTACTTACATTCTCTTTGGGGCGGCATGGTGTAGTGGGTAGAGCAGCCGTGCCAGAAACCTGAGGGTTGCAGGTTCGCTTCCCACTTATTGACATCCAAATCTCTGCCGTTGTGTCCTTGGGCAGGACACTTCACCCTTGCCCCCGGTGCCGCTCACACCGGTGAATGAATGATGAATGAATGATTGGTGGTGGTCGTAGGCGCAAACTGATGTAGCTTACCACCACCAGGTGTGAATGAATGATGGGTTCCCACTTCTCTGTGAGCGCTTTAAGTATCTAACAATAGAAAAGCGCGATATAAATCTAATCCATTATTATTATTATTCTCGCCTGGCTCGTGCCAATTTTCCTTTGCGCTGCAGAAAAACAATCCAAATCACAGTCCAAGTCCTGATATAAATGTGTATGATTGTTAAATATGTATAATCTACACTGTTGTATTGATCACACAAAATGGTTGATGATATGACCGAAATAAACTAATTTCATTCATTCATTCATGTTGAAAGGTACGACGAAGAGGAGGAATCATAACATATCTTGTTTGGTGTGATTGAATTGTATGTCTGACTAAATGATTATTATTGTGAGTGTATGTGAATGAAATTGGATAAATGTGTCCCGTAAATATTGTTAAATATCAGCTGATCATGTATTGCATTGATGATTAATCAATCAATCAATCAATCAATCAATGTTTATTTATATAGCCCCAAATCACAAATGTCTCAAAGGACTGCACAAATCATTACGACTACAACATCCTCGGAAGAACCCACAAAAGGGCAAGGAAAACTCACACCCAGTGGGCAGGGAGAATTCACATTCAGTGGGACGCCAGTAACAATGCTGACTATGAGAAACCTTGGAGAGGACCTCAGATGTGGGCAACCCCCCCCCCCTCTAGGGGACCGAAAGCAATGGATGTCGAGCGGGTCTAACATGATACTGTGAAAGTTCAATCCATAGTGGCTCCAAGACAGCAGTGAGAGTCCCGTCCACAGGAAACCATCTCAAGCGGATCAGCAGCGTAGAGATGTCCCCAACCGATACAGGCGAGCGGTCCATCCTGGGTCCCGACGAGCGGTCCATCCTGGGTCTCGACTCTGGACAGTCAGTACTTCATCCATGGTCATCGGACCGGACCCCCTCCACAAGGGAGGGGGGGACATAGGAGAAAGAAAAGAAGCGGCAGATCAACTGGTCCAAAAGGAGGTCTATTTAAAGGCTAGAGTATACAGATGAGTTTTAAGATGAGACTTAAATGCTTCTACTGAGGTAGCATCTCGAACTGTTACCGGGAGGGCATTCCAGAGTACTGGAGCCCGAACGGAAAACGCTCTATAGCCCGCAGACTTTTTTTGAGCTCTAGGAATCACTAATAAGATTAAGAATCTAATTATCTAAGTGTTGGGGCAGGACAATGTAAGCTTTTACTTCTTCTTGCTTCTTTGTTCATTGTAGAATTATTTTCAATTATATTGGATATGCTTTTTTGTTTAAGTTGTGTAGATGGTTTGTTGTGTTTGAAATAAATTGATAGATAGTACTTTATTGATTCCTTTAGGAGCGTTGAATGATGAACTCAACTGTACTTCCGTCAGTCCATTTTCTACCGCTTGTCCCTTTTGGGGTGGCGGGGGGTGCTGGAACCTATCTCAGCTGCATTCGTAACACATGAAAATATGTTGGGCTTATTTTATCATACCGTGCTTTATTTATAAACAACCACAGTTAAAAAGACGTGTTGTACATCAGAGAGACCTCAAATACAGAACATAAAAGCACAAAGTAAATGACAAGTATATATAAATAACAATATATAACATATAAATAACAATATATAACGTATCCAAATCTGAGTCCATGGTTCTCTCCCGGAAAAGGGTGGAGTGCCATCTCCGGGTTGGGGAGGAGACCCTGCCCCAAGTGGAGGAGTTCAAGTACCTAGGAGTCTTGTTCACGAGTGAGGGAAGAGTGGATCGTGAGATCGACAGGCGGATCGGTGCGGCGTCTTCAGTAATGCGGACGTTGTACCGATCCGTTGTGGTGAAGAAGGAGCTGAGCCGGAAGGCAAAGCTCTCAATTTACCGGTCGATCTACGTTCCCATCCTCACCTATGGTCATGAGCTTTGGGTCATGACCGAAAGGATAAGATCACGGGTACAAGCGGCCCAAATGAGTTTCCTCCGCCGTGTGGCGGGTCTCTCCCTTAGAGATAGGGTGAGAAGCTCTGCCATCCGGGAGGAACTCAAAGTAAAGCCACTGCTCCTCCACATCGAGAGGAGCCAGATGAGGTCTGGATGCCACCCGAACGCCTCCCTAGGGAGGTGTTTAGGGCACGTCCAACCGGTAGGAGGCCACGGGGAAGACCCAGGACACGTTGGGAAGACTATGTCTCCCGGCTGGCCTGGGAACGCCTCGGGATCCCCCGGGAAGAGCTAGACGAAGTGGCTGGGGAGAGGGAAGTCTGGGTTTCCCTGCTTAGGCTGTTGCCCCCGCGACCCGACCTCGGATAAGCAAAAGTGGATGGATGGATGGATGGATATATAACATATATAACAATCATACACATTCACACACAAAAATAAAATAAAAAGAATGACCGAAAAGGGAATAGGCTGAAGCCAAGGCTTATATTTGCCTATCCTATACATTCACTGAAAATAAGATTGCTTGGAACATCAACATTCAAAACAATCAATGAGATGAAAGTCCTTGTCACTATATTTTACAATTTTTTTATTATTTTACCTTTTAAGGCTTTCTTAAACCTTAAAGAACTACATGTCTTCAACTCATCACTAAGCGTGTTCCACTATTTATCTCCTAAAACTGAAATATATTTGTATTTTATAGTCGTTCTTACTTGACATATTTCAAAAATTAATATCCCCCCCATAAATTATAGTTTTCTCCTCCTAATTTAAATAACCTAAGAACACAAGATGGAAAGCTGTTGTTTATTTAAAACATAATTTCCATTATTTTTAGAAACACAATATGTTAACATTTTAACACACTAGAACTTATAAATAATGGATTGGTGGGTTCATAGTAGCACGTTTTGTGTGTCATTCTAATGGCCCTTTTTTGAAGTTTAATTATTGGGTCTATGTTTGTTTTATAAACATTTCCCCAAACTTCAACACAATATGTTGGATATGGAAAAATAAAATTAAATATTACATAACATATGCAAACATTTCTTAATATCAATCAATCAATCAATGTTTACTTATATAGCCCTAAATCACTAGTGTCTCAAAGGGCTGCACAAACCACATACTGATGATACTGATGACTATGAGAACATATGAGAACATGATACTGTGAAAGATCAATCCATAATGGATCCAACACAGCAGCGAGAGTCCCGTTCACAGCGGAGCCAGCAGGAAACCATCCCAAGCGGAGGTGGATCAGCAGCGCAGAGATGTCCCCAGCCCATACACAGGCGAGCAGTACATGGCCACCGGATCGGACCGGACTCCCTCCACAAAGGAGAGTGGGACATAGAAGAAAAAGAAGAGAAACGGCAGATCAACTGGTCTAAAAAGGGAGTCTATTTAAAGGCTAGAGTATACAAATAAGTTTTAAGGTGAGACTTAAATGCTTCTACTGAGGTGGCATCTCGAACTGTTACCGGGAGGGCATTCCAGAGTACTGGAGCCCGAAATGAAAAAGCTCTACAGCCCGCAGACTTTTTTTGGGCTTTGGGGATCACTAATAAGCCGGAGTAATAAGCACCTGTCTTACTTCATAAAGAATAGTAATTATTATTATTCCTTTTTAATTCGAATGATGTCATCGCCCGCGACCCCAAAAGGGAATAAGCGGTAGGAAATGGATGGATGGATGATGTCATAGCTTTGTTTGATTTCCCTAATCCAACTGGTTCCACAGAGTCCCCTATGCAAATAAAATGTTCAAATGTATAATCAGATCAAGCATACATTGTATGTGCTAAGGAGAGATCTCATTTTCATAAGTCCCCGACATTGGATTTGAGATATTTTAATGTGAAGATATTAGCTCAGCTGCCTGACATGTCATGTCACAAACTGGCCTGGTGGTGGCAGCATTTAACCAGGAGTTACTATCAATAAGGTTGGCTCATCAGAAACATTCAACAAACGTCAACTCCTCTTATTCTTTTTCAGTTTTGTTTTGTTTTTACTTTCAAATGTACTTTTTTAGATTTCATTAATTCACACAATCAATCAATCAATGTTTATTTATATAGCCCTAAATCGCTGGTGTCTCAAAGGGCTGCACAAACCACAAAGACATCCTCGGTAGAGCCCACATAAGGGCAAGGAAAACTCACCCCAGTGGGACGTCAGTGACAGTGACAATGATGACTATAAGAAACCTTGGAGAGGACCGCATATGTGGGCAACCAACACCCCCTCTCCCCCCACCCAGGGGACCGAAAGCAATGGATGTCGAGAGGGTCTAACACAGGGGTGCCCACACTTTTTCTGCAGGCGAGCTACTTTTCCATTGACCAACTCGAGGGGATCTACCTCATTTATATATATCATTTATATTTATTTATTTATGAAAGAGACATTTTTGTAAACAAGTTAAATGTGTTTAATGATAATACAAGCATGTGTAACACATATAGATGTCTTTCTTTCACGCAGACAAGAATATAAGTTGGTGTATTACCTGATTCTGATGACTTGCATTGATTGGAATCAGACAGTAATGATGATAACGCCCACATCTTCAAATGGAGGAGAAAAAAAGTTGTCCTTTCTGTACAATACCACATGAAAGTGGTTGGTTTTTGGCATCTAATTCATCCAGCTTCCATACATTTTACAAGAAAAACATTGCCGGCAAATTCCGTAGCTTGCTTGATTGACATTCACGGCACCCGAGGGTCTTGTGAGATGACGCTGGCTGCTGCCAGTTCATTATTATGAAAAAATGACAGAGAGGAAGGCAAGAAACACTTTTTATTTCAACAGACTTTCGCGCCGTCCCTTCCGTCAAAACTCTAAAGGCCGACTGCACATTTCCTATCTTCACAATAAAAGCCCTGCTTCATGCTGCCTGCGCTAACAAAATAAGAGTCTGGGAAAGCTGGCGTGCACAAGTGATGTGCACGCCAGCTTTCTGAGGGATCGCTTGTGCACGCCAGTTTTCCGAGACTCTGTATTTAGTTAGCGCAGGCAGCATGAAGCAGGGCTTTTATTGTGAAGATAGGAAATGTGCAGTCGGCCTTTAGAGTTTTGACGGAAGGTACGGCGCGAGAGTCTGTTGAAATAAAAAATGTTTCTCGCCTTCCTCTCGGTCATATTTTCATAATACTGATCTTGCAGCAGCCAGCGTCATCTCACAAGACCCTCCGGTACCGTGAATGTCATTTAAGTGACGTCTTGGTGAAGATTGATGATCACTCATTTTTAGGTCTATTTTTTTTAAAAGCCTGGCTGGAGATGGACTGACACACCCCCCGCGGTCGACTGGTAGCTCGCGATCGACGTAATGGGCACCCCTGGTCTAACATGATACTGTGAAAGTTGTCCAGGGTGTACCTCGCCTTCCGCCTGATTGTAGCTGAGATAGGCACCAGCGCCCCCCGCGACCCCTAAGGGAATAAGCGGTAGAAATGGATGGATGGATGGATGGATAATTCACACTACTTCTCCATGTCACATTTTCAACATTTAGAGCACAAATAACAGAGATCAGAACCTTAGATCACAAAATTAGATTTTTGTATTTTTGGTATTTTTGGGTCTTTCAGCGTGTTGGCTTGCTGACCCCTGGCCTAAGTAAATGTGCTTGTAGTGGATGAAAGTATGCTGCCACATTTGGAAACTGCTTCTAGTATCCCCCAATGGACTCTTAAAAAGATTGAATGTTGTTAAATATGGACAAGCCCAAAACCGTAGTCATAGTCCATTCCTCCAGAGGAAATACTCCTGTCGACATGGGAGCAACTAACATTTTTGTTGCAGATTCCTATGGATAGCTTATTATATATTTACAGTGGGTCCTTTTTTTTTTTTTTTTTTTTTTGTCATGAAAAAGGGACATTTTTGTGGTTGGTGCACTAATTGTAATTGTATATTGTGTTTTTTATGTTGATTTAATAAAAAATAAAAAATAAAATATATATATATATATATATATATACACTAATCACTATTATGTTAGATCCACTATGGACTGGACTCTCACTAATATATTCAATCCACTTTGGACTGGACTCTCACTATTATGTTAGATCCAATACGGACTGGACTCTCACTATTATGTTAGATCCACTATGGACTGGACTCTCATTATTATGTTAGATCCACTATGGACTGGACTCACACTATTATGTTAGATCCACTTTGGACTGGACTCTCACTATTATGTTAGATCCAATACAGACTGGACTCTCACTATTATGTTTGATCCACTATGGACTGGACTCTCATTATTATGTTAGATCCACTATGGACTGGACTCACACTATTATGTTAGATCCACTTTGGACTGGACTCTCACTATTATGTTAGATCCAATACGGACTGGACTCTCACTATTATGTTAGATCCACTATGGACTGGACTCTCACTATTATGTTAGATCCACTATGGACTGGACTCTCATTATTATGTTAGATCCACTATGGACTGGACTCACACTATTATGTTAGATCCACTTTGGACTGGACTCTCACTATTATGTTAGATCCAATACGGACTGGACTCTCACTATTATGTTAGATCCACTGTGGACTGGACTCTCATTATTATGTTAGATCCACTTTGGACTGGACTCTCACTATTATGTTAGATCCAATACGGACTGGACTCTCACTATTATGTTAGATCCACCATGGACTGGACTCTCATTATTATGTTAGATGCACTATGGACTGGACTCTCACTATTATGTTAGATCCACTTTGGACTGGACTCTCACTATTATGTTAGATCCACCATGGACTGGACTCTCATTATTATGTTAGATGCACTATGGACTGGACTCTCACTATTATGTTAGATCCACTCTGGACTGGACTCTCACTATTATGTTAGATCCACTATAGACTGGACTCTCACCATTATGTTGGATCTAGTATGAATTGGACTTTCACAATATTATGTTAGACCCACTCGACATCCATTGCTTTCGGTCCCCTGGGGGGGGGGGGGGGGGGTGCCCACATATACGGTCCTCTCCAAGGTTCTCATAGTCATTGTCACCGACGTCCCACTGGGTGTGAGTTTTTCCTTGCCCTTATGTGGGCCTACCGAGGATGTCGTTGTGGTTTGTGCAGCCCTTTGAGACACTAGTGATTTAGGGCTATATAAGTAAACATTGATTGATTGATTGATATATATATTTTATTTATTTATTTATTTTTTGAATAAAAAGGAATACAAAATTCTTCTGCCACGGCCCTGTACCGGGCCACGGCCCGGTGGTTGGGGACCACTGCTTTAATTGATATTTTAACCTTCTAAAATTGTTCTTTGAGTGCAATAGGAAACATATGTTTATTGTTTGGTAAGATGTTCTGTTAAAATAAAGCCGATATTGCCATTTTTGTCATTTCCATTATTTTGAAAAGTATACAGGTATCGGTATAAATTTTGGTACCGGTACCAAATTATTGGTATCGTGACAACCCATACATCAGGTATTTAGGTGATCGTTGACTGTCTTTTTTGGCAGCGAGTCCTTAAAAACAACAGAGTTCTCCTGTTTTGTAAACATATTGCTTTTGTTTTGAATCATGACTACCCATTTAGTGAAGTAAAACTGTGTAACGTATGGCAGATCCTTAAACTCAACTTTAGCGTGTTTTGAAATAAGAGCTGTCTCTCGGACAGCACTTTTTTTTTTTTTTTTAATTTTGCCTATCATTCCCAATCCTTTTGTAAGATAAAAACACATTTTTCTTTTTTTAATGCATTCTAAATATTAAATAATTGCGATCAAAAGTCTGCTTACACCGGAGCCCTATAGGAGTTGCTCCGTTAAGCCCTAAAAAACATTCATTTCTACATATGTAATGTAGTAACGGGCACATTTATATAAAAAAAAAAATATATTTACGTATTTTAATAATTGTAATATTTATTTAAAAAACCTATTAAGACGTTAATTTTTTTTTTTAACAACATCACTGATTACTACTCACTGCAGACTTCATGGGATCCGACAAACATAATAAAACATCACTTATTGTACAATGTCTGCTGTCATTAGGATGCTGACTGCTGGGATGTTAATATATTCCTATTTAAATGAAGAATGACTCGCAATCCGGCCCTGCGATGAGCTGGCGACTTGTCCAGGGTGTACCCCGCCTTCCGCCCGATTGTAGCTGAGATAGGCGCCAGCGCCCCCCGCGACCCCAAAAGGGAATAAGCGGTAGAAAATGGATGGATGGATGACTCGCAATCCACACAAAGTGAAGTGAAGTGAATTATATTTATATAGCGCTTTTCTCAAGTGACTCAAAGCGCTTTACATAGTGACACCCAATATCTAAGTTACATTTAAACCAGTGTGGGTGGCACTGGGAGCAGGTGGGTAAAGTGTCTTGCCCAAGGACACAACGGCAGTGACTAGGATGGCACAAGCGGGAATCGAACCTGCAACCCTCAAGTTGCTGGCACGGCCACTCTACCAACTGAGCTATGCCGCCCCAAGAAAGAAAAGGGGAATGGAACTAAGTGTCTTTGTGAATTAAGTGAAGTGAATTATATTTATATAGCACTTTTCTCAAATGACTCAAAGCGCTTTAAGACATTGTGAAAAACAATATCTAAGTTACTTTTTTTTCTTAAACCAGTGTGTGTGGCACTGGGAGCAGGTGGGTAAAGTGTCTTGCCCAAGGACACAACGGTAGTGACTAGGATGGCGGAAGCGGAGATGGAACCCGCAACCCTGAAGTTGCTGGCACAGCCGCTCTACTAACTGAGCTATGCCGCCGTCTTTCATGCCGTTCTTGCAATTGTTGGGTCCAAATTGGCTGTCAAAGTGTACCAACTTGTTGGAATACGTTCTTGTTCTTCTACTACCCAGGTGCGATGCATGATTTATGACCGAGAATAAACTTCCAGAGAGCAAGAAGGCGAGGAAACACCTCACCAGTCAACATTGGCACGGATCAAGCATACATTGTATGTGCTAAGGAGAGATGGAAAGCTGTTGTTTATTTAAAACATCATTTTTTCTGCGTTAGCGTCTGTAATAACAATATCACTAATACTTGGTTAATATTCAAGTCACGAAATGTAAATGGAGTATTGTTGGCAGTTTTTGTATGGTTATTTATCGAGTGTTATGAGCGGAATAGAAGACCTGCCATCGGCTCCGCTGTAAGCGGACTTTTATTTACGTTTATTTACGAGTTAGAATGCATTAAAAAAAAAAACAATACATCAGTTGTAATTGTTTTCATTATGATTGTGAACGATAGCAAAAGTTCCCCAAAAAGTGCAGTTCCCCTTTAAGTTACAAGCAAATATTTGAGTTACAAGCATGGCCACCGTTATAGTTGGTGTGGAATCTGCCCAAAACATTTAGTCTTACTTACTAGCATTACCTCATAGCCAAAGATCAGAGAAGGAAGAAAGTGATTGTGAAAGACACTGATGAGAAGAAAAAGTGAATAATATTCTCTGAATTAAAAAAATAAATCATCAAAAACTTGACAGAACATGTGTCTTGGTGGCGTATCACTGCTAGTCTGCACTATACGGAAGCAGAATGAGTCCAACGCCAGCCAAGAACATTCAAATGAATATCTAAACAGCGGACATTTATCCATGAAATTAAGGAAAAGCTGCTGGTTTTGTTTTTGACAAGGGAACCTGTTGGAAGGATATACCGTAGAAGTCAACGTACCATGGTCATTTCTATACATTATTATTACATTACTTCATAGAACTCCTGTAGTTATCAGTACTATCTTCTATTTTATTGTTTTTATACATTAAGTGTTATGTACGGCAGGGGAAGGAGACGGCAGGACACAGGAAGTATCGCTTAACCAGATTTTATTGAGCTTGATGAGGGATTGGAGTGTGTATGCTACTATGTGTGTGCATGCAAGACTATGTGCAGGAATTAACAAGGAAATATAACCAGGACGTCTGTTGTCAGTGCATGTTGATTGGCAAGGCAAACAAGTCCAGAGGGGCTGGGCAGAAGAAGGTCCGTGATCCAAGCGGGAGGTCCGTGAGGCTGGAGAGAGGCAGTTTAGCTCGGTTGGTAGAGCGGCTGTGCCAGCAACTTGGGGGTTGCAGGTTCGATTCCCGCTTCCGCCATCCTGGTCACTGCCGTTGTGTCCTTGGGCAAGACACTTTACCCACCTGCTCCCAGTCCCCCCCACGCTGGTTTAAATGTAACTTAGATATTGGGTTTCACTATGTAAAGCGCTTTGAGTCACCTGAGAAAAGCTATATAAATATAATTCAATTCAATTCAAATCCTGAGGTCTGTGTCCAAAGTGAGGGGGTCGAGGATCGAGGGAGGCAGTCAGAGTCCAGAGGGGGATCCAGGGAAGTGAGGCGCACAGCTCACTTCCAAGGCGACGGAGGATACTGCGGGGACAGGTAAACGACAGGAACAAGTAAGCACAAGGAACAGAGGAATACGGAGAGCAGACACAGGAGAAGAGTCGTTAAGCTTACTGTCGGATAGAGAAATACGTTCCGGCCCTGGATCGTTGGCTGCGTTGGTCTTTATGCTGTCGAGCAATATTATACCAGGTGCGCTGATTGCAGATTGCCCGCAGAGCTTCTAGCTGCTCCTGCAGCGGAGGGAAAGATGGTACGCGCATGTGGTGTACAAATATGTATTATTTAAAAGTTAGTTCGGCTTTTTAAAAGGCGTGTTGCGTGTTAAAATGATGCTGTTTTTGATGGCCAATCACCGATTGAATTCATTTGAATTAATTTCCATGATTTGAAATACAAGTGTTTTCAGTTAAAAGCTGCGTAAGTTGAGGTACTACTGAAGACCAAAAACAAATGTCCACTACAGAGGAGACTGGGGAATATACACATTTGAAATAATAGCAAAGGGAGATGTCCAACCCACAGGTCCTTTGCTGTCTGGAAATGTGTCTCCCAGAACAATTTAGTTGAATAACCCTGACATATAGTCAACAATCTAATAAATGATTAATAAGACTGAACCTATTTTCCAACAAGATGCCTGGTGACAGGACAAATCCCAAATCAATTTTGATAGGAAGATGACAGTGCTGTCTTTAGAGTAGACATGTCAGTTTGATTACTGTAAAAAAATATCCTATTGTGTCCTCTTTGACATTTAGTTCCAGCCCCCTTCTGTCCCTCACATCTTCCCAAAATGCCAACTGAGCCTCCCATCAGGAGGTTGGGCCAATTTTTTGGGGGGTACCACTACACGTATGGTTTGAAGAAGAACATCGAGACACAGCAATCATAGTCGGTTGTGCTGGACCGTCTTAAGGCTGTGTTATCGTCATTAAATCTATTTTTATGTTAGAGTGACGTCATCTCGGATGCCGAGCATCAGTCGATGCAATGAGTGTTGTCGGATAAATCATTTCCATGCTGCCAAAAAGAAGCAGCAGGCTTTTGTTTGAAATCACTGAGGAAACGTTTATTCAGCCTCGCCATGTCAAGGTGAAGGACACTTTTAAAAATGTTAATACATGACTGAGGTGATTGGGGAATGTATATAAATTAAATATGAACAGTAATACCTCAATTTACGAGCTTAATTGGTTCTGTGGCGGAGCTCCTAACTCAAATCCAAATCCCCCATTGAAATGGATTGAAATCAATTGAATTGGTGCTTGCAGTTTAAAGGGGAACATTATCACAATTTCAGAAGGGCTAAAACCAATAAAAATCAGTTCCCAGTGGCTTATTTTATTTTTCGAAATTTTTTTCAAAATTTTACCCATCCCGGAATATTCCGAAATAAGTCTTTAAAGTGCCTGATTTTCGCTATCTGCGAAGCCACCGTCCATTTTCCTGTGACGTCATCCAGTGATATACATGCTATCCAGGCGGATAGCACAGCAAGATATAGCAACATTATCTCGGATTCAGACTCCGATTTCAGCGGCTTAAGCGATTCAACAGTTTACGCATGTATTGAAACGGATGGTTGGAGTATGGAGGCAGATAGCGAAAACGAAATTGAAGAAGAAACTGAAGCTATTGAGCGAATAGCTATTGACGCTATTCGGCCATGTTTGCCTTAGCATCACCGGTAAAATGTGCAGACCGAACGATTGGGACTTTCGCATTGAGACTGGAGCAACTTAAATCCGTCGATTGGTAAGTGTTTGTTTGGCATTAAATTTGGGAAATGCTGGATGCAAATACAGCTACAAATGTACATACAGCTAGCCTAAATAGCATGTTAGCATCGATTAGCTGGCAGTTATGCCGCGACCAAATATGTCTGATTAGCACATATGTAAATAACATCAACAAAACTCACCTTTGTGATTTCGTTGACTTTATCGTTTGAAATGCGCCTGCTTTGAGTGTCGCAGGGTATCCATTCATCTCTGTGCCATATCTGTTGTAGCATCGCCGGTAAAATGTGCGGACCAAACGAGGGACTTTCGCATCTTTTGACACTGGAGCAACTTAAATCCGTCGATTGGTAAGTGTTTGTTCGGCATTAAATGTGGATGGATGCAAATATAGCTACAAATGAGGCATAACGATGCAATATGTACATACAGCTAGCCTAAATAGCATGTTAGCATCGATTAGCATGCTGTGCTAATCGATGCACATTCTACGTAAATCAACTTGAATCCGTCCCTGATCGTGTTGTTACACCCGCCGACAACACACCGACGAGGCATGATGTCTCCAAGGTAGCGGAAAACAGTCGAAAAAAACGGAAAATAACAGAACTGATTTGACTTGCCGTGTGTAATGTCTTTGAGAAAATGGCGTTGACTACCTAGGTGACGTCACGTTTTGACGTCATCGCTCCGAGAGCAAATAATAGAAAGGTGTTTAATTCGCCAAAATTCACCCATTTAGAGTTTGGAAATCGGTAAAAAAAAATATATGGTCTTTTTTCTCCAACATCAAGGTATATATTGACGCTTACATAGGTCTGCTGATAATGTTCCCCTTTAATTAAGTAATGTAATAATAATGTACAGCATTTACTTTGGACTGGACTCTTGCGACTGTGCTGGATCCATTTTGGATTGAACTTAAATTATTGTATGTTATTTATGTAGTTTGATTATTTTCCTCGACTGATGTTCAATGTTTATTTATATAGCCCCAAATCACAAATGTCTCAAAGGACTGCACAAATCATTACGACTACAACATCCTCGGAAGAACCCACAAAAGGGCAAGGAAAACTCACACCCAGTGGGCAGGGAGAATTCACATTCAGTGGGACGCCAGTGACAATGCTGACTATGAGAAACCTTGGAGAGGACCTCAGATGTGGGCAACCCCCCCCCTCTAGGGGACCGAAAGCAATGGATGTCGAGCGGGTCTAACATGATACTGTGAAAGTTCAATCCATAGTGGCTCCAAGACAGCAGTGAGAGTCCCGTCCACAGGAAACCATCTCAAGCGGATCAGCAGCGTAGAGATGTCCCCAACCGATACAGGCGAGCGGTCCATCTTGGGTCCCGACGAGCGGTCCATCCTGGGTCTCGACTCTGGACAGTCAGTACTTCATCCATGGTCATCGGACCGGACCCCCTCCACAAGGGAGGGGGGGACATAGGAGAAAGAAAAGAAGCGGCAGATCAACTGGTCTAAAAAGGAGGTCTATTTAAAGGCTAGAGTATACAGATGAGTTTTAAGATGAGGCTTAAATGCTTCTACTGAGGTAGCATCTCGAACTGTTACCGGGAGGGCATTGACAATAATAACATCATCTGGTTTATTTTGCACGCATGTTGCATCATCTGCAAAGTTACAAATAATTGTAATTGTGAAATCCAGTTGACACATTTAGAACAGCTGTTTCTTTCATTAAAAAATGATCAAACTTATCCCACCGGCCGGATGAAACCTGTTCGAGGGCGTGATCCAGCACTCGGGCCGTACGTTTGACACCCCTAATCTAGGAGGAACTGGTTACAGATTTTTAAAAATGTTTTTTAAATATTTTGAGGTTAAAAATGTACTTAAAAAGTACAGAGTTGCATGTTACGTAATTAGGTTCAACTTGATTTATATATGGCTTCACTTGTGATGCTGTTGCATGGTGAAAATCACTATTTGACCCACGGACCATTGGTGCATTTTCACTTTGGACCTTGGAGGCGAAATGTTTGGGCACACCTGCTCTAGAAATAGAAGCGTTGAAATAAAGCATTTTTAAAGAGGCGGTGTCTCTTGGGTAGCACACATATTGACTCACTTAGAAGCAGTTTCATATAATGATGTTTTTCCTTTTTCTTTTCCCAAAGGAATGCTTGTCGAGATGGGGTTGCCTTGTTGTTGATCATCTCCCAACACTTGCCAGTTGAGGCTGTGATTTGAAGTGCAGTGGAAGGAGCTCTTTGGGTGTTGAATTATTTCTGAAGGAAAACGTTGGTCAGATGGCCTGAAAGCCAAAGCGGGATGGAAACGTCACATGGAGTGTCCTCGCGTTTAGCTCAATAATCTGACAGCATCCGTACAAAAAGACCTGGCGTGGTGCTCGATTGACCACCAAATTAGGTAAGAAAAAGATAGGAACATGCGTTGGATTATTTTCATGTGTCTTTCTTGCCATGTACCAATATCATTTTCCAGGATTTTATAGCATTTTACAGAATTTTTTTCACAGGAAATTGCTGTAATTATAATTGCTGGAGGTGGGCGTGGCCTGCAGACCCGCAGCGAAGCGGGGTGTGCTAGGACCGGCTTCACGATCAGCGACAGGTGCGTAGATCACCCACCTGGGCCTGGTTATCTAATCACCTGTCGCTCTGTTAAAAGGCAGCAGATGCGGAGGAGAGAGGTAGTAGAGCTGGAGCAAGAGCAAGAGAGAGAGAGAGAGAGAGAGACGCAAACAAAAACTTGCTGAAAAGCACAACCAAAATAATTTTTGGAAAAATAAACAGCATTGTAAACCGGAAACCTGAACTGTCATGTCAGTGTTTGGTGGTCAGAGGAACCTGGAGGATAGAAACCTCCACAATAATCCTTTCAAATATCACTACAAATTACTGTAAATTCAAATGATTTGTCTCTTAAAGGGGTCATTGTTATGATTCCTCTTTTGTTTAACACCAGTGATTCTCAAACTGTGGTGTGGGTACCACAACAGTAGTTATGCTGATGACACCCAACTCTACATGCCCCTAAAGCTGACCAACACGCCGGATTGTAGTCAGCTGGAGGCGTGTCTTAATGAAATTAAACAATGGATGTCCGCTAACTTTTTGCAACTCAACGCCAAAAAAACGGAAATGCTGATTATCGGTCCTGCTAGACACCGAACTCTATTTAATAATACAACTCTAACATTTGACAACCAAACAATTAAACAAGGCGACACGGTAAAGAATCTGGGTATTATCTTCGACCCAACTCTCTCCTTTGAGGCACACATTAAAAGCGTTACTAAAACGGCCTTCTTTCATCTCCGTAATATCGCTAAAATTCGCTCCATTCTGTCCACTAAAGACGCTGAGATCATTATCCATGCGTTTGTTACGTCTCGCCTCGACTACTGTAACGTATTATTTTCGGGTCTCCTCATGTCTAGCATTAAAAGATTACAGTTGGTACAAAATGCGGCTGCTAGACTTTTGACAAGAACAAGAAAGTTTGATCACATTACGCCTGTACTGTATATACCTTTATATACATATATACATACATTTATACCTATACTGTATATACCTTTATATACATATATACATACATATATACCTGTACTGTATATACCTTTATATACATATATACATACATATATACCTATACTGTATATACCTTTATGTACATATATACATACATATATACCTATACTGTATATACCTTTATATACATATATACATACATATATACCTGTACTGTATATACCTTTATATACATATATACATACATATATACCTATACTGTATATACCTTTATATACATATATACATACATATATACCTGTACTGGCTCACCTGCACTGGCTTCCTGTGCACTTAAGATGTGACTTTAAGGTTTTACTACTTACGTATAAAATACTACACGGTCTAGCTCCATCCTATCTTGCCGATTGTATTGTACCATATGTCCCGGCAAGAAATCTGCGTTCAAAAGACTCCGGCTTATTAGTGATTCCCAAAGCCCAAAAAAAGTCTGCGGGCTATAGAGCGTTTTCCGTTCGGGCTCCAGTACTCTGGAATGCCCTCCCGGTAACAGTTCGAGATGCCACCTCAGTAGAAGCATTTAAGTCTCACCTTGAAACTCATTTGTATACTCTAGCCTTTAAATAGAGTCCCTTTTTAGACCAGTTGATCTGCCGTTTCTTTTCTTTTTCTTCTATGTCCCACTCTCCCTTGTGGAGGGGGTCCGGTCCGATCCGGTGGCCATGTACTGCTCGCCTGTGTATCGGCTGGGGACATCTCTGCGCTGCTGATCCGCCTCCGCTTGGGATGGTTTCCTGCTGGCTCCGCTGTGAACGGGACTCTCGCTGCTGTGTTGGATCCGCTTTGGACTGGACTCTCGCGACTGTGTTGGATCCATTGTGGATTGAACTTTCACAGTATCATGTTAGACCCGCTCGACATCCATTGCTTTCCTCCTCTCCAAGGTTCTCATAGTCATCATTGTCACCGACGTCCCACTGGGTGTGAGTTTTCCTTGCCCTTATGTGGGCCTACCAAGGATGTCGTAGTGGTTTGTGCAGCCCTTTGAGACACCAGTGATTTAGGGCTATATAAGTAAACATTGATTGATTGATTGATGGTAAGCGAGCTCCAGCTAGTGCAGAGGTCGGCAACCCAAAATGTTGAAAGAGCTATATTGGACCAAAAAGACAAAAAGAGGTCTGTCTGGAGCAGCAAAAAATTAAAAGCCTTATATGAGTGTTATAATGAAGACAACACATGATGTAAGTGTCTATATTAGCTATATTAGCCTACTATCAAAGACTGACGCAAATATTCGTTGACAGAAACGTATTTCAATTTCTATTCGACACATTTTTGCAACGTTGGAAATCATTAGTGAAATGGAGGCTTCTCACAGGATTAGAATGGCCAAAGGTATAGATGTGTGTGTCCAAGTTTAAGGAAACGGCAGGCTGTCTTCCTCCAATGGATTAATTACAATCTTTGCAAGCTGGGTGACGTTTGCTGTGGTCTGGAACAACATGGCACACAAACAACTATGAGAAATGCAGCCGATATTACATACAGATAATGTGTCATGAGACATGCAAATACAAATTAAATACACAGAGGACATGAGTAAAAGAAATTAAATGAGCTCAAATATACCTACAAACGAGGCAAATGTACATGCAGCTAGCCTAAGTAGCGAGTTAACATTGATTAGTTTGTATTCATGGATTGACCAAATATGCCTTATAAGCACTCCAGCAAATCAATGAAATCAATTTGGTGGACAAAATGAGACATAGAAAGAGTGGCATCTAACAGGTCTTTCTGTGGCAGCGTCGGAGAAAGTTACACATGTAAACAAACTACGATGAGTTCAAGGATCGTTGAAATTAGTAGGAAAAAACAGTGTTCGCCAAATACTTTCATCGGGGAAGCATGTTTAGTATAAACAGTGGGATTTGTAACAATTAGGATGGTTTGTGTCATATTTGTTCTGCAGAAAATATGTCGAAACATCTTTTTTCATTTTCACACATCTCTGAAAAAGGGCCAGGGAGCCATTATGGCTGATCCCCAATCTAATGGTACGCCCAAAAAATCATTAAAGTAATTATTGTTTTTGTATTTTCCAATATTCAAACACAGGTTTGTGTGTAATGTTACATTCGGCAAAATATTGAATATACTTGTTACATAAAACCTCTGCTTAGTTTTTGATGAATACTTTGGCCTGCTTTGCTACTTTCTTTCATTGTCGGTCATTATGGTGTTACTTGAAAGCCAAGATTTTTTTGAGGTGGTACCTGGTGAAAAGGTCTTGAGAACCACTGGTCTACATAACATGTATTGGTGATTCTTCGGTTAGAATTTTGCGTAAATTATGATTTACAGACCCTTTCAAGCTGCTTTCTGACTTTCAATTTGTCGCCGGTTTTATTTACTGTCAGAGTTAGTTGTTGACGAATCCCAAGATGCAGAGAAGGAGGGAGGAATTTTGCAGGAAAACATGATTTAATTTAAAACACTAAGACAAAAACAAACAAAGGGTACGAACAAAAAGCTCGCACGTGGGCGGATAACAAACAAAAAGAGCTAGCATGGGAACTAGAAAATAAACGGAGCTTAGCATGGAAGCTAGCAAAAAACAAAAAGGCCTAGCGTGGAAGCTAGCAGGTCTTGAGCAGGAAACAGAAGTCGTACATGAAATATGAAAACAAACTTGGAAGCAGAGAACAAAAGGCAGTAAACTAAAAACTGCAATAAATTAAAGTTTACCGCAACGCTGCATTGACAAAACACAACACGACAGGTAGCAACGACAAGAGCGAAATCGACATGACAATAATCTAATAATCCAGCACTGACTGGAGGACAATAGCAGGTCAAAATAGGAGCGGGCTGATTGACACCAGGTTTGGCCAGGTGCCACTCAGCCACAGCTGAGGGGAAACAGCGCTCAGGGAGAAAGACAGGAAACCAACAAAATAAGAGCGCTGACGGGAAATACTACACATACACAGGAAAAAACTAGAACACAAACAAACCGTCAGGGGCCAGCCTGACAATTTACGTGCCTCCACTTTGACTGCGTCTTCTCCCCTTCAGCCATGTTGTAGTTTGTAGCGCTTCCACATAGAGTCAACTGACAGATTTAAGTTAGAACTATATGCTAGTTTTTATCAGAAGAGAAAACAACAGAAGATGCATGTGCATATATGAGACAGTCTGCCCCACAAGAAAAGGATATGGAAAAATAAGTAGGTTATCCACTACAACATTGGACTAAAATGACAGACTTGTGCAAAGTTTTTGGGGTAAATGTATACTTTATATGGAGATAACCACTGACCTCACATTTTGGAAAAAAGTCACAAGTGCAAATTCCAAACAGATGAAATTGCTTCATGAATGAACAGAGAGACAATTCTCCTGCCCTGACTGGAGGGTGAGGGCCTGATTAGCAACCAGGAACAGGTGTGTTCTGCTTGCCAATTAGGGACATGTGTGGTAAACTATGCTCCAGGAGCCCGACAGGAAGTGAAACGTAAATAAGAGCGCTGACCAGGAAATGCACACAGAAACTAAACTGGTTGGACAGGTTGTCACAGTTCCAGTCATGCTTGCCAACCTTGAGACCTCGGAATTCACTGAAAGAGCGGGTGTGTGTGTGTGTGTGTGTGTGTGTGTGTGTGTGTGTGTGTGTGTGTGTGTGTGTGTGTGTGTGTGTGTGTGTGTGTGTGTTTGCGTGCGTGCGTGCGTGCGTGCGTGCATGTGTGTGTGTGCGTGTGTGTGTGTGTGTAAGTGTGTGTGGGGGGGAAGGGGGAGGAGTATATTTATAGCTAGAATTCACTGAAATTAAAGTATTTCATATATATATATATATATATATATATATATATATATATATATATATATATATATGTGCATCCATTTTCTACCGCTTATTCCCTTTGGGGTCGCGGGGGGCGCTGGTGCCTAACTCAGCTACAATCGGGCGGAAGGCGGTGTACACCCTGGACAAGTCGCCACCTCATCACAGGGCCATATATATATATATATATATATATATATATATGTATATATATATATACACACACACAAACAAACACAGGCTTCACGGTGGAAGAGGGGTTAGTGCGTCTGCCTCACAATACAAAGGTCCTGGGTTCAATCCCGGGCTCGGGATCTTTCATTATGGAGTTTGCATGTTCTCCCCGTGACTGCGTGGGTTCCCTCCGGGTACTCCAGCTTCCTCCCACCTCCAAAGACATGCACCTGGGGATAGGTTGATTGGCAACACTAAATGGTCCCTAGTGTGTGAATGTGAGTGTGAATGTTGTCTGTCTATCTGTGTTGGCCCTGTGATGAGGTGGTGACTTGTCCAGGGTGTACGCCGCCTTCCGCCCGATTGTAGGTGAGATAGGCACCAGTGCCCCCCGCGACCCCAAAAGGAATAAGCGGTAGAAGATGGATGGATGGATGTATATATATATATATATATATATATATATATATATATATATATATGTATGTGTATATTTATTTCCACATATACACACACAAAACACTCCTCTACTCATTGTTATATTTGAAAGTGCAATGCTTTGCAGCCAGTAGATAGAATAATATTAACCGCAACATGTAAGTGTAAAAAAACAACAACATTATGATTTGTACATTTTCAGAATGTGCTTGTTCTATTTTTAAACAAAACAATCTGAAGTTGTCTTTATTTGTAAGTAAACGTGCCGTGATTTTACCTGCATGGCTCACTTGGGAGTAGATTTTTTTCCTTCCTGATCAAAAATGAGTTTGACACCCATGGATTAAAGTGTGTAAATGTGACCAAATGGTGGTATTTAATGTCTGGAGGGCTCTTAAAATGCTGAAAAAGAATATTTGGAAAGTGGTTGTGGTGGGCGTGGCCTGCGCGCCTGCAGGGAAGCGGGGTGTGGCAGGACCGGCTTGGAGATTGGCAACAGGTGAGTGGATGACACAACTGAAAGTGTTCATCTAATCACCTGTGGCTCTGTTAAAAGGCAGCAGTCACACACACACACGTGCGAGAGAGTGAGACACGGACAGACAATTGCTGGAAAGCAGTCAGAGACTTTGCATATTGCTGAAAAAAAAAAGCACAGAAGGACTTTGTACATTTCTGTCAATAAACTGTGTTGAAAACCTGGAAAGGCCTGTCATGTCAATCCTTGGTGGTCCCGAGAACACGGAAGCAGCGGACTTCCACAGTGGTTAAGTTTTTTTTATGATAGCTTTGAAAATATGTTGAAGAGGTTAATTTAGCCCAGGGGTCACCAACGCGGTGCCCGCGGGCACCAGGTAGCCCGTAAGGACCAGATGAGTCGCCCGCTGGCCTGTTCTAAAAATAGCTCAAATAGCAGCACTTACCAGTGAGCTGCCTCTATTTTTTAAATTGTGTTTATTTACGAGCAAGCTGGTCTGGCTTTGCTCGACATTTTTAATTCTAAGAGAGACAAAACTCAAATAGAATTTGAAAATCCAAGATAACATTTTAAAGACTTGGTCTTCACTTGTTTAGTGAAGTGAATTATATTTATATAGCGCTTTTCTCTAAAGCACTTTACATAGTGAAACCCAATATCTAAGTTACGTTTAAACCAGTGTGGGTGGCACTGGGAGCAGGTGGGTAAATTGCCTTGCCCAAGGACACAACGGCAGTGACTAGAATGGCGGAAGCGGGAATCGAACCTGCAACCCTCGAGTTGCTGGAACGGCCACTCTACCAACCGAGCTATGCTGCCACCAAAATAAATTCATTTATTTTTTTACTTTGCTTCCTATAACTTTCAGAAAGACAATTTTAGAGAAAAAAATACAACCTTAAAAATGATTTTAGGATTTTTAAACACATATACCTTTTTACCTTTTAAATTGCTTCCTCTTCTTTCCTGACTATTTAAATCAATGTTCAAGTATATATATTTTTTATTGCAAAGAATAATAAATACATTTTAATTAAATTATTCATTTTAGCTTCTGTTTTTTCGACGAAGAATAGTTGTGAAATATTTTTCAAACATATTATGATTAAAATTCAAAAAAAATATTCTGGCAAATGTGGAAAATCTGTAGAATCAAATTTGAACCTTTTTTCAAAGTCTTTTGAATTTCTTTTAAAATTTTTGTCCTGGAAAATCTAGAAGAAATAATGATTCGTCTTTGTTAGAAATATAGCTTGATCCAATTTTTTTATATATTCTAACAAAGTGCAGATTGGATTTTAACCTATTTTAAAACATGTCATTAAAAATCCAAAATTAATCTTAATCAGGAAAAATGACTAATGATGTTCCATGAATTATTATTTTTTTATTTTTTCAAAAAGATTCAAATTAGCTAGTTTTTCCTCTTCATTTTTTTCGGTTGAATTTAGAATTTTAAAGAGTCGAAAATGAAGATGAACTAGGGACGGCGTGGCGCAGTGGGAGAGTGGCCGTGCGCAACCCGAGGGCCCCTGGTTCAAATCCCACCTAGAACCAACTTCGTCACGTCCGTTGTGTCTTGAGCAAGACACTTCACCCTTGCTCCTGATGGGTGCTGGTTGGCGCCTTGCATGGCAGCTCCCTCCATCAGTGTGTGAATGTGGAAGTAATGTCAAAGCGCTTTGAGTACCTTGAAGGTAGAAAAGCGCTATACAAGTACAACCCATTTATCATTTAACTATTTTTCAAAATTTTATTAGCATTTTTTTGGTATTTTCTCCTCTAAATCGTCCAGTTAAGTGTTTTTATTCCCTACATAAAACCTTCCGTAAAAGGTAAAAAAAAATGTATGACAGAAAAACCCATTTTTTTATTTACATATATTTATTTATTAAAGGTAAATTGAGCAAATCTGCTATTTCCGGCAATTTATTTAAGTGTGTATCAAACTGGTAGCCCTTCGCATTAATCAGTACCCAAGAAGTAGCTCTGCGGGCTATAGAGCGTTTTCCGTTCGGGCTCCAGTACTCTGGAATGCCCTCCCGGTAACAGTTCGAGATGCTACCTCAGTAGAAGCATTTAAGTCTCATCTTAAAACTCATCTGTATACTCTAGCCTTTAAATAGACCTCCTTTTTAGACCAGTTGATCTGCCGCTTCTTTTCTTTCTCCTATGTCCCCCCCTCCCTTGTGGAGGGGGTCCGGTCCGATGACCATGGATGAAGTACTGACTGTCCAGAGTCGAGACCCAGGATGGACCGCTCGTCGGGACCCAGGATGGACCGCTCGCCTGTATCGGTTGGGGACATCTCTACGCTGCTGATCCGCTTGAGATGGTTTCCTGTGGACGGGACTCTCACTGCTGTCTTGGAGCCACTATGGATTGAACTTTCACAGTATCATGTTAGACCCGCTCGACATCCATTGCTTTCGGTCCCCTAGAGGGGGGGGGTTGCCCACATCTGAGGTCCTCTCCAAGGTTTCTCATAGTCAGCATTGTCGCTGGCGTCCCACTGAATGTGAATTCTCCCTGCCCACTGGGTGTGAGTTTTCCTTGCCCTTTTGTGGGTTCTTCCGAGGATGTTGTAGTCGTAATGATTTGTGCAGTCCTTTGAGACATTTGTGATTTGGGGCTATATAAATAAACATTGATTGATTGATTGATTGATGGTTTCAAATAGGTTGGTGACCCCCGATTTAGCCTATTGATGTGTATTTATAAATAGTTGATTTATATAAGCTAGTATGGTAAAGTTTTGAACCTGACAATTTTCGGCCACCTTGCTTCTACAGCCTTCATCAGAGGTGTCACATGATGTTAGCGTGACGTCATTTGCCTAGCATGCAATAAAACATACATAGCAGAGACAGGTCGACAGTTCAGCGCACGAAAAAAGGAACACCAGAAAGAATGTGAAAAGAAAACATCTGGAATGCTCAACCGTGCAACGAGAATGAAAGCAATGCAGGAAAATCTCAAATCAGCCATATCAGACCACTGCAAGAGGGAAAACCATCTAATGAACTGGGAGGCAGCCAAGGTCATCAGAATGGAATTAATCAAAAAGGCGGTTGAAATCAGGAACCGGGGCCCAAAGACGAAGGAGCCTACCAATTATCCCACACCTGGGACACAGTCCTGCAGGGCCGCCCCTGGCCGTTTGGGAGACATCCAGACGACAGGGGGCGCCCCGCCCTACCCCCGGCACACGCCACGGGACATCGGCATCTCAGGTGGGATGGAACAATCCATATAAGACGTCACAGATGACGTCACGCTAACATCAGGTGACACCTCTGATGAAGGCTGCAGAAACAAGGTAGCCCAAACTTGTCAGGTACAACACTTTACCTTACTAGCCTACAGAAATCAACCATCCATCCATCCATTTTCTACCGCTTATTCCCTTTTGGGGTCGCGGGGGGCGCTGGCGCCTATCTCAGCTACAATCGGGCGGAAGGCGGGGTACACCCTGGACAAGTCACCACCTCATCGCAGGGCCAACACAGATAGACAGACAACATTCACACTCACATTCAAACACTAGGGACCATTTAGTGTTGCCAATCAACCTATCCCCAGGTGCATGGCGTTGGAAGTGGGAGGAAGCCGGAGTACCCGGAGGGAACCCACGCATTCACGGGGAGAACATGCAAACTCCACACAGAAAGATCCTGAGCCTGGATTTGAACCCACGACTGCAGGAACTTCGTATTGTGAGGCAGACGCACTAACCCCTCTGCCACCGTGAAGCTCCCTACAGAAATCAACCATTTAGAAATATTCCATTTCTAATTATTAATTTATTTTTCACGAGAATTCATTTACGGCAGTCATGTCCGGAATTAATTTACAGCCATGAACTGTAATAATATTGTCTTATTAACTGTATTGTTATTATTATTATTACTGTATTCAGCTAAAAAAATAACTGCAGCTACATGAAGTTATCTTTCTTCTGTCCGAATTGAGATGCACTTAGCAAGAAATATCAAGTGTCTTATTGGCTTTCGCGTGGTGTTGGCTCTGACATATCTAGGCAATTAAGAAGTATTTATAGCGGGAAAATCCCCCCGAGGACGGATACAATTGGGAATCATTGCCATGAGAGCCGGAGTCAAATGTGAGATAACAAGAAAAAAATAAGGAGGACAGACTTTCTTGAAATGAGTCACGATGTGACAAACGCGCGTAAAAAGAAAAAGAAAAAAAAAAAAATCCAAGAAAGCGTACTTGTAATTGACAGCAGCTTGGTGAGTTTTAATTAGACTTCAATCACAGGTGTCAAACTTCAGGCCAGCGGGAACTCATGCATTCGGCCCACATGGTGAACTTCTGCAAACAAGAAGCCAATTTTTACAACAGCCGTAATTCTGAAACTGTGGTATGTTCACCACTAGTGGTACTTTGATTGATTGATTGATACTTTTATTAGTAGATTGCACAGTTCAGTACATATTCCGTACAATTGACCACTAAATGGTAACATCCCAATAAGTTTTTCAACGTTAATCAATTCATGGTACGTTAAAGAAGTCAATCAATCAATCAATCAATGTTTATTTATATAGCCCCAAATCACAAATGTCTCAAAGGACTGCACAAATCATTACGACTACAACATCCTCGGAAGAACCCACAAAAGGGCAAGGAAAACTCACACCCAGTGGGCAGGGAGAATTCACATCCAGTGGGACGCCAGTGACAATGCTGACTATGAGAAACCTTGGAGAGGACCTCAGATGTGGGCAACCCCCCCCCCCTCTAGGGGACCGAAAGCAATGGATGTCGAGCGGGTCTAACATGATACTGTGAAAGTTCAATCCATAGTGGCTCCAAGACAGCAGCGAGAGTCCCGTCCACAGGAAACCATCTCAAGCGGATCAGCAGCGTAGAGATGTCCCCAACCGATACAGGCAAGCGGTCCATCCTGGGTCCCGACGAGCGGTCCATCCTGGGTCTCGACTCTGGACAGCCAGTACTTCATCCATGGTCATCGGACCGGACCCCCTCCACAAGGGAGGGGGGGACATAGGAGAAAGAAAAGAAGTGGCAGATCAACTGGTCTAAAAAGGAGGTCTATTTAAAGGCTAGAGTATACAGATGAGTTTTAAGGTGAGACTTAAATGCTTCTACTGAGGTAGCATCTCGAACTGTTACCGGGAGGGCATTCCAGAGTACTGGAGCCCGAACGGAAAACGCTCTATAGCCCGCAGACTTTTTTTGGGCTCTAGGAATCACTAATAAGCCGGAGTCTTTGAAGGCAGATTTCTTGCCGGGACATATGGTACAATACAATCGGCAAGATAGGCTGGAGCTAGACTGTAAGTTACAAGTCTGTAACTATGTACTGTACATGGAACATAATTGCTGAGGACGTTTGTTTATTGAGTGTAATGTTACAGCGGCCGGAAATGTTTGATTTATGAAGTGAATTAATTAAATATAAGATTTCAGTCAAGGAAGAGTTGCGTCAGCCTGCGAAACATAGTCATTTTGATAGTAGGCTAATATAGCTAGTGTGCTGGGGATGACGTTAAAGTGCATCCGGCAGTGGAGGCTCCTCTATGAGGTCTTGGGGCACTAGGAGGTTAACCTCTTTACTACTGTTACCCCAGGTGGCCCTTGGCAAAGGCCTAGTACCTGACTGCCCTCTAGCCAGGTGAAGACCTTAATGGCGGAGCAGGCGGAAGACGGTAGACGTAAGAACCACCACAAAGGCTGCGATGGCGGAAGAAGGCTGCAGCAGAAAAGGGTCCCCAGTCGTCTTGGACTCCATGCCACTGGACCCTGACCCTATTCTGTCAAGGATCGTGTGGTGACTTGTCTGTGCACCAGTCTCCCCACATTAAAAAAAGTTACGCACAGTCATCCTCCATATAGGGATAGACCCCTACCAAGAGGCTCGTCATACTCGTTCTACAAATAAAATTCTGCTTAGAGCACAATTTAGGCCTGTTATTTATCTATATTATTTCAATCAATCAATCAATCAATGTTTATTTATATAGCCCTAAATCACAAATGTCTCAAAGGACTGTACAAACTACTAAGACTACGACATCCTCGGAAAAACCCACATATTTGAACTAACACAAAGCAAATTGAAATAAACGTTTTCTTTAAATTTAAGCTATTTGTGTTGGCCCTGCGATGAGGTGGCGACTTGTCCAGGGTGTACCCCGCCTTCCGCCCGATTATAGCTGAGATAGGCGCCAGCGCCCCCCGCGACCCCGAAAGGGAATAAGCGGTAGAAAATGGATGGATGGATGGATGTGTTCCACTTTTATAGGAGCCATATGTAATAATTTCATGTCAAATCATCATTAAACGGCCCTGATCTGTCAAAAGGCATTAATAAATCATCCATCCATCCATTTACCGCTTATTCCCTTTCGGGGTGGCGGGGGGCGCTGGCGCCTATCTCAGCTACAATCGGGCGGAAGGCAGGGTACACCCTGGACAAGTCGCCACCTCATCGCAGGGCCAACACAGATAGACAGACAACATTCACACACTAGGGCCAATTAAATCATGTTCATTGTTAAATACCTCTATAACTGACAACAGTAGTTCAGCCACGATGTGTTCATTTCAAAATTAGATTTACAGCCCCAAAATCTTATTGTTTTCATTTCGATGTCCCGCCCTCCACTGTTTGACCAATTAGAAAGTCACATTCAGGTTGCCAGTTACACACCTCCACTTTGGTCTAGCTACTGCCACTGGTGAAGTTACTAAACATGTCAGACCTTAGTAAATCTAAAAGGCGTTGTTACGATTCTCAATTTATTCATGACAAAGCCCAGGAACAAAACGAGAACTTGTATCGGGAATATCTTTGAAAGATGGAGACAACTGAAAGTGGATTTTTTCATCTGACACCAAACTTGCTCATTTGTAGCTTTTTGAATGTTTCCTGTATGTGTGACAACATCAAATTGAAGCCTTTGTTTTATGATTACAGCCATTTATTTCAAAGAAACAGCACTGAACAATACAAACGTATATATTTTGTACTTCAAACTGTGCAAACATACAACAATCAAGTTAACTAATCAATTTCACAGGCACGGGTCACAACCGTTTGAAATAATATCTGTATAGAAAACATATATTAGGTCAAATATTACTTATTTGAACGATAACCGTGTGCTATATTAATAAGCTTCACAGTAGACAAACATTGCACATAAACACTGGCTATTTGACACTTCAGTCTTATGAAGAGCAGAAAATTGCACGCCAACTAGTGGTGTTGTTGATGACTTGATAAACCTTCACGTCTCGTACAAATGAGCAGAAAGCAAGATAATGAAAAGAGGATCCACAAATATAATTAGCCTTCAATACCTAACAGAAACTAGGAAATGTGCAAGACGTAAAGTATGCATGTTGTTTTTGTCTGTGTAGGATCAGAGTGGCTAAAAGGCACTTATGTCAGTGGAATGCATTGAGAAAGATCCATGCAGGTTCATACTTTATGTGCAACAAATGGAACTATGCATGAGGTTGTTTGATTCCAAACACATTTGCATTACTTGTGCTCCTTACGATGAGTGTAACTTATTTGTATTTGAAATAACACTTTCATCCTCCACAGGAAATGGTGGCAACTCCGCATGAGGGACTATCTAAGAAGCAGCAGGAGATTGAGTTTGGGTGATGATGGCGGGGACGTCAGCCTGGGTTTCCAGATGGGTTTCAGTAACTGTTGTGGTTGCCCTCGGGGGTCCCAGGAAAACAGAGGAAGACTGGAAACAATTCAAGTCAGGGGCTGTGGGACGAGCTGGAGGGTCTGAAGGCTGAGGAGAGAGCTTTAACAAGGAGAAAGGCATCCTTTGATTTCCATTTTGATGATGATGATGATGATGATTATGATATTTTTCATTTCTAAAGTACCAGTGAAGTGGAAAAACAAGTTGCCTCTATATTGACGCTATAATCATACACAGTCGAGGTCAAAAGTTGACATACACTTGTAGACAACATAATGTCATGGCTGTCTGACATCACATGGACAAAGATAAGACCTTCTGGAGGATGAAACAAAAATTTAGCCGTTTGGCCACAATACCCAGCAATATGTTTGGAGGAGAAAAGGTGAGAACTTTAATCCCAGGAACACCACTCCTACTGTCAAGCATGGGGGTGGTAGTATTATGCTCTGGGCCTGTTTTGCTGCCAATGGAACTGGTGCTTTACAGAGAGTAAATGGGACAATGAAAAAGGAGGATTACCTCCAGATTCTTCAGGACAACCTAAAAATATCAGCCCGGAGGTTGGGTCTTGGGCGCAGTTGGGTGTTCCAACACGGAAAACACTCCAAACACACGTCAAAAGTGGTAAAGGAATGGCTAAATCAGGCTACAATTAAAGGGGAACATTATCACAATTTCAGAAGGGTTGAAAGCAATAAAAATCAGTGCCCTATGGCTTATTTTATTTTTGGATTTTTTTTTCAAAATTTTACCCATCCCGGAATATCCCGGAAAAAGTCTTTTAAAGTGCCTGATTTTCGCTATCTGTGAAGCCACCGTCCATTTTCCTGTGACGTCATCCAGTGATGCCAATACAAACAAACAATGGCGGATAGCACAGCAAGATATAGCGACATTAGCTCGGATTCAGACTCGGATTTCAGCGGCTTAAGCGATTCAACAGATTACGCATGAATTGAAACGGATGGTTGGAGTATGGAGGCAGATAGCGAAAACGAAATTGAAGAAGAAACTGAAGCTATTGAGTGAATAGCTATTGATGCTATTCGGCCATGTCTGCTTTAGCATCGCCGGTAAAATGTGCAGACCAAACGAGGGACTTTCGCATCGTGTTCCACTGGAGCAACTTAAATCCGTCGATTGGTAAGTGTTTGTTTGGCATTAAATGTGGGTGGCGGGAAACGCTGGATGCAAAAATAGTTACAAATGCACATACAGCTAGCCTAAATAGCATGTTAGCATCGATTAGCTGGCAGTCATGCCGCGACCAAATATGTCTGATTAGCACATAAGTCAATAACATCAACAAAACTCAACTTTGTGATTTTGTTGACTTTATCGTTGGAAATGCATCTGCAGGTTATCCATACATCTCTGTGCCATGTCTGCCTTAGCATTGCCGGTAAAATGTGCAGACCATAGCATGTTAGCATCGATTTGCATGCCGTGCTAATCGATGCACACTCCACGTAAGTCAACTTGAATCCGTCCCTGATCGTGTTGTTACAACCTCCGACAACACGCCGACGAGGCATGATGTCTCCAAGCTACGGAAAACAGTCGAAAAAACGGAAAATAACAGAGCTGATTTGACTTGATGTTTATAATGTGGTTGAGAAATTGGCCGATTGACTACCTAGGTGGCGTCACAACGCTCCGAGAGCAAATAATAGAAAGGCGTTTAATTCGCCAAAATTCACCCATTTAGAGTTCGGAAATCGGTTCAAAAAACATATGGTCTTTTTTCTGCAACATGAAGGTATATATTGACACTTACATAGGTCTGCTGATTATGTTCTCCTCTAAGGTTTTAGAATTGCCTCCCCAAAGTCCTGACTTAAATGTGTGGACAATGCTGAAGAAACAAGTCCATGTCAGAAAACCAACACATTTAGCTGAACTGCACCAATCTTGTCAAGAGGAGTGGTCGAAAATTCAACTAGAAGCTTCCCAGAGGCTTGTTGATGGCTACCAAAAGTGCCTTATTGCAGTAAAACTTGCCAAGTGACATGTAATCAAATATTAACATTTCTGTATGTATACTTTTGACCCAGCAGAATTGGTGTTCCTCCCTTTCTTCTTGCTGCCCTCCTGGATCTCGACCTCCCGCCTGGGCACGGACTCTGACATCCCGCTCCTTCCCTAGACCTCTTGCTTCCTCACGGATCTAAAAAACTGCTTTGCTCCTCCTGGACTTCCGCACCTTCCTCAACACGCACCTTCAACAGCTCTTGGTGACACTCAGCTAAACCCAACACATAGTCGCACCATACGTATTTGGATTACAAACAGAATTCAGGCTAAGCGGCGTCCCTGTCTCAGTGCCATCTCCTTCTCCACAGCATGTAACAATTTAATTTAGTAATATCAAGGATCACCCATCGGTGGAGTTCCCACACATATCGATCAAACTTGCTTAAGCTCCTGATGTCGTTCTACATGACAAAACAAATGAAAACTTGGAAAAACACTTAGGTGTAAAACTTCTTTGCGTGTGGCTGGGTATCAAGACTCTCCCGGATAAATATGCATGCATTTTTGCTCGGGTAAGGTCACATTTTGTGATTTAACTTCGCGTCTTGCGAGGACGCGTCATTATAAACAAACTACGATGATGTAGCACCTGACAGCTCGACACCGGTGACTGCATAGCCATTTAACAATCGAACAAATACTGAATCATCACCATATTAGATTTTTGTCTCCGTGTACTCTGACACATTTGTGTACAAAATAAGTAAGAGGGTAAACGTGGAAGTACCTTTGCTGACAGAGTATCATTGACTCTGACTTTCTGGTTTCTGTTTGTTACAAATTTTAATACAAATAATATCAAAATAATACTTCAATGGGAAATACCAAACGAGTGAAGTACATTAAAAAATATACCAAACAAACCTTTAACGGAGTGGTCACTGCAAACGTGTGCGTTCTTCGACTCTGCTCCTTAGTATTGAAGTGCGTCTTTTTTGTTATCGTCTTTGGTAAAATCTTGCTCAGTTCCGCCCTTTTTGATTACCCCTCAGGGAACTCTGAAGAAATGTTAATCCCTTGCGCCAGGGGTGTCAAACGTACGGCCCGCGAACAGGTTTTATCCGACCCGTGGGATGAGTTGGCTAAGTATAAAAATGAGCCAACATTTTTTAATGAAAGAAACTGCTGTTCTAAATGTGTCCACTGGATGTCGCAATAGCAATTATTTGTATCTTTGTAGATCAGGGGTGCCCACTACGTAGATCGCGAGCTAGGATTTTTTAAAAATAGACCTAAAAATTAGCGATCATCAATCTTCACCAAGACGTTTCTTTATTTACATTCACGGCACCCGGAAGTCTTGTGAGATGACGCTGGCTGCTGCGAGATCTTTATTAAGAAAAAATTACCGAGAGGAAGGCGAAAACAACTTTTTATTTCAACAGACTCTCGCGCCGTACCTTCCCTCAAAACTCTAAAGGCCGACTGCACATTTCCTATCTTCACAATAAAAGCCCTGCTTCATGCTGCCTGTGCTAACAAAATAAGAGTCTCGGAAAGCTCTTCAGCAATCGCTTGTGCACGGCAGCTTTCCGAGACTCTTATTTTGTTAGCGCATCAGTTCATCCGACTGATGAACATTATCACATAATTTATTCAGAAAGTATAAATAACGACAAATAAAGGTAAAATACTATTAATCGCAACATGTAAGTGTTAAAAAAAGCCCCCAACAATATTATGATTTGTACATTTTCAGAATGTAAATGTTCTATTTTTAAACAAAGAAAACAATACGTAGTTGTCTTTATTTTTAAGTTATCGTGCCGTGATTTTACCAGTCCGGCCCACTTAGGAGTAGATTTTTCTCCATGTGGACCCTGATCTAAAATGAGTGATTTGAATAGTTTGTACAGCTGAAAACAACGCAAACATAGGGCACTTTTCTTCGAGGAAGGCCTAGCACCCATTAAGAAGAGACACTATGTGACCTCTACGCCTATTTAATGAGCCGGACTTGACCCAAACGTGACGTCTTTAAAATCCAAGCAAAGAGGGCGTTCTTTGCATATAAATGAAGACAGACACACTAAATGGATTGCACTCTAATTTGCTTATTAAATGGACGCCATCCTCTGCGCATGACCTTAGTAGATCAGCTTTCAAGTTTGCAGGTGTTTTGATAAAGAAAATGGTATGACCCCATTCGTCGTGGTTTACCTGACACATTAAACGTGACAAATTTGGGGCGTGCACTATCCACTTCAGCCGCCAGATAGCAGTCGAGTGTTGAATATCTTTAAATGTGTTTTGTGGCAATTTCAACTTTTGCCACAGTGCAGTGGCGCTTTCCATCATTTTCAGCAGACTGCATTGCAAAACAATTGACCCTGTAAAGTGTGTGTACTGTACACATTTTTTTTAATTACGTTTTATATTTTGGAGTTTTTATAAGTTGCAGGTTTTATGAATAACTTTTTCGCAGTGGGTCGCCATTTTTTCCTGGGTTGAGCACCAGGCCCCAAAAAATGTCGGTGCACCTGCCTGTTGGTGGTATTTTGTGAAATGTTTGTATTGTAAAATATTTGGTAGCACTTTAGTATGGGGAATATATGAACCATTAATTAGTTGCTTTTTAACATAGGGTTAGGGTTAGGGTCAGGGTTAGGGTTAGGGAAGACTCTTAGTTAATGGCTTACTGGTTGTATAATAAGGCCATGCAGAATAAGGCATTAATAAGTGCGTAATAATGACTAAATAACACCCAATATGTTACTAATTTGCATGTTTATAAGAAACTAATTAAAGTTTCATATGTTCCCCATACTAAAGAGTTACCAAAATATTTGAAGTGGCGGCAGAGTAGAGCAGGGGTTGGTGCGTGTGGCTCACAATACGCAGGTCCTGGGTTCGATCCTGGCCTCGGGATCTTTCTGTGTGGAGTTTGCATGTTCTCTCTGTGACTGCGTGGGTTCCCTCCAGCTACTACGGCTTCCTACTCAGTGGCCTAGTGGTTAGAGTGTTCGCCCTGAGATTGTTTGGTTTTGAGTTCAAACCCCGGCCGAGTCATACCAAAGACTCTAAAAATGGCCCCCATGTCAAAAAAAAATTGTGTGTAAATCATCAGATAAAACTTTGTATTACATTGTGTTCCGGGCAAGAAGACAAAAGGCTGAAACCTTCCAGGAAAAATGCTCCTAAAACTCCACTTGGACTTCCAGGCCGACATATACGGCAGAATCTGCCCAACTTCCACAGGAACTCTTTTTTGAAGTATTTTTACGAACTCTCTCTTTGATCTATTTTTGGGGACCTTCTTTGAACAATTTTATGGAATTTTCTTTGAACTGTTCGAGAACCGAAGGCAATGCTGGTCACAACCCACTTCCTTGAGGAAGCAGCTGTGGGAAGGAGTGGCCATGCCTCTCCTCGGATCCGAGTCTAAATTTAATTCTGTCTCTGTTTGATTCTTTGCTTTTTTCCATCCATCCATTTTTCTACCGCTTATTCCCTTTTGGGGTCGCGGGGGGCGCTGGTGCCTATCTCAGCTACAATCGGGCGGAAGGCGGGGTACACCCTGGACAAGTCACCACCTCATCACAGGGCCAACACAGATAGACAGACAACATTCACACTCACATTCACACACTAGGGACCATTTAGTGTTGCCAATCAACCTATCACCAGGTGCATGTCTTTGGAAGTGGGAGGAAGCCGGAGTACCCGGAGGGAACCCACGCAGTCACGGGGAGAACATGCAAACTCCACACAGAAAGATCCTGAGCCTGGATTTGAACCCAGGACTGCAGGACCTTCGTATTGTAAGGCAGACGCACTAACCCCTCTGCCACTGTGAAGCCCTCTTTGCCTTTTTGTCTTGTTTAATAGATGTCATCAGTGTTTGAACCTGACAACCCGTTACCTCCCTGCTTGGCATTTAACTTAATTCTGGGTTAAATCACCAACAATTATTCCCGGGCGCGGCCACCGCTGCTGCTCACTGCTCCCCCCACCTCCCAGGGGGTGGTCAACGGTAATGGGTCAAATGCAGAGAATAATTTGGCCACACGTGTGTGTGTGATGATGATTGGTACTTTAACTTTAGTTACATTTTCCTCCTACCTCCTAAAACATGCACCTGGGGATAAGTTGATTGGCAACACTTAATTGGCCCCAGTGTGTGAATGTGAGTGTGAATGTTGTCTGTCTATCTGTGTTGGCCCTGCGATGAGGTGGCGACTTGTCCAGGGCGTACCCCGCCTACCGCCCGAATGCAGCTGAGACCGCGAGTCTGACCGGGACAAGCGGTAGAAATATCAATCAATCAATCAATCAATGTTCATTTATATAGCCCTAAATCACTAGTGTCTCAAAGGGCTGCACAAACCACCACGACATCCTCGGTAGGCCCACATAAGGGCAAGGAAAACTCACACCCAGTGGGACATCGGTGACAATGAGGACTATGAGAATGGATGGATGGATGGAAAACATATGTCCCTGGCTCTATAAAGTTTGGGAATCACTGCACTAAAGTACCTGGCTGCTCTGAGGACGATGGGACACCCGAGTATGAGAAGAGTGAGGGACGCATTCCGTTGGCTTTGACCTCACAACACGGCGAGCACTGGGGTCACCGTCCTCCACATCGTTGGCTTTGCGCCTCCCCTCCTTCACGCACAGCACCTCCGGAGTCACAGAAGACGAGTGTTAACACCACGACTGTTTCTCTACCTGATCAGATGGGATTCTTCACGCAAACTGCCTTCCATTACTCTTCTGAAGCTCTGCTTGAAGTTGTCCGACAGGAAGCCGTAGAGCAGCGGGTTGGCGCAGGAGTTGGCGTAGGACAGGATGACCGCAAAGAAGTAAATCCCTGCCGTGGCGCTGGATTCTGGGATGATGACCACCAGGTTGACGATGTTGATGATGAAGAAGGGCAGCCAACACAACACAAACACCACCACGATGACCACCACCATCCGAGTGACCTTGCGTTCGGAGCGCCGCCGTGAAGTGAAGCCCGCCCGCACTCCTGACGACTTCACCTGGGGCGGGGAAAGAAAGAAATAGCGACGAAACGGAACTAGTCGTACAGTCACTCACAAACCTTAATGACGATCAACAGGTAGCAGAGGCAGATGATGAGCAGAGGTCCAAAGAAGCCGATGGTGGTGGTGTAGAGGATGAAGGCTGTTGACCACACGTCTGCCGGCTCCGGCCAGATCATGTTGCACGAGTTAAACGTGTCCTAAAGGAACATATATTTGTAGGAACCAATCAAGTCAAAGAGTCACAGGTAAGAGGGTTTATCCTATAATTGTGAATTATGTTTATATAGCGCTTTTACATGTGAAACCCAATATCCATCCATCCATCCATCATCTTCCGCTTATCCGAGGTCGGGTCGCGGGGGCAACAGCCTAAGCAGGGAAGCCCAGACTTCCCTCTCCCCAGCCACTTCGTCTAGCTCTTCCCGGGGGATCCCGAGGCGTTCCCAGGCCAGCCGGGAGACATAGTCTTCCCAACGTGTCCTGGGTCTTCCCCGTGGCCTCCTACCGGTTGGACGTGCCCTAAACACCTCCCTAGGGAGGCGTTCGGGTGGCATCCTGACCAGATGCCCGAACCACCTCATCTGGCTCCTCTCGATGTGGAGGAGCAGCGGCTTTACTTTGAGTTCCTGCCGGATGGCAGAGCTTCTCACCCTATCTCTAAGGGAGAGACCCAAACTCATTTGGGCCGCTTGTACCCGTGATCTTATCCTTTCGGTCATGACCCAAAGCTCATGACCATAGGTGAGGATGGGAATGTAGATCGACCGGTAAATTGAGAGCTTTGCCTTCCGGCTCAGCTCCTTCTTCACCACAACGGATCGGTACAACGTCCGCATTACTGAAGACGCCGCACCGATCCGCCTGTCGATCTCACCATCCACTCTTCCCTCGCCTGGAAAAGGGTGGAGTACCATCTCCGGGTTGGGGAGGAGACCCTGCCCCAAGTGGAGGAGTTCAAGTACCTAGGAGTCTTGTTCACGAGTGAGGGAAGAGTGAAACCCAATATCTAAGTTATATTTAAAGCAGTGTGGGTGGCACTGGGAGCAGGTGGGTAAAGTGTCCTGCCCAAGGACACAACGGTAGTGACTAGGATGTCGGAAATGGGGATCGAACCAGGAACTCTCAAGTTGCTGGCATGGCAACTCTACCAACCGAGCAATACAGCCCCAATTTAAGGCAGTGCTTGTCAAACATTTCCCCCTCACAAGTACCACGTCCAAAAATCTCGGCTTTCCAAGTCCCACCATAATGACCAACATTAAAAGACAGTAGCATAGTAGGCCTATGTATACATAAAAAAACAAGTAAGATTTTTTATTTAATAAGTATATTTAATATTTTTGGCCAATGTAACATTTTAAACAGTTTGAACAGTGACACTGTGTTTGAATATATGAAAATAAAACACTGTACTTTTAATCAAGTGATTCTGTGGCGTACCACTAGGTCGGGGGTCTGCAACTTGCGGCTATTTAATCCTGCCCTAGTGGCTTCCTGGAACATTTTTAAAAAAGGAATGAAAATGGAAAAAGATAGAGTGGAATATATATATTTTTTGTTTTAGTATGTTTTTTGTTCGAAGACAAACATGACGCAAACCTTCCCAATTGTTAGAAAACCCGCTGTTTAATATGTTGTGTGTATGCTTCACTGATGACAGTATTTGGTGAACCTCGTTTTGTCCTACTTTGTAATCATTTTGGCGGTTCTTGAACTCACAATAATGTGGACTGTGACGCAACAGTTTGTTTACAAACCCCGTTTCCATATGAGTTGGGAAATTGTGTTAGATGTAAATATAAACAGAATACAATGATTTGCAAATCCTTTTCAACCCATATTCAGTTAAATATGCTACAAAGACAACATATTTGATGTTCAAACTGATAAACATTTTTTTGTGTGCAAATAATCATTACCTTTAGAATTTGTTGCAAGCAACACGTGACAAAGAAGTTGGGAAAGGTGGCAATAAATACTGATAAAGTTGAGGAATGCTCATCAAACATTTATTTGGAACATCCCACAGGTGAACAAGCTAATTAGGAACAGGTGGGGGCCATGATTGGGTATAAAAGCAGTTTCCATGAAATGCTAAGTAATTCACAAACAAGGATGGGCCGAGGGTCACCAATTTGTAAGCAAATTGTTGAACAGTTTTAGAACATTTCTCAACGAGCTATTGCAAGGAATTTAGGGATTTTACCATCTTGCAACATCCAGAAACGCCGCCGGCTTCTCTGGGCCCGAGATCATCTAAGATGGACTGATGCAAAGTGGAAAAGTGTTCTGTGGTCTGACGGGTCCACATTTCAAATTGTTTTTGGAAATATTCGACATCGTGTTATCCGAAGCGAACCATCCAGAGTGTTATCGAGGTAAAGTTGAAAAGCCAGCATGTGTGATGGTATGGGGGTGCATTAGTGCCCAAGGCATGGGTAACTTACACATCTGTGAAGGCACCATTAATACTGAAAGGTACATACAGGTTTTGGAACAACATATGCTGCCATCCAAGCGCCGCCTTTTTCATGGACGCCCCTGCTTATTTCAGCAAGACAATACCAAGCCACATTCAGCACGTGTTACAACAGCGTGGCTTCGTAAAAAAAGAGTGCAGGTACTTTCCTGGCCCGCCTGCAGTCCAGACCTGTCTCCCATCGAAAATGTTTGGCGCATTATGAAGCGTAAAATACGACAGCAGAGACCCCGGACTGTTGAAGGACTGAAGCTCTACATAAAACAAGAATGGGAAAGAATTCCACTTTCAAAGCTTCAACAATTAGTTTCCTCAGTTTCCAAACGTTTATTGAGTGTTGTTAAAAGAAAAGGTGATGTAACACAGTGGTGAACATGCCCTTTCCCAACTACTTTGGCACGTGTTGCAGCCATGAAATTCCAAGTTAATTATTATTTGCAAAAAAAAATAAAGATTGTGAGTTTGAAAATCAAATATCTTGTCTTTGTAGTGCATTCAATTGAATATGGGTGGAAAAGGATTTGAAAATCATTGTATTCCGTTTTTACATCAAACACAATTTCCCAACTCATATGGAAACAGGTTTTGTATATCAATCAATCAATCAATCAATGTTTACTTATATAGCCCTAAATCACTAGTGTCTCAAAGGGCTGCACAAACCACCACGACATCCTCGGTAGGCCCACATAAGGGCAAGGAAAACTCACACCCAGTGGGACGTCGGTGACAATGATGACTATGAGAACCTTGGAGAGGAGGAAAGCAATGGATGTCGAGCGGGTCTAACATGATACTGTGAAAGTTCAATCCATAATGGATCCAACACAGTCGCGAGAGTCCAGTCCAAAGCGGATCCAACACAGCAGCGAGAGTCCCGTTCATAGCCGAGCCAGCAGGAAACCATCCCAAGCGGAGGCGGATCAGCAGCGCAGAGATGTCCCCAGCCGATACACAGGCAAGCAGTACATGGCCACCGAATCGGACCGGACCCCCTCCACAAGGGAGAGTGGGACATAGAGGAAAAAGAAAAGAAACGGCAGATCAACTGGTCTAAAAAGGGAGTCTATTTAAAGGCTATACATATACAATATATACATACACACACTCGATTTGACATAGATTTTTTTTTTTTAATCAAGTTACAGTAATATATATATATATATATATATATATATATATATATACATGTATATGTATTTTTTACATATATTAAATAGACATTCTGCATATTATACACATTTTTTATACACACACGTTGTATATACATATGTACAGTACGTATATACTTACATACATAAACACACAAACTTATTTTGACCTATAAAATGACATGACTTTTAATGGCAGTACACATCTAAGGGGTCTCTGGAATTTTGAGCCGATTCAAAAAGCATTTCATATGCTTGGCAGACAAACGGCTCGTCTTCTTTTTTTTCCATTTTTGGGAAGAGGTCTCTGGACACAGTTTCTGTGACACCACCTCTGACAGGTAGCACAGCCAATCTGAAAAACACAAAAGTCAGCAAAAATATTTAAATTAATTATTTTCACGTTGCACTAGTTTCTCTAGTGTCTCAAAGTGTGTTACATTGAGAAACTTATTGTGCATTCCCTATGCTGGTTAGCTACTAAGGTGGGGGAAATGTGTTCTCACAAGTTTGTGACAGCCATCCTACCATCTGAGACACTCTGCCCCAAATGACAAAGAAGTTGTTGGGAAATTCTCAGTTTTCCAAGTCGGACACAGTTTCATCCTTCTAGAAGACTTTAGATGTTGTTATTTTGTATTAAAGTTTATAACATTGTATCAGACTCAGTAGGACATGTAACATCCAAGTAGTTACCAGGGTACCCAATGACACAGGTTAGTCAAGTCATCTACAAATGCATGCAGTACTAACAGTTTGTTTTAAATGACTGTCATATATTGTTTATGTAAATCAGGTGTGTCCAAACTTTTTCCAGTGAGGACAGCCTGTCGTCACGTCCACTTTTCCTCCATAGAAACAGTCACGTTATAACATCTACGGCAGGGGTGCCCATTACGTCGATCGCGAGCTACCAGTCGATCTCCAGCCAGGCTTTTAAAAAAAATAGACCTAAAAATGAGTGATCATCAATCTTCACCAAGACGTCACTTAAATGACATTCACGGTACCGGAGGGTCTTGTGAGATGACGCTGGCTGCTGCAAGATCATTATTATGAAAATATGACCGAGAGGAAGGCCAGAAACACTTTTTATTTCAACAGACTCTCGCACCGTACCTTCCATCAAAACTCTAAAGGCCGACTGCACGTTTCCTATCTTCACAATAAAAGCCCTGCTTCATGCTGCCTGCGCTAACTAAGGTGCTTTTGACCTTTGGACTCTAAGTTCCTTTTTTTTTTCACTCTCTGTTTTGTTACCATGACGACCAATCAGTTCACCTGTCTTGTCTCACACCTCCATCCATCCATCATCTTCCGCTTATCCGAGGTCGGGTCGCGGGGGCAACAGCCTAAGCAGGGAAACCCAGACTTCCCTCTCCCCAGCCACTTCGTCTAGCTCTTCCCGGGGGATCTCACACCTGTTTTCACTTATCATGTTCATTATTTAAGCCACAGTTACCAGGTAGTCAGGCTGGCAACATCACCTCCTTCACGACCTCGATTATCTGCTTCATGCCTTGCTATGATGTTCATTTTGTCCACGTAAGTTTTTGTCTTTCATGCCATACCACAAGTGTTTTGTTTCATGTTTATAGTTTATGGCCTTTGTGCTAGTCTTTTGATTCATAGCCCAAGATTTGGACCTCCATTGTGAGCGCTTTTTGTTTGTTCCTGTTTTTACTTAGAGTAAATTAAATATTTACCTTGCTTTACGCCGTTTCCACTCCAATTGCTTCGCACCTCGGGAAAACAACCCTAGACCAAGTCCAAGCCTGGCAGTTTGGCCACAATACCCAGCAATATGTTTGGAGGAGAAAAGGTGAGGCCTTTAATCCCAGGAACACCACACCTACCGTCATGCATGGTGGTGTTAGTAATATGCTCTGGGCCAGTTTTCCTTCCAATTGAACTGGTGCTATACAGAGAGTAAATCGGACAATGAAAAATGAGGATTACCTCCAAATTCTTCAGGTCAACCTAAAATCATCAGTTTAGGTCTTGGGCGCAGTTGGGTGTTACAACAGGACAATGACCCCAAACACAGGTAAAATGTGGTAAAGGAATGGCTAAATCAGGTTAGAATTAAGGTTTTAGAAAGGCCTTCCCGAAGTTCTGACTCAAACGTGTGGACAATGCTGAAGAAACAAGTCTATGTCACTGAACTGCACCAATTTTGTCAAGAGGAGTGGTCAAAAATTCAACCAGAAGCTTGCCAGAAGTTAGTGGATGGCTACCAAAAGCGCCTTATTGCAGTAAAACTTGCCAAGGGACATGTAAGCAAATATTAACATTGTGGTTATATACTTTTGAGCCAGCAGATTTGGTCACATTTTCAGTAGACCCATAATAAATTCATAAAAGAACCAAACTTTATGAATGTTTATTGTGACCAACAAGTATGTGCTCCAATCACTCTATCACAAAAAAATAAGAGTTGTAGAAATGATTGGAAACTCAAGACAGCCATGACATTATGTTCTTTACAAAGTACGTAAACTTTTGATCGTGACGGTAAGTGCCCTTCCACAAAATGCTGGTTCTAAAATGTGCTGAAAATGCCTTGTTGATAACTCCCTAAATCATATTGCGAGCACAAACATTGCACATATTTGGCATAATTAGTGACATTTTAGGGAATCCTACAGTAAATGTCATAGTCATTTGTGGAGGGATCAAAAAAAGGTATTACCGCAAGAATCCAGTGGTGTCCTCAATTTATACATGAGTCCAGCTGAAACATAACAATAAAACAGATTAAACAAGCTCAATTATATATGTTGAAAAAAAAATAATAGTATGAGAGAAAATGTTTTACCTTGATTATTGACTTACAGTTTTCCCAAAGTGATTGCATTTCAAAAGTGTCGACCATTAATGACCACTCAGTGTTCTCTTCGTTATATATATTTTTTTACCATGACATTCAAATATGCATTAATAACCTGCCACAAAGAAAACGCTTTAGCACTTTAGCAATGTGAAATATCGAGGACGTCCGTCTCATGTACAATAAAAAACATCAATCAATATGAGTGATATGTGTAACAATTATGTTTAAGTCTCACCTCACTTTGAAGATCCCACTGTCAAGCAAGATTCGATATGAAGATCTAGTACTTTCCAATTTTGACTGAAAGAACAAAAAACTGAAAAAACAAAAAACATCTTCCCGTTCCAGTACTCTGGAATGCCCTCCCGGTAACAGTTCGAGATGCTACCTCAGTAGAAGCATTTAAGTCTCACCTTAAAACTCATCTGTATACTCTAGCCTTTAAATAGACCTCCTTTTTAGACCAGTTGATCTGCCGCTTCTTTTATTTCTCCTATGTCCCCCCCTCCCTTGTGGAGGGGGTCCGGTCCGATGACCATGGATGAAGTACTGGCTGTCCAGAGTCGAGACCCAGGATGGACCGCTCGTCAGGACCCAGGATGGACCGCTCGCCTGTATCGGTTGGGGACAGCTCCACGCTGCTGATCCGCTTGAGATGGTTTCCTGTGGACGGGACTCTCGCTGCTGTCTTGGAGCCACTATGGATTGAACTTTCACAGTATCATGTTAGACCCGCTCGACATCCATTGCTTTCGGTCCCCTAGAGGGGGGGGGTTGCCCACATCTGAGGTCCTCTCCAAGGTTTCTCATAGTCAGCATTGTCACTGGCGTCCCACTGGATGTGAATTCTCCCTGCCCACTGGGTGTGAGTTTTCCTTGCCCTTTTGTGGGTTCTTCCGAGGATGTTGTAGTCGTAATGATTTGTGCAGTCCTTTGAGACATTTGTGATTTGGGGCTATATAAATAAACCTTGATTGATTGATTGATTGATGCATCTGTCACCTCTAGGAACAATTATTAATACATTTTTCTGTTCCTGTTTTTGACTATTTAATTGTTGTTGTGCTATATGAGTATTTTCAACCTTAAGATGCTACAGAATATGTCTGAGAATTTTAATGACACCATCTTCAGCCCAATTAAAACCAATTGTAGCCCACCTTATAGAGTCACTTCTTTGAAGCCTTTCTATTTAATCAGTCAAGTTTTCCAGGGTTTAAAATTCCAAGGTTATAAAGTTTGACTTAACTACTCTCTTTACGTTTGGGGCATTATAAATGGTCAGGTTTGTCACTGGCATTTTAGTTATGTTTTGCTTTTTTCTCTATTTGTCTATTTCCTGTCAGCGCTCTTATTTTCGTTGTTTCCTGCTTTTCTCTCTGAGCGCTGTTTCCCCCCAGCTGCAGCTGATTGGCACCTGGCCACACCTGTTGTCAATCAGCCGGCTACTATTTAAACCTGCTTTGCCCTCCAATCAGTGCTGGAGTATTGTCGTCGTAAGCTACTGTCTGTAAGCTGTATCCTGTAGCTTTTTGCAGCTTGCTGTCCTTTTGTTCCTAGTTCCTGTTTGCTGGTTCCTGTTCCCTGTTTCCAGTTAGCCTCTTCCTGGTTCCTGGTTTGTGATTTTTCTTGTTTTTTGGACATTCAATTATGTTTTCCTGCACCAAGCCTGCCGTCTCTTCCTCTTGGGGTTCGTCACCCACACTACCTGGCAATAAATACCAGTGAGACTTAATTCCTTTATAATTAAATATGTGAAAAATGTTTTAATTGGTCATAAATACTCTTCAATTTACCAAACCCAAAACCTGTGAAGTTGGCACGTTGTGTAAATCGTAAATAAAAACAGAATACAATGATTTGCAAATCCGTTTATGATCAGAAAAGGGAAAGAGGCGACAATCAGCGCAGAACTGCAGTATTTCAAGGTTTATTCTAAACCTTTGATGAATACGTGACGTGTGTATGCTACTCCAAGTGAAATGAGTGTGACTATGTGTAGTATTAATAATGTAAATGTAACCAAGTGTTGTTGTCTGTGAGTGTTGGTTGTAATATTTTGTCGAATCACAAGGGACAAGATGATGAGGCAGTTCGTGGACAGGCAAGGGGTCGTGGACAGGAGCGAGGCAGCGTGGTCTGGGTCCGAGCAGGGAGGTCGTGGATCGAGGAGGGCAGTCAGGAATACGGAAGGGGCTGGATCACGGAAGGAGGGGAAGTCATTGTGAACACACAAAGGGACATGAACCAGGGATACACGGAGAGAGAGAACAAAGCAAAAGCGAGGAAACCACGGGGAAGGGGAATGCCAGACTTGATGCCTACGGGAAAGGTTAGCGACGTTCTGGCAAAGATTCCTCGGGTCTGCTGGTCTTTATGCCGCTCCCTTTCATCAAGTCCAGGTGTGTTGATTATTGATTGAGTGCAGCCTCGTTGCTGCGTGGGCGTGCTGCGCTCAGCACAAGTGGGGATGTGTCTGAGCATGCTGTCAGCGGAGGCAAGTCTTAGCGCGTTGACGGAGGAGGCGCCCGCCGCCGAGTATGCGCGGGTTCGACTTTGGTCATGACACATTTCAACCTATATTCAATTGAATAGACTGCAAAGACAAGATCCTTAACATTCGAACTGGAAAATGTTGTTATTTTTTGCAAACATTAGCTCATTTGGAATTTGATGCCTGCAAAATGTTTCAAAAAAGCTGGCACAGGTGTCAAAAAAAGACTGAGAAAGTTGAGGAATGCTCATCAAACACTTATTTGGAACAATATTGGGTATAAAAGCATCTCCCATGAAATGCTCAGTCATTGAAAAACACGGATGGGGCAAGGGTCACCTTTTTGTGAACAAACGCACGAGCAAATGGTCGAACAGTTTAAAAACGACATTTCTCAACGAGCTATTGCAAGGAATTTAGGGATTTCACCATCTACTGTCTGTAATATCATCGAAAGGTTCAGTGAATCTGGAGAAATCACTGCACGTAAGCGATGATATTACGGACATTTGATCCCATAGGCACCACTGCATCAAAAACCAACATCGGTGTGTAAAGGATATAAGAAACGCTTCAGAAAACCACTGTCGGTAACTACAACTCCAGCTATGCAAAGCGAAAGCCATTTATCAAGACACCCAGAAACGCCGCCGGCTTCACTGGGCCCGAGCTCATCTAAGGTGGACTGGTGCAAAGTGGAAAAGTGTTCTGAGATCTGAGGAGTCCACATTTCAAATTGGTTTTGGAAAACTGTGGGTGTCTGTGGGGATAGGTTGATTGGCAACACTAAATGGGCCCTAGTGTGTGAATGTTGTCTGTCTATCTGTGTTGGCCCTGCGACGAGGTGGCGACTTGTCCAGGATGTACACTGCCTTCCGCCCGATTGTAGCTGAGATAGGCGCCAGCGGCCCCCGCGACCCCGAAAGGGAATAAGCGGTAAAAAATGGATGGATGGATGGAGGGTGTCGTGTCAGCTTTGTGTAGTTGTAATGAACAGAAATACAGTGAAAGATTTGTGTGGTTCCTTACAGGAAGACGACATAACTGCATTTCACCTTGCATTGCACACATAGCTAACTTTTTTAAGACTTAAAACAAACAGGTGTTGATAAAACACTTCCCAGCTTTCAGATTTTACCGCACATCATGCTGTGAGGAGGGGTGGCCTGCGGACCTGCAGAGAGGCGAGGTGCGCCGAGATCGCCGACAGGTGCGTAAATGGGCGGGTTTTGCTAATCCCCTGTCACTGTGTTAAAGGGCAGCAGCCGAGAAGGACGGGGCTGGAGAAGTTGGAGTTGAGGGGAGAGGGTCGTTGGTGGATGACGAGCACGCGCAAGGAAGAGTGAGACGGAGATGGAAAGCTACAAAAATGGTTTGACAAGAACAAGAAAGTTTGATCACATTACGCCTGTACTGTATATACCTTTATATACATATATACATACATATATACCTGTACTGTATATACCTTTATATACATATATACATACATATATACCTATACTGTATATACCTTTATATACATATATACATACATATATACCTATACTGTATATACCTTTATATACATATATACATACATATATACCTATACTGGCTCACCTGCACTGGCTTCCTGTGCACTTAAGATGTGACTTTAAGGTTTTACTACTTACGTATAAAATACTACACGGTGTAGCTCCATCCTATCTTGCCGATTGTATTGTACCATATGTCCCGGCAAGAAATCTGCGTTCAAAGGACTCCGGCTTGCTAGTGATTCCCAAAGCCCAAAAAAAGTCTGCGGGCTATAGAGCGTTTTCCGTTCGGGCTCCAGTACTCTGGAATGCCCTCCCGGTAACAGTTCGAGATGCCACCTCAGTAGAAGCATTTAAGTCTCACCTTAAAACTCATTTGTATACTTTAGCCTTTAAATAGACTCCCTTTTTAGACCAGTTGATCTGCCGTTTCTTTTCTTTTTCTTCTATGTCCCACTCTCCCGTGTGGAGGGGGTCCGGTCCGATCCGGTACTGCTCGCCTGTGTATCGGCTGGGGACATCTCTTTGCTGCTGGTCCGCCTCCACTTGGGATGGTTTCCTGCTGGCTCCGCTGTGAACGGGACTCTCGCTGCTGTGTTGGATCCGCTTTGGACTGGACTCTCGCGACTGTGTTGGATCCATTATGGATTGAACTTTCACAGTATCATGTTAGACCCGCTCGACATCCATTGCTTTCCTCCTCTCCAAGGTTCTCATAGTCATCATTGTCACCGATGTCCCACTGGGTGTGAGTTTTCCTTGCCCTTATGTGGGCCTACCGAGGATGTCGTGGTGGTTTGTGCAGCCCTTTGAGACACTAGTGATTTAGGGCTATATAAGCAAACATTGATTGATTGATTGATTGATTGAAAAGCGACTCGAGCGGCAAGAGCTGCTGAAAAGCAACCAGAGCCAGCTGAGGTTCATTGAAAAACAAAAAGAATCTCAAACCTGCCACGTCTGTCATGTCTCACATTGGTGGTCCGAGAAACCCGTGGGGAAGGGTCCATAAATGCATTTTTTCAAAGTACCGATAACGGTACAGATAAATATAGTTATCGATAAGGAATAACGATATACATCCAAGTCATGAGGCAAATGAGAAAAAAGGGTGGTAAGAGGGAATCGCAAACATTTGCCATCGTGTGTTGTCAGCAGGGCCTTGTGAGGGTTCCAGGTTCCTTTCCCCTTTCCGCCATCCTAGTGTTCGCCGTTGTGTCCTTGGGCAAAACAATTTACCCACCTCCTCTCACTGGTTTAAATGTAGCTTAAAGATGGAAATAATGGCTTTCACTATATAAAGCACTTAGGATTTCTAGAGAAAAGAGCGCTGTATTATATAAAACACTTCAATAATTCACATTCACTTGACCACAGGAATAATATTACCTTGACCTTAAGAAACACAATGAACAATCCACTTTTGTCTATTAATATGCTGAAGTTAAAGGCCTACTGAAATGAGATGTTCTTATTTAAACGGGGATAGCAGGTCCATTCTATGTGTCATACTTGATCATTTTGCGATATTGCCATATTTTTGCTGAAAGGATTTAGTAGAGAACATCCACGATAAAATTCAAAACTTTCGGTGCTAAGAGAAAAGCCCTGCCTCTACTGGAAATTCGCAGACGATGACGTCACATGTTTGATGGCTCCTCACATATTCACATTGTTTTTAATGGGAGCCTCCAACAAAAAGTGCTATTCGGACCGAGAAAACGATAATTTCCCCTTTAATTTGAGCGAGGATGAAAGATTCGTGTTTGAGGATATTGATAGCGACGGACTAGAAAAAAAAAAAAAAACATGATTGCTTTGGGACGGATTCCGATGTTTTTAGAGACATTTACTACGTTAATTCTGGGAAATCCCTTATCTTTCTATTGTCTTGCTAGTGTTTTAGTGAGTTTAATAGTACCTGATAGTCGGAAGAGTGTCTCAGGGAAGTCGACAGCAGCTATGGACGGCACAAGCTCGGCTTTTCTCCGGTATAAGAACTGACTTTTTAAACACAATTTTCTCACCGAAACCTGCTGGTTGACATTTGGTAGGATCCATGTTCGCTTGACCGCGCTCTGATCCATAGGAAAGTTTCACCTCCAGGAATTTTAAACAAGGAATCACCGTGTGTTTGTGTGGCTAAAGGCTAAAGCTTCCCAACTCCATCTTTCTACTGTGACTTCTCCAATATTAATTGAACAAATTGCAAAAGATTCAGCAACACAGATGTCCAAAAAACTGTATAATTATGCCGTTAAAGCAGACGACTTTTAGCTGTGTGTGTGCGCAGCGCTCATACTTCCTGTAAACCCGTGACGTCTTGCGTACACGTCATCATTACACGACGTTTGGAAGACAGAACCCCCGGGAAATTTAAAATTGTAATTCAGTAAACTAAAAAGGCTGTATTGGCATGTGTTGCAATGTTAATATTTCATCATTGATATATAAACTATCAGACTGCGTGGTGGCTAGTAGTGGCTTTCAGTAGGCCTTTAAGCACGTTCAACAGTGTTAACATCATTAAAAGTTTAAAAACTTCATATTCAACTCCGACATGGATGTGAACCCCAGACCTTCAGTTTTACTTGGCAAGTACGAGTGACTCGTACCAACTGAAGTCTAAGGGGGGAATGTGTCTCTATATTCTTATCAGTGACAGAAGATAGCATGGCCAGGAATACATTTGGAGTAAAATTTCATCTGAATAATTTACATTTAACATGCGCTTCTTCACGCTAAACACCCCCCCCCCTGGATCGCGGAGCCCGACATGCAGCGCGTGTCTTGCATGTAGAGCGGTGCGGGCTTGATCTCTGTCAGAACCTGACTGGCACGACAACAGAATTATACCGACAGCGTTTCACATCAATTTCATTCAGGCGAAACCAACATACCGTATTTCCTTGAATTGCCGCCAAGGCGCTTATTAATTTAAAACCTCTTCTCACTCCCGCGCTTACCAAAGGCATGCGGTAAAAGTAAGCAAGCGCCTATTATTTTAAAACCTCTTCTCACTCCGGCACTTACCAAAGGCATGCAGTAAAAATTTGAGTGTGATGTAAGCTTGGACCTTAAATCCTACTGAATAGCTCTTAATCTTCTTCCCTTTATGCGATTTCAAATTACCGGTATTGAAATCAGCCTCCTCCATTTTGAAAATGGTGACAGGGGAAGTGTCACTCGTGCCGTCAGGAGTTTGACCAGCCGGTAATACTAAGCATGCGCTAATTATTTTGCAAAGCGAGTTTGACCCGGCAGTAATTCAAGGCAGGCGCATAATATATGCCCTGCGGCAATTCAAGGAAATACGGTAACTTATGTCTGTATTCATCCATTCATCCATTTTCTATCGTGTGTCCCTTTTGGGGTTGCAGGGGGTGCTGGAGCCTATCTCAGCTGCATTCGAGCGGAAGGTGGCGTACACCCTGGACAAGTTGCTACCTCATCACAGGGCTATGTCGGTATTATTTAATGTCAATGCGTTACATTGTTGTCTGAAGTTGGAGCAGGCTTGTGCATGTGTGTGACCAAAGATCATATACTGAGAAGATCAATCAATCAATCAATCAATGTTTACTTATATAGCCCTAAATCACTAGTGTCTCAAAGGGCTGCACAAACCACCACGACATCCTCGGTAGGCCCACGCAAAGAAAACTCACACCCAGTGGGACGTCGGTGACAATGATGACTATGAGAACCTTGGAGAGGAGGAAAGCAATGGATGTCGAGCGGGTCTAACATGATATTGTGAAAGTTCGATCCAAAATGGATCCAACACAGTCGCGAGAGTCCAGTCCAAAGCGGATCCAACACAGCAGCGAGAGTCCCGTTCACAGCGGAGCCAGCAGGAAACCATCCCAAGTGGAGGCGGATCAGCAGCGCAGAGATGTCCCCAGCCGATACACAGGCAAGCAGTACATGGCCATCGGACCGGACCCCCTCCACAAAGGAGAGTGGGACATAGAAGAAAAAGAAAAGAAACGGCAGATCAACTGGTCTAAAAAGGGAGTCTATTTAAAGGCTAGAGTATACAAATGAGTTTTAAGGTGAGACTTAAATGCTTCTACTGAGGTGGCATCTCGAACTGTTACCGGGAGGGCATTCCAGAGTACTGGAGCCCGAAATGAAAACGCTCTATAGCCCGCAGACTTTTTTTGGGCTTTGGGAATCACTAACAAGCCGGAGTCCTTTGAACGCAGATTTCTTGCCGGGACATATGGTACAATACAATCGGCAAGATAGGATGGAGCTAGACCGTGTAGTATTTTATACGTAAGTAGTAAAACCTTAAAGTCACATCTTAAGTGCACAGGAAGCCAGTGCAGGTGAGCCAGTACAGGTATATATGTATGTATATATGTATATAAAGGTATAGACAGTATAGGTATATATGTATGTATATATGTATATAAAGGTATATACAGTATAGGTATATATGTATGTATATATGTATATAAAGGTATATAAAGTATTGGTATATATGTATGTATACATGTATATAAAGGTATATACAGTATAGGTATATATGTATGTATATATGTATATAAAGGTATATACAGTATAGGTATATATGTATGTATATATGTATATAAAGGTATATACAGTATAGGTATATATGTATGTATATATGTATATAAAGGTATATACAGTACAGGTATATATGTATGTATATATGTATATAAAGGTATATACAGTACAGGCGTAATGTGATCAAACTTTCTTGTTCTTGTCAAAAGTCTAGCAGCCGCATTTTGTACCAACTGTAATCTTTTAATGCTAGACATGGGGAGACCCGAAAATAATACGTTACAGTAGTCGAGGCGAGACGTAACAAACGCATGGATAATGATCTCAGCGTCTTTAGTGGACAGAATGGAGCGAATTTTAGCGATATTACGGCGATGAAAGAAGGCCGTTTTAGTAACGCTTTTAATGTGTGCCTCAAAGGAGAGAGTTGGGTCGAAGATAATACCCAGATTCTTTACCGTGTCGCCTTGTTTAATTGTTTGGTTGTCAAATGTTAGAGTTGTATTATTAAATAGAGTTCGGTGTCTAGCGGGACCGATAATCAGCATTTCCGTTTTTTTGGCGTTGAGTTGCAAAAAGTTAGCGGACATCCATTGTTTAATTTCATTAAGACACGCCTCCAGCTGACTACAATCCGGCGTGTTGGTCAGCTTTAGGGGCATGTAGAGTTGGGTGTCATCAGTATAGCAGTGAAAGCTAACACCGTATTTGCGTATGATGCCCCGCAATGTCGCAGCCCGTCGCAATGTCGCAGCCCGTCCGGGCGCCGCCATCTTGGAATCATTACTGGTAAGGACATGACTTTAAAGGGAGCAAGAGGAACTCATTGAACTGAAACAAGATCGGGGTTTAAAGGGGAACATTATTACAATTTCAAAAGGGTTAAAAACAATAAAAATCAGTTCCCAGTGGCTTGTTGTATTTTTTTAATTTTTTTTTCCAAATTTTACCGGTCCCCGAATATCCCTAAAAAAAGCTTTAAAGTGCTTGATTTTCGCTATTTGCGATGCGACTATCCATTTCCCTGTGACGTCACACAGTGCTGCCAATGTAAACAAACAATGGCAAATAGCACAGCAAGATATAGCGACATTAGCTCGGATTCAGACTCGGATTTCAGCGGCTTAAGCGATTCAACAGATTACGCATGTATTGAAACTGTAGCATTACTCATTGCTGCAGCAGTCTAACGTTTTGTCAGTCACCAATATGGTTAGCTAGCACTTTATATTCACGGGAGGAAATAAACAAACCGCCATTCTTTCTTTGGTCCAGGAACTTACGGCACCGTTTATTTTGCGCATGCTCACAATACCATTTCAGTGCACGCAGGCACATGACGTCACTACGTAAGATATTCAACATGGCTTTGCTGTTTATATTATTAAATGTGCTCAACAGAAACGGATGGATGGCGTATGAAAGTATTGAAGAAGAAACTGAAGCTATTGAGCGAATTGCTATTGACGCTATTCATAGCCATAGCATGGCCGAATAGCTGCGTTAGCATCGCCAGTAAAATGTACGGACCAAACGATCAGGACTTTTGCATCCCTTGACAATGGAGCAACTTAAATCCTTCGATTGGTAAGTGTTTTTTTTCGCATTAAATGTGGGTGGAAGGAAACTTAATATAGTTGCAAATGCATCTGCAGTTTATCCATACATCTCTGTGCCATGTCTGCTTTAGCACCGCCGGTAAATAGCATGTTAGCATCGATTAGCATAGCATGTTAGCATCGATTAGCTGGCAGTCAACATCAACAAAACTCACCTTTGTGAATTCGTTGACTTTATAGTTGCAAATGCATCTGCAGGTTATCCATACATCTCTGTGCCATGTCTGCTTTAGCACCGCCGGTAAATAGCATGTTAGCATCGATTAGCATAGCATGTTAGCATCGATTAGCTGGCAGTCAACATCAACAAAACTCACCTTTGTGAATTCGTTGACTTTATCGTTGCAAATGCATCTGCAGGTTATCCATACATCTCTGTGCCATGTCTGCTTTAGCACCGCCGGTAAATAGCATGTTAGCGTTGATTAGCGTAGCATGTTAGCATCGATTAGCTGGCAGTCAACATCAACAAAACTCACCTTTGTGAATTCGTTGACTTTATAGTTGCAAATGCATCTGCAGGTTATCCATACATCTCTGTGCCATGTCTGCTTTAGCACCGCCGGTAAATAGCATGTTAGCATCGATTAGCATAGCATGTTAGCATCGATTAGCTGGCAGTCAACATCAACAAAACTCACCTTTGTGAATTCGTTGACTTTATAGTTGCAAATGCATCTGCAGGTTATCCATACATCTCTGTGCCATGTCTGCTTTAGCACCGCCGGTAAATAGCATGTTAGCATCGATTAGCATAGCATGTTAGCATCGATTGGCTGGCAGTCAACATCAACAAAACTCACCTTTGTGAATTCGTTGACTTTATAGTTGCAAATGCATCTGCAGGTTATCCATACATCTCTGTGCCATGTCTGCTTTAGCACCGCCGGTAAATAGCATGTTAGCATCGATTAGCATAGCATGTTAGCATCGATTAGCTGGCAGTCAACATCAACAAAACTCACCTTTGTGAATTCGTTGACTTTATAGTTGCAAATGCATCTGCAGGTTATCCATACATCTCTGTGCCACGTCTGCTTTAGCACCGCCGGTAAATAGCATGTTAGCATCGATTAGCATAGCATGTTAGCATCAATTAGCTGGCAGTCAACATCAACAAAACTCACCTTTGTGAATTTGTTGACTTTATAGTTGCAAATGCATCTGCAGGTTATCCATACATCTCTGTGCCATGTCTGCTTTAGCACCGCCGGTAAATAGCATGTTAGCGTCGATTAGCGTAGCATGTTAGCATCGATTAGCTGGCAGTCACGCCGCAACCAAATATGTCTGATTAGCACATAAGTCAACATCAACAAAACTCACCTTTGTTATTTCCTTGAATTTATCGTTGCAAATGCATCTGCAGGTTATCCATACATCTCTGTGCCATGTCTGCTTTAGCACCGCCGGTAAATAGCATGTTAGCGTTGATTAGCGTAGCATGTTGGCATCGATTAGCTGGCAGTCACGCCGCAACCAAATATGTCTGATTAGCACATTTAGTCAACATCAACAAAACTCACCTTTGTGATTTCCTTGAATTTATCGTTGCAAATGCATCTGCAGGTTATCCATACATCTCTGTGCCATGTCTGTCATCGCCGGTAAAATGTGGAGACACTCTGGCACATTCAATGGGGGTCTGGCGGCAGACACCTTCGCATCTTCGGGCCAGTGGTGCAACTTGAATCCCTCCCTGTTAATGTTGTTACACCCTCCGACAACACACCGGCGAGGCATGATGTCTCCAAAGTTCCAAAAAATAGTTGAAAAAACGGAAAATAACAGAGCTGAGACCCGGTGTTTGTAATGTGTCGAAAATGAAAATGGCGGCTGTATTACCCTGGTGACGTCACGTTCTGACGTCATCGCCACCAGAGCAAAAAACAGAAAGGCGTTTATTTCGCCAAAATTCACCCATTTAGAGTTCGGAAATCGGTTAAAAAAATATATGGTCTTTTTTCTGCACCATCAAGGTATATATTGACGCTTACATAGGTCTGCTGATAATGTTCCCCTTTAAAGCTAAACTTTGCTGATCTTCCTTTGGACAGTTTTTGGTTATCTGTTGCCAAGGAGTTCCCCATTCTGGCCAACGAAGCCATTTTGACATTGCTCCTGTTTTCGACCACCTATCTGTGTGAGCTGAGCATCTCAAACTTGACAGAGATAAAAACTAAAAACAGAGAGAGACTGAGAGCTGTTGTCTTTCTACTATTTCTGCCAGGATATCCATTTTGTGTTTATCGAAACAGGCCCAGGTTTCACACTAGGTGAGTATAAATACATGTAGAAAATATATTATTAACGATATGTATTATATACTGTGTTAGAGTGTCATTTTGTGTCATTTTGGTTGGTGGGGTGCCGCAGGATTTTGTAAATGTAAAAAGTGTGCCACAGCTCAAAAAAGGTTGAAAATCACTGATCTAAGTGACCATGCACCAATTTACTTGTCTGTTGATTTCAAAGGCCTACTGAAATGAGATTTTCTTATTTAAACGGGGATAGCAGGTCCATTCTATGTGTCATACTTGATCATTTCGCGATATTGCCATATTTTTGCTGAAAGGATTTAGTAGAGAAGATTGACGATAAAGTTCGCAACTACAAGATTCGTGGATGATGATATTGATAGCGAAGGACTAGAAAAAAAAAGGCGATTGCATTGGGACGGATTCAGATGTTTTTAGACACATTTACTAGGAAAATTCTGGGAAATCCCTTATATTGCTAGTGTTTTAGTCAATCAATCAATCAATCAATGTTTACTTATATAGCCCTAAATCACTAGTGTCTCAAAGGGCTGCACAAACCACCACGACATCCTCGGTAGGCCCACATAAGGGCAAGGAAAACTCACACCCAGTGGGACGTCGGTGACAATGATGACTATGAGAACCTTAGAGAGGAGGAAAGCAATGGATGTCGAGCGGGTCTAACATGATACTGTGAAAGTTATATCCACAATGGATACAACACAGTCGCGAGAGTCCAGTCCAAAGAGGATCCAAGACACAGCAGCGAGAGTCCCGTTCACAGCGGAGCCAGCAGGAAACCATCCCAAGCGGAGGCGGACCAGCAGCGCAGAGATGTCCCCAGCCGATACACAGGCGAGCAGTACATGGTTAGTGAGATTAAATAGTACCTGATAATCGAAGGGGTGTGTCCACAGATGTCTTGAGGCCAGTGTCTGATGGAAGTCGACGGCAGATACAAGGACGTCGCAAACTCCACAGATCTCCGGTAAGAGGCGACTTTTTACCACAATTTTCTCACCGAAACCTGCCGGTTGACAAGTGGTCGGGAGCCATGTTCGCTTGACCGCTCTGATCCATAGTAAAGTTTCACCTCCGGGAATTTTAAACAAGGAATCACCGTGTGTTTGTGTGGCTAAAGGCTAAAAGCTTCCCAACTCCATCTTTCTACTTTGACTTTTCCGTTATTAATTGAACAAATTGCAAAAGATTCAGCAACACAGATGTCCAGAGTACTGTTTAATTGCGCGATGAAAAGAGATGACTTTTAGCCACAAGTGGTGCTGCACTAATACTTCCTGACAGTCCATGACGTCACCCGTACACGTCATCATTCCGCGACGTTTTCAACAAGAAACTCCGCGGGAAATTTAAAATTGCAATTTAGTAAACTAAAGCGGCCGTATTGGCATGTGTTGCAATGTTAATATTTCATCATTGATATATAAACTATCAGACTGCGTGGTCGCTAGTAGTGGCTTTCAGTAGGACTTTAATCTGAGGGCAAAAAATAATACATGGAAACTAAATTCAAATTTGCTGAATGACCTATCCTTAAAGGCACAAATAAAATCTGAAATTAGTATCTTCTTTAAGTTCAATGACACTGGAGAGGTCTCACCTCCCATGTTATGGATGCCTTGAAGGCTGTTTTAAGAGGGAAAATTATAGCAATATCTTCATATTGATTGATTGATTGATTGATTGATTGATAAGAATACAAAATCCAATGACTTAAAAAAAAAAAACTTAAAGGACCTAGAAATAAATCAAAATTTATTTGGCACAGGAAACTGAAAAAAAGATAGCGGAAAGCACAATTCGTACATTTAGGGATCCAGGAACAAAAGTGATAAAAACTAAACAAATTTCAGGGGGCTTTTGAATTTTAATAAAACCTTATACTCTGAGGTCTCTAGTAAGAGCATATACCAAATTGATAGCTTACAGAAAACCCTGGATTTATCCACTCTAGATGAAGTACAACATTTAATAATGTCTGCAGATCAGGGACGTGCACATGATTATAGAGGGGCAGGAGCTCAAAGTCAGAAAAGGGCAGGAAATCTTTTTTTTGGTCCTTTACACAATATGGAAATTAATATAAAATTAAATTTGCTAATAGGAAGCGAACTACTTAGCTGTGTGTCCTTTGTAGGTAAAAGTGATTGCCATTTATTTTGTGTCAACAAATGATTGTCATAATGAGTTAATTCATATTATCATGGCTTGGAAGACATGAAAAGCAATAAAACACGGGTTTATTATTAGGCTTTTTATTGTTAAAGATAAGCACTTGAATATTAAACATTGAACAGTGCAACATGAACTTCGAAAAAAAATAAAATACCCTAATGGAAAAAACTTCAATGTGAAAATCTGTCCTTCCCTTAACTTGATGAAAACACCATCAAGTTGTAACTTATGGTCTTTCTCACTTAATTCTCAGACTAAACAACTGAAATGCAATATAACTTTATATCTAAACCTCTACTGTAAGAGAAATGTTATCCGCCGTAAACACAGTGCATTTTATTTTGAAAATCAACCTGGTTTTTTATTTTGTATTTTGTACACTACTTCCTGTCCCGCACGATCCGCTCTGCTCTGTGCGGAATTGATGTGCCGTGCTCAATTGATGCGCTGTGCTCCGACGTCCGGCAAAAACAGAAGCTGACACATTGAATAATAGAATAATCCAGCGTTTTTCTGAAATATTACCCATATTAGATGCTGAATAAGTGGACGGCGACTAGACCATAACTCACACGTTCAAGTTGCTCCACTGTCACGTCTCCTCAGGCCGCAATTGGCTCTCTATCCTCTCTCTCACTCACTCACTCGCCCTCTCTCTCTCTCTCTCGGGCGGAAGCGCAGGCTCAAACAACCCGGTGTTACAAGAAAATGTGGAGTTTTTGTACCGCTGTTTTTTTGTTTTGTTTTGTTTTTTTTACATACCTAACAGGAATTTATGAATGTTGTTTAAAGAAAACAAAAACAAAAAACAACACACTCACAGGCAGAGGGCACTTTTTAAGACAAGGCAATAAAGGGACGGCGCAGTGGGGAGAGTGGCCGTGCGCAACCCGAGCGTCCCTGGTTCAATTCCCACCTAGTACCAACCTCGTCACGTCCGTTGTGTCCTGAGCAAGACACTTCACCCTTGCTCCTGATGGGTGCTGGTTGGCGCCTTGCATGGCAGCTCCCGCCATCAGTGTGTGAATGTGTAAACATGGTGCCACCATAGCTGGATGGTTTTTAACTGGTTTCAATAATCGCTCTGACACGTCTGGCAAAAAGAAGGTTTGTGCATGCATGTGAGTGACAAATGGTGTAAACAAAAAAAAAAATAGAGAGACAGTTTGCACTCAGACATAGAATTGTTTGCATATCAATGAGACCCCATTACCCAGGGTTTGAACAATATGTGAACTGTCATAGAAGACACACACACATATTTGATGCTGTATATGTAATGCTATAGCATTATCAAGGGTGCATGTTCTGCACCCCTCTTTCTAACTCAGATCATAACACAAGACATCTGATTCCCTCACATAAATCCATTTTCAAATCATGCACATAGATCTGTTAATGTATGGATGATTCAACTGCACTTAAAGGGTGTTTCCTGTTTACAGACTAGGGTTGTACGGTATACCGGTACAAGTAGTACCTTGATACCAATGAATCATATTCGGTACTATACCGCCTCTAAAAAGTACCTGTCCCACACACCCCTTTTTTCGTTTGTTTTTAATTTATATCATGTTTATAAACTCAGGTAATATGTCCCTGCACACATGAGGACTTTGAACATGAACAATTTATGAACCTAAACTACTTGGTATCAGATTGATACCCAAACGTGTGGTATCATCCAAAACTAATGTAAAGCATCCAAACAACAGAAGAATAATGATGATTAGATTTTAACAGACGTGTAGATAGAACATGTTAAAAGAGAAAGTAAGCAGATATTAACAGTAAATGAATTCATTTTCTACCACTTGTCCTTAATGATGTTGACAAAATAATAGAGTGATAAATAATAAATAATAAATGGGTTGTACTTGTATAGCGCTTTTCTACCTTCAAGGTACTCAAAGCGCTTTGACACTACTTCCACATTTACACATTCACACACTGATGGAGGGAGCTGCCATGCAAGGCGCCAACCAGCAACAATCAGGAGCAAGGGTGAAGTGTCTTGCTCAGGACACAACGGACGTGACGAGGTTGGTACTAGGTGGGATTTGAACCATTGACCCTCGGGTTGCGCACGGCCACTCTCCCACTGCGCCACGCCGTCCCTAAATAAATGACACAATATGTTACTGCATATGTCAGCAGACTAATTATGAGCCTTTGTTTGTTTACTTCCTACTAAAAAAGACAAGTTGTCTTTTATGTTCACTGTTTTATTTGAGGACAAACTTGCAAACTAATATGAATGTCAGGCTTGCCACTGACAGTTTGTGTTTTAGTTTTTTCTCTGTGTGTTTAGTATTTGCTGTCCTTAGTTCCTGTCAGCACTCTTATTTTGGTTAAGCTTCCTGTTTGTGCTTTGTTTCCCCTCAGCTGCGGCTTATTGGCACCTGGCCACACCTGGTGTCAATTAGCCCGCTCCTATTTGTACCTGCTTTTTCTTCCAGTCAGTGCTGGATTATTGATTTGTCAATGTCACATATTGCATGTCGCTTCTGTATGTCACTGTCGCTCCTGTCGTGTCGTGTCGTTGCAGCGTAGCGGTAAGCTATAATTCGTTAGATGTTTGTAGCTTACTGTTTTTTGGTTCCCTGCTTCCTGTTTTGTCTTTGTACAACACGTAACGACTTCTGTTCCCTGTTCTGTTTATGCTAGCCTCCATGCTAAGCCTTTTGTTTTTGCTAGCTTCCAAGCTAAGCTCTGTTTATTTTGTAGTTCCCATGCTAGACAGTACTTGAAAACGATACCACCTGCTGGTTGGAAGTGTATCAACACAGCGTCCTGCCCTCGTTTTGTACTGTGCAAACCAAAAAAATCTACTGGGACAAAAGGACTGATGGCTTTTCTCATCTGCGCAGAGGAACTGACACCAACAAGGTGTCCAATATTCCAACAGTCATTATACACACCGTACCATCTCTGTGGAAGAGGTCAATAATAACACCTGTGCCCAGAAAGCCTTGTTTGAAAATCCATCCATCCATCCATCCATCATCTTCCGCTTATCCGAGGTCGGGTCGCGGGGGCAGCAGCCTAAGCAGGGAAGCCCAGACTTCCCTATCTCCAGCCACTTCGTCTAGCTCTTCCCGGGGGATCCCGAGGCGTTCCCAGGCCAGCCGGGAGACATAGTCTTCCCAACGTGTCCTGGGTCTTCCCCGTGGCCTCCTACCAGCTGGACGTGCCCTAAACACCTCCCTAGGGAGGCGTTCGGGTGGCATCCTGACCAGATGCCCGAACCACCTCATCTGGCTCCTCTCGATGTGGAGGAGCAGCGGCTTTACGTTGAGTTCCTCCCGGATGGCAGAGCTTCTCACCCTATCTCTAAGGGAGAGACCCGCCACACGGCGGAGGAAACTCATTTCGGCCGCTTGTACCCGTGATCTTATCCTTTCGGTCATGACCCAAAGCTCATGACCATAGGTGAGGATGGGAACGTAGATCGACCGGTAAATTGAGAGCTTTGCCTTCCGGCTCAGCTCCTTCTTCACCACAACGGATCGATACAACGTCCGCATTACTGAAGACGCCGCACCGATCCGCCTGTCGATCTCACGATCCACTCTTCCCCCACTCGTGAACAAGACTCCTAGGTACTTGAACTCCTCCACTTGGGGCAGGGTCTCCTCCCCAACCCGGAGATGGCACTCCACCCTTTTCCGGGCGAGAACCATGGACTCGGACTTGGAGGTGCTGATTCTCATTCCGGTCGCTTCACACTCGGCCGCGAACCGATCCAGTGAGAGCTGAAGATCCCGGTCAGATGAAGCCATCAGGACTACATCATCTGCAAAAAGCAGAGACCTAATCCCGTGGCCACCAAACCGGAACCCCTCAACGCCTTGGCTGCGCCTAGAAATTCTGTCCATAAAAGTTATGAACAGAATCGGTGACAAAGGACAGCCTTGGCGGAGTCCAACCTTCACTGGAAACGTGTCCGACTTACTGCCAGCAATGTGGACCAAGCTCTGGCACTGATTCTACAGGGAACGGACCGCCACAATAAGACATTCCGATACCCCATACTCTCTGAGCACTCCCCACAGGACTTCCCGAGGGACACGGTCGAATGCCTTCTCCAAGTCCACAAAGCACATGTAGACTGGTTGGGCAAACTCCCATGCACCCTCAAGAACCCTGCCGAGAGTATAGAGCTGGTCCACAGTTCCACGACCAGGACGAAAACCACACTGTTCCTCCTGAATCCGAGGTTCGACTATCCGGCGAAGCCTCCTCTCCAGTACACCTGAATAAACCTTACCGGGAAGGCTGATGAGTGTGATCCCACGATAGTTGGAACACACCCTCCGGTCCCCCTTCTTAAAGAGAGGGACCACCACCCCGGTCTGCCAATCCAGAGGTACCGCCCCCGACGTCCACGCGATGCTGCAGAGTCTTGTCAACCAAGACAGCCCCACAGCATCCAGAGCCTTAAGGAACTCCGGGCGGATCTCATCCACCCCCGGGGCCTTGCCGCCGAGGAGCTTTTTAACTACCTCAGCGACCTCAGCCCCAGAAATAGGAGAGTCCACTACAGATTCCCCAGGCACCGCTTCCTCAAAGAAAGACGTGTTGGTGGGATTGAGGAGGTCTTCGAAGTATTCCCTCCACCGATCCACAACATCCGCAGTCGAAGTCAGCAGAACACCATCCGCACCATACACGGTGTTGATAGTGCACTGCTTCCCCTTCCTGAGGCGCCGTATGGTGGTCCAGAATCGCTTCGAAGCCGTCCGGAAGTCGTTTTCCATAGCTTCCCCGAACTCTTCCCATGTCCGAGTTTTTGCCTCCGCGACCGCTAAAGCTGCACACCGCTTGGCCCGTCGGTACCCGTCCACTGCCTCCGGAGTCCTATGAGCCAAAAGAACCCGATAGGACTCCTTCTTCAGCTTAACGGCATCCCTCACTGCTGGTGTCGACCAACGGGTTCTGGGATTACCGCCACGACAGGCACCAACAACCTTGCGGCCACAGCTCCAATCAGCCGCCTCGACAATAGAGGTTCGGAACATGGTCCACTCGGACTCAATGTCCCGCACCTCCCTCGTGACATGTTCAAAGTTCTCCCGGAGGTGTGAATTGAAACTCTCTCTGACAGGAGACTCTGCCAGACGTTCCCAGCAGACCCTCACAATGCGTTTGGGCCTCCCAGGTCTGTCCGGCATCCTCCCCCACCATCGCAGCCAACTCACCACCAGGTGGTGATCGGTAGAAAGCTCCGCCCCTCTCTTCACCCGGGTGTCCAAAACATAAGGCCGCAAATCCGATGACACAACTACAAAGTCGATCATGGAACTGCGGCCTAGGGTGTCCTGGTGCCAAGTGCACATATGGACACCCTTATGTTTGAACATGGTGTTTGTTATCGACAAACTGTGACGAGCACAAAAGTCCAATAACAAAACACCACTCGGGTTTAGATCCGGGCGACCATTCTTCCCAATCACGCCTCTCCAGGTTTCACTGTCGTTGCCAACATGAGCGTTGAAGTCTCCCAGTAGGACAAGGGAATCACCCGGAGGAGCACTTTCCAGTACTCCCTCGAGTGTACCCAAAAAGGGTGGGTATTCTGCACTGTTGTTTGGTGCGTAAGCACAAACAACAGTCAGGACCTGTCCCCCCACCCGAAGGCGAAGGGAAGCTACCCTCTCGTCCACTGGGTTGAACTCAAACGTACAGGCTTTGAGCCGGGGGGCAACCAGAATTGCCACCCCAGCCCGTCGCCTCTCACTGCCGGCAACGCCAGAGTGGAAGAGGGTCCAGTCCCTCTCGAGAGAACTGGTTCCAGAGCCCTTGCTGTGCGTCGAGGTGAGTCCGACTATATCCAGCCGGAACTTCTCTACCTCGCGCACTAGCTCAGGCTCCTTCCCCCCCAGTGAGGTGACGTTCCACGTCCCAAGAGCTAGCTTCTGTAGCCGAGGATCGGACCGCCAAGTGCCCTGCCTTCGGCTGCCGCCCAGCTCACAATGCACCCGACCTCTATGGCCCCTCCTATGAGTGGTGAGCCCATTTGAGGGATGACCCACGTTGCCTCTTCGGGCTGTGCCCGGCCGGGCCCCATGGGAACAGGCCCGACCACCAGGCGCTCGCCATCGTGCCCCAACTCCGGGCCTGGCTCCAGAGCGGGGCCCCGGTGACCCACGTCCGGGCGAGGGAAATCTGGGTTCATTTTGTTGTAATTCCATAGAAGTCTTTGAGCTGCTCTTTGTCTGATCACTCACCTAGGACCTGTTTGTCTTGGGAGACCCTACCAGGGGGCATGAAAACCCCCAGACAACATAGCTCCTAGGATCATTGGGACACGCAAACTCCTCTACCACGGTAAGGTAGCAGCTCAGAGAGGAGTGTTTGAAAATCAATAATGGCAATTATCACCCTGTAACTCTGACCTTGATAATAGTGAAATGTCTTGAAAAATGTGTTGCATCACTCCTCGAAACAGAAGTACAGTCCATGTTGGATGGATGTCAGTTTGCCTAGAACAGGGGTCTCAAACTCAATTTACCTGGGGGCCACTGGACGCAGAGTCTGGGTGAGGCTGGGCCGCAAGAAAAGATTTCTTTAAAAAAATGTTGCATACTCCTCAGCATGTCTATTTGTATAATGAGGTTTCAAATTGTATCTCTTGTGCACTGCAATTTTCTCTGTGCAAATAAACAAAGAAATGTTGCATCTCCCACTTTTCCTGGAATTGTATTTGCACATCACTAACCTTTCTCTTCATTGCAGGCTTTGAAAGACATGTTTGGGGTGGTGGAATATATTTGTATGTAGCCGACGCACGGAGAATAATGTTATTTCCGCAATGTGTGTCGTTCTGCTTTTCCTCCCTACCGCAATACGGCGGTCGGCGGATAATAGCCGGGAAAGTACCGGGATAACGGGCGCAAAAAAGTGACAGTTCCCGGAGTGTTATCCGGCGTCATATAGAAATATATGTAGTGTTCATCGTGTGAGGCAATGCAAATTAAACAATGAAAACAACAAATAACGGTTTGAATTGGTCCAGGTTATCGGGGACTGTTATTACTGACGGACAGGTGTTGTGGTGTGACTGCAGCCAGACACATAAGTAAACCCTCGTCTCCATGGCAACGTTTCTGTCGCTTTCACTTATTTGCCGCTTTTCCACTAACGCAGGGGTAGGCAACCCAGAACGTTGAAAGAGTGGACCCAAATAACGCAACGTTGTCAAGCTCCATTTACATAAAACTCGCGGGCCGCGCTAACATTAAACTTTCTTATTAAGGTGGGGGCTGCAAAATAGCGTCTCGCAAGCCACAATTGGCCCGCAGGTCGCGTGTTTGAGACCCCTGGCCTAGAAAGTAACAGTACTGAGGATGCAATTTTATGCATGGTGCACTTGATTTCTATGCATTCAAAGAGATTAGCGTATGCTCAAATTGCAGTCATTGGTTTTAGTTCAGCATTTAACAATATGCAACCTTACTTGCTTTTGTAAAAAATGAAAGGCATGACTATCAACATGACCCTGATTAAATGGTTAATTTTTTTCTGAACTGAACTAACCACACATCAAGTGAAGGTTAATCAAAGACTGTCAGACATGATAAAACCTGTTTTTAAATCGGTTCCACAAGGCTGTGTGCTTCCAATTATTTTTCTGTACACGTTACGCTAATGACTGCAGGACTGTACCTTGTAATTGCATTTTGCAGACGACAATAATTGTGAGTCTTCTACTTAAGGCTTTTTTCCATTTTTTCCTCCAGTGATGTCAGGACCCTCATTGTCGTGGTGTGATTAAAAACAATCCTCTGGCAAAAACACAAAAGATTTTTGACCCAAGGCAAGTGACTACACACAAGACTGTGGTCAGTAAACTCCAACAAAATGAATCAGGTGACAGTATCTAGGAGTCATGCATGTTGATAATCTGCTCAGCTGGAAATCGCACATTGATAACAAACTTCAACGGTGGCTTGTTCACACAGCAGGGTAGGATGTCATTTCGGATTATTTTGTCAAATCCCTTCTTTGTATGTGGTCGTTCACATTCCCCCCCCAAAAATGCTTCATCTAATGTGAACGCAATCTGACCTGCATGCAGACATGACGGCAAACGTGCTGCAGTGTTTACGGAAAAATATATATATTTTCAATTTAAAAAAAATAGAACGTACAGACAATATAAATATACAATGCACAAACAGATGTAGGCACTTCCAATACATTCAAATATCCACCAGGTTGAGCAATCATCCTTATACAAACAACATATGTTGAAAAAAGTAAGAGACAGTACAAATAGATTAAGGAATGAAAACAATTTTATATAATTATACATATATATATATATATATATATATATATATATATATATAATTATATATATATATATATATATATATATATATATATATATATATATATATATATATATATATATGTGTGTGTGTGTGTCGAATGCAGCTGAGAAAGGCTCCAGCACCTGAATACATTCCAGATGCACTGTAAGCCCAATTTTTCTGTATATATATATATATATATATATATATATATATATATATATACATATATATATATATATATATATATATATATATATATTAGGGCTGGGGAACGATTAAAATTTTGAATCGAAGTTAATCGCACTATTTCTCTGATTAATCGCGATTAACTGCATTGTATACAAAAAGCCCAATAATGAATTCAAAAGTAGTGTGTCGTGCACCTTTATTGGAATATTCTCCCACATGAACAAAAGCGCCAAAACATTTGTTGTGCAAACACAATTTAAATCAGTCCTTGTTAAACAGTAGCAGTTAAATAGCATATTTTATGAAAATCAACTCAAAAAATGTAAATACAAACATTTAAGCTTATTGCCACTGCCAGGGTATTTAAGTTATCCTGTTTGTTATGGAAAATAAATATAATCTACATACAAATCTCTGAGCCACAATCATAACATCTGAACAGGCAATTTCTGAGGTAACAGCAGAAACATTTTTTTTATCAGGGATCTTATGTTTAAAAAACCTATATTATAGGTAGTGGGCTGTTTTAGGGAATTTTGGATCAAATTATCCGTAGTAGCAATATTAATAATGTGTTTATTCTGCGTAGTGCACTTAAAATAATTATGACCATATCTAGGAATTGATATGATGGGAATTTTCCGATTGTGTGCTTGGGGCACGTGTCTGAGACCCCTGCTTTAGGGGTTGAGGTGTTGGGACCATCCATCCATCCATTTCCTACCGCTTATCCCTTTTGGGGTCGCGGGGGGTGCTGGAGCTTATCTCAGCTGCAATCGTGCGGAAGGCGGGGTACACCCTGGACAAGTGGCCACCTCATCGCAGGGCCAACACAGATAGACAGACAACATTCACACTCACATTCACACACTAAGGACCATTTAGTGTTGCCAATCAACCTATCCCCAGGTGCATTGATTGATTGATTGATACTTTTATTAGTAGATTGCACAGTTCAGTACATACTCTGTACAATTGATTGGTAACACCCCAATAAGTTTTTCAACTTATTTAAGTCAGGGTCCATATCTTTGGAGGTGGGCAGAAGCCGGACTACCCGGAGGGAACCCACGCAGTCACGACCATAATAGCTGAATAGAGAAGCGTTTTGTCAATAACAAATCTCTAATCAACACATTTTACACAGAAATTAAGCTATTTTTAGGAAGAAGTACGTCATGCCTGTGTACAATATCACAACAAATGGCAATCATATGGTTATTTCCAGTGCTTTCAGAAAACAAAAACTAAAAAAAAACAACAACCAATCAATCAATCAACCAATGTTTATTTATATAGCCCTAAATCACAAATGTCTCAACAACCAACCAACAATAGCAATGGTTTGTCTGGTGAAAAGGAGTAGAGCATTCTTAGCAGCCTGATGTCAATCAATCAATCAATCAATGTTTACTTATATAGCCCTAAATCACTAGTGTCTCAAAGGGCTGCACAAACCACCACGACATCCTCGGTAGGCCCACATAAGGGCAAGGAAAACTCACACCCAGTGGGACGTCGGTGACAATAATGACTATGAGAACCTTAGAGAGGAGGAAAGCAATGGATGTCGAGCGGGTCTAACATGATACTGTGAAAGTTCAATCCACAATGGATCCAACACAGTCGCGAGAGTCCAGTCCAAAGCGGATCCAACACAGCAGCGAGAGTCCCGTTCACAGCGGAGCCAGCAGGAAACCATCCCAAGCGGAGGCGGATCAGCATCGCAGAGATGTCCCCAGCCGATACACAGGCAAGCAGTACATGGCCACAGGATCGGACCGGACCCCCTCCACAAGGGAGAGTGGGACATAGAAGAAAAAGAAAAGAAACGGCAGATCAACTGGTCTAAAAAGGGAGTCTAATTAAAGGTTAGAGTATACAGATGAGTTTTAAGGTGAGACTTAAATGCTTCTACTGAGGTGGCCTCTCGAACTGTTACCGGGAGGGCATTCCAGAGTACTGGAGCCCGAACGGAAAACGCTCTATAGCCCGCAGACTTTTTTTGGGCTTTGGGAATCACTAATAAGCCGGAGTCCTTTGAACGCAGATTTCTTGCCGGGACATATGGTACAATACAATCGGCAAGATAGGATGGAGCTAGACCGTGTAGTATTTTATACGTAAGTAGTAAAACCTTAAAGTCACATCTTAAGTGCACAGGAAGCCAGTGCAGGTGAGCCAGTATAGGTATATATGTATGTATATATGTATATAAAGGTATATACAGTATAGGTATATATGTATGTATATATGTATATAAAGGTATATACAGTATAGGTATATATGTATGTATATATGTATATAAAGGTATATACAGTATAGGTATATATGTATGTATATATGTATATAAAGGTATATACAGTACAGGTATATATGTATGTATATATGTATATAAAGGTATATACAGTACAGGCGTAATGTGATCAAACTTTCTTGTTCTTGTCAAAAGTCTAGCAGCCGCATTTTGTACCAACTGTAATCTTTTAATGCTAGACATGTACATGTACGGCCAAAACTAAAGAGGAGACATGTTACCAAGGTCTGCCTGTAGGCTACACCAGGGGTCGGCAACCCAAAATGTTGAAAGAGCCATATTGGACCAAAAAACTAATTTCTCTAGAGCAGTGGTGTCAAATGTACGGCCCAGGTCCGCAAACAGGTTTTATCCGGCCCGCGGGGTGAGTTGGCTAAGTATAAAATTGAGCCGAAATTTTTAAATGAAAGAAACTGCTGTTCAAAATGTGTCCACTAGATGTCGCAATGGCAATTCTTTGTATCTTTGTAGATGATGTTCCATATGTAAAAAAAACACATGATGTTAGTGCACCAGTCGAGGAAAATGAGCAAACTACACAAATAACATCCTGTAAGTTGATTTTGATATTATTTTTTTATATCTTGGACCGCTCGCCTGTATCGGTTGGGGACATCTCTACGCTGCTGATCCGCTTGAGATGGTTTCCTGTGGACGGGACTCTCGCTGCTGTCTTGGAGCCACTATGGATTGAACTTTCACAGTATCATGTTAGACCCGCTCAACATCCATTGCTTTCGGTCCCCTAGAGGGGGGGGGTTGCCCACATCTGAGGTCCTCTCCAAGGTTTCTCATAGTCAGCATTGTCACTAGCGTCCCACTGGATGTGAATTCTCCCTGCCCACTGGGTGTGAGTTTTCCTTGCCCTTTTGTGGGTTCTTCCGAGGATGTTGTAGTCGTAATGATTTGTGCAGTCCTTTGAGACATTTGTGATTTGGGGCTATATAAATAAACATTGATTGATTGATTGATTGATAGATTGAAAATGAACACCAATGAGTCGACTGATGAACATTATCACATCATTTATTCAGAAAGTATCAACAACGATAAATAAAGATAGAATACTATTACCCGCAATATGTAAGTGTAAAAAAAAATTCAGCAACATTATGATTTGTACATTTTCAGAATGTGCTTGTTCTATTTAGGGCGGCATAGATCGGTTGGTAGAGCGGCCGTGCCAGCGACTTGAGGTTTCCAGGTCCGATTCCCGCTTCCGTCATCCTAGTCACTGCCGTTGTGTCCTTGGGCAAGACACTTTACCCACCTGCTCCCAGTGCCACCCACACTGGTTTAAATGTAACTTAGATATTGGGTTTCACTATGTAAAGCGCTTTGAGTCACTAGAGAAAAGCGCTATATAAATATAATTCACTTCACTATTTTAAACAAAAAAAAAAAACAACTATCTGAAGTTGTCTTTATTTTTAAGTTATCGCGCCATGATTTTACCAGTCCGGCCCACCTGGGAGTAGATTTTTCTCCATGTGGCCCCCGATCTAAAATGAGTTATGACACCCGTGGTCTAGAGCCCAAAAAAAATAAAAGCCTAATTGAATTGAATTACCGCAGGGCATGTAGTATGCGCCTGTCTTGAATTACTGCCGGGTCAAACTCGCTTTGCAAAATAATTAGCGCATGCTTAGTATCACCGCCTGGTGACGTCACGAGTGACACTTCCCCTGTCATCATTTTCAAAATGGAGGAGGCTGATTTCAATACCATCCATCCATCCATTTTCTACCGCTTATTCCCTTTTGAGGTCGCGGGGGGCGCTGGCGCCTATCTCAGCTACAATCGGGCGGAAGGCAGGGTACACCCTGGACAAGTCGCCACCTCATCGCAGTGATTTCAATACCGGTAATCGCATAAAGGGAAGAAGATTAAGAGCTATTCAGTGGGATTGAAGATCCAAGCTTACACCACACTCAAATTTTTACTGCATGCCTTTGGTAAGTGCCGGAGTGAGAAGAGGTTTTAAAATAATTAGCGCATGCTTACTTTTACCGCATGCCTTTGGTAAGCGCAGGAGTGAGTTTTTTTATTTTATTTTATTTTTTTTTCCAAGATGGCGCTGCTGTAGTGGCTGCTGTAGGCAGGAGCTCTGTCCTCTTGTGTCATCCTTTTGTGTTTCCCTCTTGTTTTCATGTCTTATTATATTTTTTTGCATTTTGGTCCGGGACCCTTTGGGACTGTGTGACAAGGGGTGGCACTTTCATGACCTCTGTGGTGCTTTTTTTGTGGACTTCTGGATCTGCCTCCCGGGAGCCTTTTGGCCATGGAGACCAGCTGCTGGGTCTCTGCTACACCGGAGTTTGTTTGGAGGGACTGGAGGAGATGCGGATGAGGGGACAGGGCTGCGGAGCTAGCACTGAGCGCTGGGACGGAGAGGCTTTGTGGTGTCTTGGCTGGGTGAGCAGGTGTCGGACACCTCAGTCTCCTTGGACGTATCCTCGCTCATCCATGCGGACTGGACACTGGCCGAGAGTGGAGTCGGCTGTCTTGGTTGCTTTGTTGGGTCTGCTCCTGTCTGTGGCCATGCTCCCTCCTCCCCAGCAGACGATGGCGTGGAACACCGCAGAGGCCACCACAGTGGATATGTTTCTTTTACTTTCTATTCATAGCTGTATGTAGAAGTGTCTGGTTGTATCTGCTGCTTTAATGTCTTTAATGTCCTCTGTGTTCTTTGATGTTTGATGTTTCCCTCTTACACACATGGAAGAGGGATGTGTACCATGGTTATGAGTTGTTTTTTTGTTTGTTTTTTGTTTTTTTGTTTATTTATTTATTTTTTGTTTTGTTTTTATTTATTTGTTTTTTTCCCTTGGCCTCAGTCTGCACCTCCTCTCCAGGGCCCAGGCAAAGACCGATTTTTTAAATTTTATTTTAATCTTCTATTTTTTTCTCCCCCCCCCCCCTCCCCTTTGTTTACCTTTATCTCATCTTTTTTGTAAGGGGCGCTGGAAGCCGGCAGACCCGTCAGCGATCCTGTTCTGTCTCCCTGTAATGTTTGTCTAAACTTGAATGGGATTGTGCTGAAAATTTTAATTTTCCTGAAGGAACTCTCCTGACGGAATAAATAAAGTACTATCAAATCAAATCAAATCAAGAGGTTTTAAATTCATTAGCGCCCCGGCGGCAATTCAAAGAAATACGGTAAGCCTTATAAAGAAGGCAACACATGGAGTCACATGACTGCATCACAGCGCTGTCTGTTCAATATCGATCACATCACATGACTGCATCACAGGCAATGGAGAATGCTGCAGCTGCACTCGATTTGCTGATTGGTGATGTTGCTGCCATTTTAATGGCCCTTTCTTTCACTGTCTTCGCGGAGAGAACTATGTCTGTAATGTTCTGTATTATCTCGGTTTAGTTTTTGAAGTCCGAAAATAGGTGCTCTGATACACTATGTTGCCAAAAGTATTTGGCCACCCATCCAAATGATCAGAATCAGGTGTACCTAATCACTTGGCCCGACCACAGGTGTATACAATCAAGCACTAAGGCATGGAGACTGTTTCTACAAACATTTGTGAAAGAATGGGCCGCTCTCAGGAGCTGAGTGTTTTCCAGCGTGGAACTGTCATAGGATGCCTGCCACCTGTGCAACAAATCCAGTCTTGGAATTTCCTCACTTTCCAAAATCAACTGTCGGCTTTATTATGAGAAAATGGATGAGTTTGGGGGCCCTGCGAGGAGGTGGCGAATTGTACCCCGCCTTCCACCTGATTGTAACTGAGATAGGCACCAGCACCCCCCGCGACCCCAAAGGGAATAAGCGGTAGAAAATGGATGAGTTTGGGAACAACAGCAACTCAGCCACAAAGTGGTAGGCCACGTAAACTGTCAGAGAGAGGGGTCTGAAGCGCGTAGTGGAAAGACTTTCTGCACAGTCAGTTGCTACAGAGCTCCAAACTGCATGTGACCCTCTAATTAACCCACACACAGTACGCAGAGAGCTTCATGGAATGGGTTTCCATGGTCGAGCAGCTGCATCTAAGCCATACATCATCAAGTCCCATGTAAAGCGTCGGATGAAGGGGTGTAAAGTATGGCCACTGGACTCTAGAGCAGTGGAGATGCCTTCTCTGGAATGATGAATCACACTTTTCCATCTGGATGGACCAGTCTGGGTTTTGAGGTTGCCAGGAGAACGCTACATTTCGGACTGCATTGTGCCGAGTGTGAAATTTTGTGGAGGAAGAATTATGGTGTGGGGTTGTTTTTCAGGAGTTGGGCGTGGCCCCTCAATTCCAGTGAAAGGAACTTTGAAAGCTCTAGGATACCAAAACATTTTGGACAATTCCATGCTCCCAACCTTGTGGGAACAGTTTAAAGCGGGTCCCTTCCTCTTCCAACATGACTGTGCATCAGTGCACAAAGCAAGGTCCATAAAGCCATGGAGGACAGAGTCTGGTGTGGATGAACTTGACTGGCCTGCACAGAGTCCTGACCTGAACCCGATAGAACAGTGGTCCCCAACTTTTTTTTAACTGCGGACCGGTCAACGCTTTAAAATTTGTTCCACGGACCGGGGGGATTTTTGTTGTTGTTGTTTTCATAAAGAAATACAATCATGTGTGCTTATGGACTGTATCCCTGCAGACTGTATTGATCTATATTGATATATAATGTAAATAGTGTGTTTTTTATGTTGATTTAATAATTAAAAAAAATATATATATATATATATTTCTTGTGCGGCCCGGTACTGGTCCACGGCCCGGTGGTTGGAGACCACTGTGATAGAACACCTTTGGGATGACTTAGAACAGAGATTGAGAGCCAGGCTTTCTCGACCAACATTAGTTTGGGACCTCACCAATGCGCTTTCGGGACAATGGTCGAAAATTCCTATAAACACACTCCGCAACCTTGTGGACAGCCTTCCCAGAAGAGTTGAAACTGTAATAGCTGCAAACCTATGGGTTAGGACAAAAAACTTTTTTTTTAACTGGAAAAATTCCCGGTATTTCCAAAATTCCAGGAATTCCGTAATACCATTTCTCAATTCCAAATGTTACTACTTCAACATTTCTTGACCAATTTGAAAAAGTCCACCACCAACCATTTGAACTCATTCAGACCATTCAAGTTTTTTACATTTTCAAAAAAATTCCGCTTTTCCGGAATTCCCAAATTTTGGGGAAATTCCCACTGAAATCAATGGGACATTCTTCAAAGCTCCACAACTCCCAACTGACCAATTAAAAAGTCAGTCAGTGTGTCACATCCAGGCTGCCAGTTATGCACTGCCACCTTTGTTGAGCTACTGCCACCGGTAAAGTTACTAAACATGTCAGACCTTAGTAAATGTAAAAGGCGATTCTCAACTTATTCATGACAATGCCAGGAACAAAACGAGGATTTGTATCGGAGATGCCTTTGAAAGATGGAGACGATTGAAGTCGGAGAATATTTTTTCATCTGACGCCAAACTTGCTCATTTCCTCTCTGATAGGTAAGTCAGGCATTTACATTTTCTTATTACTTGGAATAAGACAGTGAAAGAAAGGGCGATTAAAATGGCAGCAACATCACCAATCAGCAAATCGAGTGCAGCTCCAGCCTTCTCAATTGCCAGTGATGAGTCATGTGATGTGATCGATATTGAACAAACAACGCTGTAATGCAGCCATGAGAATCCTGTTATGCATCTTCAATTTTGTTGTTTTTCGAAACCTCAAAATAAAAATGACATCAGAAATCTGATTTCTTTATTGTATTTGTATAATTTCATCAACGCAACAAAACTAAATAGATCAATATTGTAATGGAAGTTGAACTTAAAGCACCATCGACAAGCAGAGTAGTCACGGGGTGCGTCATTCTCTCCAGGATGCGCCGCAGGGAAAATAAACGTTTAATTACAAATGCTCAGTCATTTTGATAGTAGGCTAATGTAGCTAATATAGACACTTACAGCATGTGTTGCCATCATTATAAAGCTCATATTAAGCTTTTAATTTTTTGTGGCTCTAGACCAGAGGTCCATGGTTCTCGCCCGGAAAAGGGTGGAGTGCCATCTCCGGGTTGGGGAGGAGACCCTGCCCCAAGTGGAGGAGTTCAAGTACCTAGGAGTCTTGTTCACGAGTGGGGGAAGAGTGGATCGTGAGATCGACAGGCGGATCGGTGCGGCGTCTTCAGTAATGCGGACGTTGTATCGATCCGTTGTGGTGAAGAAGGAGCTGAGCCGGAAGGCAAAGCTCTCAATTTACCGGTCGATCTACGTTCCCATCCTCACCTATGGTCATGAGCTTTGGGTCATGACCGAAAGGATAAGATCACGGGTACAAGCGGCCCAAATGAGTTTCCTCCGCCGGGTGGCGGGTCTCTCCCTTAGAGATAGGGTGAGAAGCTCTGCCATCCGGGAGGAACTCAAAGTAAAGCCGCTGCTCCTTCACATCGAGAGGAGCCAGATGAGGTGGTTCGGGCATCTGGTCAGGATGCCACCCGAACGCCTCCCTAGGGAGGTGTTTAGGGCACGTCCAACCGGTAGGAGGCCACGGGGAAGACCCAGGACACGTTGGGAAGACTATGTCTCCCGGCTGGCCTGGGAACGCCTCGGGATCCCCCGGGAAGAGCTAGACGAAGTGGCTGGGGAGAGGGAAGTCTGGGCTTCCCTGCTTAGGCTGTTGACCCCGCGACCCGACCTCGGATAAGCGGAAGATGCTGGATGGATGGATGGATAGACCAGAGGTGTCAAACTCATTATAGATCGGGGGCCACATGGAGAAAAATCTACTCCCAAGTGGGCCAAACTGGTAAAATCACGGCACGATAACTTAAAAGTAAAGACAACTTCAGATTGTTTATTTTCTTTAAAAATAGAACAAGCACATTCTGAAAATGTACAAATCATAATGTTGTTGAGGTTTTTTTTACACTTACATATTGCAGTTAATAGTATTCTATCTTTATTTGCACTTATTTATACTTTCTGAAAACATTTTGTGATGATGTTCATCTGTCGACTCATTGGTGTTCATTTTTAATCTATCAAGATAGAAAAATAATATCAAAATCAACTTACAGGATGGTATTTATGTAGTTTGCTAATTTTCCTCAACTGGTGCTCTAAAATCATGTGGTTTATTTTTTTTTACATATGTAGCAAATTCTACAAAGATACAAATAATTGCTAGTGCGACATCTAGTGGACACATTTTTCTTTCATTCAAACATTTTGGCTCAATTTTATACTTGGCAAAACTCATCCCGCAGGCTGGATAAAACCTGTTTGCGGGCCTGATCCGACCCACGAGCCGTACGTTTGAAACCCCTGCTCTAGACAAATTTGTTGTTTGGTCCAATAATAGAATTATGAAGTTACACTTATAGTGGTAAGTGTAAAAGGTCAAAGCTCTGCAATTACAGTAAATTGCGGTAAAAATATTTTACAGTAAATTACTGTAAATGTTATTTAAGTTTGTTTTTTTCCGCACAGAATCCATCTATCCATCCATTTTCTACCGCTTATTCCCTTTGGGGTCGCTGGTGCTTATCTCAGCTACAAGCAGGCGGAAGGCGGTGTACACCCTGGACAAGTCACCACCTCATCGCAGGGCCAACACAGATAGACAGACAACATTCACACTCACATTCACACACTAGGGACCATTTAGTGTTGACAATCAACCTATCCCCAGGTGCATGTTTTCGGCGGTGGGAGGAAGGGAACCCACGCAGTCACGGAGAGAACATGCAAACTCCACACAAAATAATTACAAACAAAACATTTTTGATTTCTGGGTGTGTTTTAGGAAGCTAGTTTTAAACAAATTAAGTCAATAATTCGTTTTAGTGCAGTGGTTCTCAAGCTTTGTATTTTATTTGTATTTTTTTCAAACCAAATACCACCTCACAAGACACTTGATTCTCCGTGTACCACCATAATAACCAACATTAAATTCAGTAACGTAGTAGACCTAAATATTCATTAAAAACTAGGCAGAGGTTTTATTTGACCACTTTTACATTGCACACAGTTTGAACAGTATCACTGTGTTTGGTTATTGAATGAAATGATTCGTTGGCTTACTGCTAGATGGCGCACGCATACCCCGAGTGGCAAAATGGTCTATAGCAGGGGTCTCAGACACGCGGCCCGCGGGCCTTTTATATGAATGGCGCTTGACAGCGATGGGTGAGGAGCTGAAGGAATCTACCAATCACGGTGTGGTATGTGGCTCTCGAGGGCCAAACATTGACGTCACTTGCATGATGCAATCAGAGGAACGTTTTGCCGTTTTTCCACTAGACCCGCACAAGCTCTTCCTCCCTCCGTCCCTCTCTCTCTCTGTCGCTCTCTTTCTCTCTCTGTTTGTGTGTCTCGCTCGCTCGCTCCCTCCCCGGGCGCCGGGGAGATGAACGGGCCGGTAGCTTCCGAAGCACTCCGCCGAAGGACTGATCAAATCGGACGTGTAACACGTGAGTCGTGATGTTAGCCCATTCAAGGCTAATTGTGCTACCGTAACTGTTAACTCCACGGCGAGAATCTTTTCTTGCGGCCCAGCCTCACCCAAACTCTACATTCAGTGGCCCCCAGGTAAATTGAGTTTGAGACCCCTGGTCTATAGAGAGAGTATGTATAACCCAGTTTCAAGCGATCTCCTCAATGATTGGTCAAAAGGCACTCACGTGACTACAGGAAGCAATCGCATACGTTTCCGCAACCCGGGAAAGAGAAAAATATGGGAAGTGAAGGTTCTCCGGGAAGGCTGGAGAGCCAATTACAACAGTTTCTTGTGCGAGGTAAGCGAGGAAACGTGGTAAATCGTACTTTCAGTAACAGTGAATGAATACACCTTGCCACTTTGCTTCAAAATTGCACCTTTTTCTGCATGTGTGCAACGGTTGAAATGTGTTGAAAAATGTGACAGGAGTAGTGGAACTTAAGGATGGAAATAGGTTACCAAAAAGAAAAACGTGAATTCCTGGAAATGTGTCGAATGTGGACAAAAGGTAGTTTGAATGTCCAAAATGAGTTGAAGGTAGAATGGTTCGAATCAGTTGAAGAATGTGGGAATTGTGGAAGTTTGAAAAATGGGCAATTCATTTTGAACGAGAAAAATGCAACAACAAAAATCAATCAATCAATGTTTACTTATATAGCCCTAAATCACTATCAATCAATCAATCAATCAATGTTTATTTATATAGCCCCAAATCACAAATGTCTCAAAGGACTGCACAAATCATTACGACTACAACATCCTCGGAAGAACCCACAAAAGGGCAAGGAAAACTCACACCCAGTGGGCAGGGAGAATTCACATCCAGTGGGACGCCAGTGACAATGCTGACTATGAGAAACCTTGGAGAGGACCTCAGATGTGGGCAACTTCCCCCCCCCCTCTAGGGGACCGAAAGCAATGGATGTCGAGCGGGTCTAACATGATACTGTGAAAGTTCAATCCATAGTGGCTCCAAGACAGCAGTGAGAGTCCCGTCCACAGGAAACCATCTCAAGCGGATCAGCACTAGTGTCTCAAAGGGCTGCACAAACCACCACGACATCCTCGGTAGGCCCACATAAGGGCAAGGAAAACTCACACCCAGTGGGACGTCGGTGACAATAATGACTATGAGAACCTTGGAGAGGAGGAAAGCAATGGATGTCGAGCGGGTCTAACATGATACTGTGAAAGTTCAATCCACAATGGATCCAAAACATTAACAGTGCAATACGTTTTCATAACATGGTCACTACTGCCTACTTTGTCTTGTTATATTCTTATTTTACTGTTATATTGTTAGTCCCGTTGTTTTTATTCTTTTTGTAATATTTCTCTATTTTGTTTCCTTTTAAACCCCCATTATTTACTTTTTACTTTTTTTTTTAAATTGATCTCAACTCTGTACACTGCTGCTGGAATTTTAATTTTCCTGAAATAACTCTGGCTTCACGGCGGCAGAGGGGTTAGTGCGTCTGCCTCACAATACAAAGGTCCTGGGTTCAATCCCGGGCTCGGGATCTTTCTGTGTGGAGTTTGCATGTTCTCCCCGTGACTGCGTGGGTTCCCTCCGGGTACTCCGGCTTCCTCCCACTTCCAAAGACATGCACCTGGGGATAGGCCCCTCCCACCTCCAAAGACATGCACCCGGGGATAGGTTGATTGGCAACACTAAATTGGCCCTAGTGTGTGAATGTGAGTGTGAATGTTGTCTGTCTATCTGTGGCGACTTGTCCAGGGTGTACCCCGCCTTCCGCCCGATTGTAGCTGAGATAGGCGCCAGCGCCCCCTGCCACCCCAAAAGGGAATAAGCGGTAGAAAATGGATGGATGAAATAACTCTCCTGAAGGAATCAATAAAGTACTATCTATCTATCTATTTAGTAAACTAAAAAGGCAGTATTTGCATGTGTTGCAATGTTAATATTTCATCATTGATGTGAATTATATTTATATAGTGAATTATATTTATATAGCACTTTTCTCTAGTGACTCAAAGCGCTTTACATAGTGACACCCAATACCTAAGTTACATTTAAACCAGTGTGGGTGGCACTGGCCCTGCGATGAGGTGGCGACCTGTCCAGGGTGTACCCTGCCTTCCGCCCGATTGTAGCTGAGATAGGCGCCAGCGCCCCCCGCCACCCCCGAAAGGGAATAAGCGGTAGAAAATGGATGGATGGATGGAGGGTGGCACTGGGAGCAGGTGGGTAAAGTGTCTTGCCCAAGGACACAACGGTAGTACCTAGGATGGCACAAGCGGGAATCGAACCTCAAGTTGCTGGCACGGCCACTCTACCAACCGAGCTATGTACAAACTATCAGACTGCGTGGTGGCTAGTAGTGGTTTTCAGTAGGCCTTTAAGTATCTTTAAGCATTTTTGCAAAATGTTAAACATTCCTTGGGTGCCCCCCCAGCCCCTTTCAAAATAGTCTGGATCCGCCCCTGCTGGCAGGTAAAAGTTCGGCCATACTTATTTTCCCAAACCGGGGAGGTCCTTACCTGCACATCAGAGAAGATGACCACCGGCAGGACCACCACGAAAGAAACTGCCCACACCGCCGCGCTCACCGCCTTTGCCACCCGTGGGTGCCTCCAGTTGGAGCTCCGGATCGGGTGCACCACGGCCAGGTAGCGGTCTATGGACATGACGGTGAGGCAGAAAATGGAGGTGAACTGGTTCATGGAGTCGGCGGTCATGACCAGCCGGCACAGGAAGGACCCGAACGGCCAGTAGGAGAGCACGTTCTGCGTGGTGAGAAACGGCAGTCCCACGATGTACAGCTCGTCCGCCACGGCCAGGTTGAGGATGTAAATGTTGGTCACCGTCTTCATCTTGGCGCAGCACAGCAACACGTAGATGGCCAGGCTGTTTCCCGCCAGACCCACGGCGAACACGGCGATGGAGATCACCGCCGTCAACAGGGTGCTGCTGCCGTGGAACGGGACGCTGTGCGTGGACACGTTGCCCGACGCGTTGTTGACGGCGCAAGTTGCGGAAAAGCAGCTCTGGGTCTCCGCATCTTCCATTCTTGGTATTAAAAAAATGAGGAAACAAAGTGACTTGACGGCACGTGGGGAAAACGTGAGACTTGATTAAAATGGGCATGCGCAGTAAGAAAGGTGGAATATCCACCAGCAGCCGGGTTTTTGCCTTCCAGTCAGCCGTGCGTCAACGTCGCCATTTACGCGCGGCCAATCCGGTGGAATATTGAGAGTGCGGAGGTACAAGTGTGCGTGTTTATGTGCGCACATTCCACGCACTCACTTTTATAGCAGGGGTGTCCTCTCATGTTGGAGGGATCCTCCTCCGGAACGCGCACTGTCCTTCCCTGCCCATCCATCCATCCATCCATTTTTCTACCGCTTATTCCCTTTCGGGGTCGCGGGGGGCGCTGGCGCCTATCTCAGCTACAATCGGGCGGAAGGCGGGGTACACCCTGGACAAGTCGCCACCTCATCGCAGGGCCAACACAGATAGACAGACAACATTCACACACTAGGGACCATTTAGTGTTGCCAATCAACCTATCCCCAGGTGCATGTCTTTGGAGGTGGGAGGGGCCTATCCCCAGGTGCATGTCTTTGGAGGTGGGAGGGGCCTATCCCCAGGTGCATGTCTTTGGAGGTGGGAGGGGCCTATCCCCAGGTGCATGTCTTTGGAGGTGGGAGGGGCCTATCCCCAGGTGCATGTCTTTGGAAGTGGGAGGAAGCCGGAGTACCCGGAGGGAACCCACGCAGTCACGGGGAGAACATGCAAACTCCACACAGAAAGATCCCGACCCTGGATTTGAACCCAGGACTGCAGGACCTTCGTATTGTGAGGCAGACGCACTAACCCCTCTGCCACCGTGAAGCCTCCTTCCCTGCCCGTGGCGCTTAAAACATTTACTGTACCTTGCCTCTCCTCCACTGTGGAACCATGGCTGATTGGAAATGTTATTAGTAGATTGCACAGTACAGTACATATCCCCTACATCCATCCATCCATCTTCTACCGCTTGTCCCTTTTTAGGGTCGCAAGGGGTGCTGGAGCCTATCTCAGCTACAATCGGGGGGAAGGTGGAGTACACCCTGGACAAGTCACCACCTCATCACAGGGCCAACACAGATAGACAGACAACATTCACACTCACATTCACACACTAGGGCCAATTTAGTGTTGCCAATCAACCTATCCCCAGGTGCATGTCTTTGGAAGTGGGAGGAAGCCGGAGTACCCGGAGGGAACCCACGCAGTCACGGGGAGAACATGCAAACTCCACACAGAAAGATCCCGAGCCCGGGATTGAACTCAGGACTACTCAGGACCTTTGTTTTGTGAGGCACATGCACTAACCCCATGTACCACCGTACATATCCCGTACAATTGACCACTAAAAGGTAACACCTGAATAAGTTTTTCAACTGGTTTGAGTCGGGGTCCACGTTACATGAGCTCACAGGGAGTGTCGTCATGCCATGTGCAATGTTGTGTGGGTTAGTGCGCTGATCAGGGGGTGTCCAACGTGCGGCCCGAGGGCCGGATCAGGTCCGCAGACAGGTTTTTTTCGAGTTTGCTTAGTGTAAAAATGAACCTGAAATTACACATAGAAGTTAGCTGGATGTTTATAAACAGAGTAAATGAACACAAGGTCTTGGGGGTTAAGAGTCTGAAAGAGTCTCCATCCATTTCCTACCGTTTGTCCCTTTTTGAGGTCACGGGGGGTGCTGGAGCCTATCTCAGCTGCATTCGGGCGAAAGGCGAAGTACACCCTGGACAAGTCACCACCTCATCGCAGGGCCAACACAGATAGACAGACAACATTCACACACTAGGGACCATTTAGTGTTGCCAATCAACCTATCCCCAGGTGCATGTCTTTGGAAGTGGGAGGAAGCCGGAGTACCCGGAGGGAACCCACGCAGTCACGGGGAGAACATGCAAACTCCACACAGAAAGATCCCGACCCTGGATTTGAACCCAGGACTACTCAGGACCTTTGTTTTGTGAGGCACATGCACTAACCCCATGTACCACCGTGCATATCCCGTACAATTGACCACTAAAAGGTAACACCCGAATAAGTTTTTCAACTGGTTTGAGTCGGGGTCCACGTTACATGAGCTCACAGGGAGTGTCGTCATGCCATGTGCAATGTTGTGTGCGTTAGTGCGCAGATCAGGGGGTGTCCAACGTGGGGCCCGAGGGCCGGATCAGGTCCGCGGACAGGTTTTTTTCAAGTTTGCTTAGTATAAAAATGAACCTGAAATTACACATAGAAGTGTCTGGTTGTATCTGCTGCTTTAATGTCTTTAATGTCCTCTGTGTTCTTTGATGTTTGATGTTTCCCTCTTACACACATGGAAGAGGGATGTGTACTATGGCTATGAGTTGTTGTTTTTTGTTTTTTTGTTTTTTTTTTCCCCTTGGCCTCAGTCTGCACCCCCTCTCCAAGGCCTGATTTTTTTTTTTTCCATTTTAATCTTCTATTCCCCCCCCTTTGTTTACCTGTATCTCATCTTTTTTTGTAAGGGGCGCTGGAAGCCGGCAGACCCGTCAGCGATCCTGTTCTGTCTCCCTGTAATGTTTGTCTGATCTTGAATGGGATTGTGCTGAAAATTGTAATTTTCCTGAAGGAACTCTCCTGACGGAATGAATAAAGTACTATCTAATCTAATCTAATCTAACACTCCCTTTGTGAACAGTTTGCAGACCACTTCAGAGATAAGATAAACGGCATTCGATGTGACATTTTATCTTCTCACACTGCTTTTAATCCACCCGGGTGTCAGTTTTTACCTGAGGAAACAGAGAGTTTTTCTCCTGGTTAATGGTGAGATGCTTGACGGGGGTTTTTTCTACAATAAAACCCACCACATGTATTTTAGATTCAATTCCAACCAATTTGTTTTGGATATTTTATGGTTCTTTGAGAGAGGAGATTTTAAACATCTCAAATTGCTCACTTCAAACGGGAGTCTTTCTTGCTGCTTTTATAAAAGCGGTGGTGAAAGAAGCAATTTAGATGCTGACAATTTTAATGATTACTCGCCAGCATCAAACTTACCATTTTTAAGTAAGATTTTAGAAATACTTTTTTTTATACAATTATATGATTTTTTTTTTTAATAAATGCAATCTTTTAGAGAAGTTTCAGTCTGGTTTTTGGGTGAACCACAGTACAGAGCCCTTTTAAAGATCGTGAACGATCTTAGGCTGAGTGCTGACTATCAAAAACTGTCAGACTTGGTTCTACTGGATCTACTGTCCACTCATCCGTGACAATAACGACATGGACTACAGGGAAGAGGTGAAACATCTGGTTGACTGGTGCAGAACCAACAACCTGGTCCTGAACGTCGCCAAGACCAAGGAGATCATTGTTGACTTCAGGAAGCACCAGTCCAGCCATGCTCCACTCCTCATCAACGACGGGGGAGATGGTAAGCAGCACCAAGTTCCTGGGGGTGCAGATCACTGACAATATAACCTGGTCCCTACACACCGGAGCTCTTGTAAAAAGAGCTCAGCAGCGCATGCACTTTTTGCGTCGGATGAAAAGAGCACAGCTCCCTCCCCCCATTCTCACCATGAATTGATTAACAAGTTGAAAAACTTATTCGGGTGTTACCATTTGGTGGTCAATTGTACGGAATATGTACTGTACTGTGCAATCTACTAATAAAAGTATCAATCAATCAATCACCACATTCTACAGAGACACTATAGAGACCACCTGCTGACCAACAGCATCTCTGTCTGGACTGGAGCCTGCAATGCCTCAGACTGGAAGTCTCTCCAGAGAGTGGTGAGAATGGCGGGAAAGATTATCAGGACTCCTCTTCCTCCTATCCAGGAGATCGCAAAAAGCCGCTGCCTGACCAGGGCTCAGAAAATCTGCAAAGACTCCTCCCACCCCCACCAAGGACTGTTTTCACTGCTGGACTCTTTAAGAAGAGGTTCTGCAGCCTCCGTAGCAGAACCTCCAGGTTCTGTAACAGCTTCTTCCCTCAGGCCGTAAGACTCTTGAACGCATCATAATTCAATTATCCCCTCAACTCCCCCCAAAATGGATTAACTCGCTGGAATAAAAAAGACAATATAACATACATCCATAAACATGGACGCATGTGAAAAAGTGCAATGTATTTATCTGTACAGTAATCTATTTATTTATATCTGCAACTTATTGCTTTTTTTAAATGTTTTATCATGCACTACCAAGAGCTAATGCAACAAAAATGTGTTCTTATTTGTACTGTAAAGTTTAAATTTGAATGACAATAAAAAGGAAGTCTAAGTCTAAGTCTAGTACTGTCTTTGCTACAGTAGATCACCTCATTCTTTTGAATAGACTGAAACACCTGGTGGGCTTCTCTGGTACTGTTCACAAATGGTTCACTTCCTTTCTACAGACGGAAATGTTTTAATAAGTATGGACACATGCTCCTCAAATACCTTTGAAATCACATGCGGTGTGTCTCAAGGATCAATCGTGTTTGGAGGAAGAAGAATACTGAGTTGCATCCCAAGAACACCATACCTACTGTGAAGCATGGGGGTGGAAACATCATGGTTTGGGGCTGTTTTTCTGCTAAGGGCACAGGACGATTGACCCGTGTTAAGGAAAGAATGAATGGGGCCATGTATCGTGAGATTTTGAGCCAAAACCTCCTTCGATCAGTGAGAACTTTGAATGGTTGACCAAATACTTATTTTCCACCATAATTTACAAATAAATTCTTTAAAATTCCTACAATGTGAATTCCTGGATTTTTTTTTTTTTCAGATTCTGTCTCTCACAGTTGAAGTGTACCTAGTTTGAGTTTGAGTTTGAGTTTGAGTTTATTTAAAATACTACACGGTCTAGCTCCAGCCTATCTTCCCGATTGTATTGTACCAATGTCCCGGCAAGAAATCTGCGTTCAAAAGACTCCGGCTTATTAGTGATTCCTAGAGCTCAAAAAAAGTCTGCGGGCTATAGAGCGTTTTCCGTTCGGGCTCCAGTACTCTGGAATGCCCTCCCGGTAACAGTTCGAGATGCTACCTCAGTTGAGGCATTTAAGTCTCACCTTAAAACTCATCTGTATACTCTAGCCTTTAAATAGACCTCCTTTTTAGACCAGTTGATCTGCCGCTTCTTTTCTTTCTCCTATGTCCCCCCCCTCCCTTGTGGAGGGGGTCCGGTCCGATGACCATGGATGAAGTACTGACTGTCCAGAGTCGAGACCCAGGATGGACCGCTCGTCGGGACCCAGGATGGACCGCTCGCCTGTATCGGTTGGGGACATCTCTACGCTGCTGATCCGCTTGAGATGGTTTCCTGTGGACGGGACTCTCGCTGCTGTCTTGGAGCCACTATGGATTGAACTTTCACAGTATCATGTTAGACCCGCTCGACATCCATTGCTTTTGGTCCCCTAGAGGGGGGGGGGGTTGCCCACATCTGAGGTCCTCTCCAAGGTTTCTCATAGTCAGCATTGTCACTGGCGTCCCACTGGATGTGAATTCTCCCTGCCCACTGGGTGTGAGTTTTCCTTGCCCTTTTGTGGGTTCTTCCGAGGATGTTGTAGTCGTAATGATTTGTGCAGTCCTTTGAGACATTTGTGATTTGGGGCTATATAAATAAACATTGATTGATATTTGGAACATGCATGCATACAACATGATACATCACAATTTCCAGTTTCTCTTTTCAACATGTTCGAAAAGGAGGAGGAAGAAGCAGAGCTTATTTAATCCTACCCCTTTTCTTTACATAACAGTTGCTAAAACTTTTGTTCACTTCCTGTTCTCAATGTATTCACAATGTATACTCCATAAGTAATAAGTAATCACAATACAAATAAATAAATAAATAAATAATTGCTTAAATTTTAATCCATACGATGAGATAAATCAGATTATTTTGAGAATGAATGAGTGAGTAAAATCAGAATGTTTATCATGGTTCTTCATTTTTGTACTTTGTTAACACTTCCAGTTTGAAGAGTTTCTTGAAGTGGATCATATTAGTACATTGTTTGATTGCTTTGCTTAATCCATTCCATCATTTAATTCCACATCCTGATATACTGAAGGTCTTAAGTGTTGTACGTGCATACAAATGTTTTAAATTAAATTTTTCTCTAAGATTATATTTATTAGTGATCCCCAAAGCCCAAAAAAAGTCTGCGGGCTGTAGAGCTTTTTCATTTCGGGCTCCAGTACTCTGGAATGCCCTCCTGGTAACAGTTCGAGATGCCACCTCAGTAGAAGCATTTAAGTCTCACCTTAAAACTCATTTGTATGCTCTAGCCTTTAAATAGACTCCCTTTTTAGACCAGTTGATCTGCCGTTTCTTTTCTTTTTCTTCTATGTCCCACTCTCCTTTGTGGAGGGAGTCCGGTCCGATCCGGTGGCCATGTACTGCTCGCCTGTGTATCGGCTGGGGACATCTCTGCGCTGCTGATCAGCCTCCTCTTGGGATGGTTTCCTGCTGGCTCCGCTGTGAACGGGACTCTCGCTGCTGTGTTGGATCCGCACTGGACTGGACTCTCGCGACTGTGTTGGATCCATTATGGATTGAACTTTCACAGTATCATGTTAGACCCGCTCGACATCCATTGCTTTCCTCCTCTCTAAGGTTCTCATAGTCATTATTGTCACCGATGTCCCACTGGGTGTGAGTTTTCCTTGCCCTTATGTGGGCCTACCGAGGATGTCGTGGTGGTTTGTGCAGCCCTTTGAGACACTAGTGATTTAGGGCTATATAAGTAAACATTGATTGATTGATTGAAGAGTTGTTGTATATTCTTGGGAAGCAGGTTATAGTTTGCTTTGTGTATAATCTTAGCTGTTTGCAATTCCACTATGTTGTGGAATTTCAGTATCTTTGATTCAATACATAAAGGGTTTGTATGTTCTCTATATCCAACATGATGTATTATTCTAACTGATCTTTTTTGTAACACTGTTAGTGAATGAAGTGTACTTTTGTAATTATTTCCCCATATTTCTACACAGTAACTCATGATGAAAATTACAGACCTCTGTCATCATTTGAAGTGGGAGAACTTGCACAATCGCTGGCTGACTAAATACTTTTTTGCCCCACTGTATATTGAGGCTTACATAGTCTGGTGATAATGTTCCCCTTTACCATGAATTGATTAACGTGGACCCCGACTTAAACAAGTTGAAAAACTTATTGGGGTGTTACCATTTAGTGGTCACTTGTACGGAATATGTACTGTACTGTGCAATCTACTAATAAAAGTATCAATCAATCAATCAATGTGACCGCCTGGTGCCACCTTGTGGTTTGTATGTTACCTTTTCCTTTGATGGTGCAGTAAACCTGTTTTTTTTTTTTTTCTTCCACCTGGAGTTCCTGTGTTCCTCTTTGTGGGCGGAGTTGTGAGACGTGCACAGGTGTGTCTAATCTTCCCGAGACTACTTAAGCAGCACCTTGACAGCTGGACTCGGGGATTCCTCCTCTACTCTCCATGTCAGATGACCTCTATGCTTCCCAAGTTTTTTTGATGCTTACCTTCTTGGCTATTCTCAATGCCAACCAGTTTTGTGTTGTGTAGTAGTTTGCATGTCTTGCAACTCCAACCCAGGTCTAGTTATTTTTGTATATTAGCTTTTATTCTTTTTTTCCACAGAGCTCGTTTTGTTTTCTGTTTTTCCGCACTGTCGCCTCTTGTTATCTCCTGTTCGGGTCATTGTTGTGAGTATCCATCCCATCCATCCATTTTCTACCGCTTATTCCCTTTGAGGTCGCAGGGGGGCGCTGGTGCCTGTCTCAGCTACAATCGGGCGGAAGGCGGGGTACACCCTGGACAAGTCACCCCCTCATCGCAGGGCCAACACTTTTTCCTTAAAGGGGGAACTTTATCACAATTTCAGAAGGGTTAAAACCAATAAAAATCAGTTCCCAGTGGCTTATTTTATTTCTCAAAGTTTTTTTCAAAATTTTACCCAATATGGAATATCCCGAAAAAAGGCTTTAATGTGCCTGATTTTCGTTATCTTTAAATCAATCGTCCATTTTCCTGTGACGTCATTTAGTGATGCCAACATGGCGGATAGCACAGCAAGATACAGCGGCTTAAGCGATTCAACTGATTACGCATGTATTGAAATGGATGGTTAAAGTATGGAGGCAGATAGCGAAAACGAAATTGAAGGAGAAACTGAAGCTATTGAGCGAATAGCTATTGAAGCTATTCGGCGATCACTTTCTAACCGATTGAGTGTTGCAGGGTATCCATACATACATCTCTGTGCCATGTCTGTCGTAGCATCGCCGGTAAAATGTGCAGCAGCAACTTAAATATGTCGATTGGTAAGTGTTTGTTTGGCATTAAATGTGGGTGGAGGGAAAGGCTGGATGCAAATATAGCTACAAATGTACATACAGCTAGCCTAAATAACATGTTAGCATCGATTAGCTGGCAGTCATGCCGTGACCAAATATGTCTGATTAGCACATAAGTCAATAACATCAACAAAACTCACCTTTGGGATTTCGTTGACTTTATCTTTGGAAATGCATCTGCTTTGAGTGTCGCAGGGTATCCGTACATCTCTGTGCCATGTCTGTTGTAGGATCGCCGGTAAAATGTGCAGACGAGGGACTTTCGGATCTTTTGACACTGGTGCAACTTGAATCCGTCGATTGGTAAGTGTTTGTTTGGCATTAAATGTAGGTGGAGGGAAAGGCTGGATGCAAATATAGCTACAAATGAGGCATAACGATGCAATATGTATATACAGCTAGCCTGAGTAGCATGTTAGCATCGATTAGCATGCCGTGCTAATCGATGCACATTTCCACGTAAGTCAACTTGAATCCGTCCCTGATCATGTTGTTAGACCCTCTGACAACACACCGACGAGGCATGATGTCTCCAAGGTACGGAAAACAGTCGAAAAAAACGGAAAATAACAGAGCTGATTTGACTTGTTTGTAATGTGTGTGAGAAAATGGCGGATTGACTACCTAGGTGGCGTCACGTTGTGACGTCATCGCCCCGAGAGCTAATAATAGAAAGGCGTTTAATTCGCCAAAATTCACCCATTTAGAGTTCGGAAATCGGTTAAAAAAATTATATGGTCTTTTTTCTTCAACATCAAGGTATATATTGACGCTTACATAGGTCTGCTGATAATGTTCCCCTTTAAGCAAAATAACTGCTTTACTCACCGCTCGACTGCATCCTTGGGTTCCTCTGTTATGCATTTAAATGCATTGTGACAGCTAATATGCTTATGTTCTAACAATGTTGTTTTTTATTTATTTTGCACCGAAAAAATAGTAATTGAACAACATATTTTCCAGGAATTTCTTTTAGAACAAAACATACATCATATTAAATTCAAGTTGGATTTTAAAAAGTACATTTTAAAAGTACAAAGTATATTTTCAAATATTTCTGATATATATATATATATATATATATATATATATATATATATATACCACATGACATTCTCCCAATCCTCTGCTGTATCATCCATGTATCCATTTTGGTATAAACTCAACTTGTCGTGTTTGGAGGAAGAAAAATACTGAGTTGCATCCCAAGAACACCGTACCTACTGTGAAGCATGGGGGTGGAAACATCATGCTTTGGGGCTGTTTTTCTGCTAAGGGGACAGGACGATTGATCCGTGTTAAGGAAAGAATGAATGGGGCCATTTATCGTGAGATTTTGAGCCAAAACCTCCTTCCATCAGTGAGAGCTTTGAATGGTTGACCAAATACAAATTTTCCACCATAATTTACAAATAAATTATTTGAAATTCCTACAATGTGAATTCCTGGATTTGTTTTTCACATTCTGTCTCTCACAGTTGAAGTGTACCTATGATGAAAATTACAGACCTCTGTCATCATTTGAAGTGGGAGAACTTGCACAATCGGAGGCTGACTAAATACTTTTTTGCCCCACTGTATATATATGTGTGTGTAGATATATATATATATATATATATATATATATATATATATATATATATATATATATATATATATATATATATATGTAGGTGTGGGAAAAAAAATCACAAGACTACTTCATCTCTACAGATCTGTTTCATGAGAGGTTCCCTCAATCATCAGGAGATTTTAATGGAAGCATTCACATACAATGGTTTATATAGGGCACAGAGTGGGTGGGTACAAGCAGGCGTAGGGTGTGGTGATTGGCTCATGTGTTACCTAGGAGGTGTTTCCGTCTGTGGCGGCATGTTGAAATGATTTCACTGCGCTTGTTGAGGGATGATAAATCTGGATGATATATAATAAACAGTTTCTCTTTTAAGCATAGGTTGCATCTTTTATTACCACTGTTGTAAGGTGTGCTGGATGCAAGAATTTGCCATGTTATTGAATATTCAACATTATTGTCTTTGAGGTTCCAAATGTGTTTGCTGAGTTCTGTAGAATTCTGCAAAGTCTGGTTTCTAAAGGAGGCGTTGTGATTATTCCATCTTGTTTTGAACGCTCCTTCGGTTAATCCTACGTACGTGTCGGATGTGTTAATGTCATTGCGTATTACCTTTGCTTGGTAAACGACTGATGTCTGTAAGCACCTTCCGTTGAGAGGGCAATCAGGTTTCTTGCGACAGTTACATTCATTATTGGTTTCAGAGTCGTTTAGTCTGGGGGTAGGCAGTCCTTTTGCAATTGCTTTGTTGTGGTTTGAAATGATTTGTTGCATGTTGTTCATACAGCTGTAGCTCAATTTAATGTTGTTCTTGTTGAATATTTTTCTTAGGGTGTTTCCTTTGGGGAAGTGTTTGTGGATCAGAGTGAGGAACTTGCGGCCGATGTTGGTTGAGACGTCTTTGCTGAATGGCGGATTGTACCAGATGATGTTGTTTCGTTTTCTGCTCTTTTTTGGTTGGTTTCCTGGAGTGGGTTCATAGGTGAGGGTGAAGTTGTATCCGCTTTCATCAAGTGCTTTCTGGTATTGGGGGTTGCTTGGTCGAATTCAGCTTTGCTGGATGACAGCATCGATAGCCTTTTATTAATTCCGGTAGGTATTCTTTTCGTGGTGGTGGGTGGGTGGTTGCTGTCGTGGTGCACGTATTGGAGTGTTGTGTTGGGTTTCGTGAATGGTTGCTAGCTGTTATTTCTCAGGTTGAAAGTGACGTCGAGGAAGTTGACGGTTTGCTTGTTGGCTTCAATCGTGATCCGTAGGCCGTTTTCTTTGAAGATTTGGCATATGCGCTTCTTGGTGTTCTCGCTGCTCCTTGGCGAGGCGCGGCACACTGCCAGTCCGTCATCACGGTAAATACCAAGGTTCAGGTTGAGGCCAGCAAGCTGGGAGAGGAGGAAACTCCCAACGAGTTCGCACGTTTCTGCTCCGTCAAAACTCCCCATAGTAACGTCAAACGTTGAATTGTTCTTTTTTGCCATGGTGTACTGTTGTGGATGAGTATGGAGTTCTTTGCGTGGATGATGATGTTTCTTTCGTTGCCCGTGATTGAGTCGTAGTCCGAGGCGAAGTTTAGTGCTTGGGTCAGTAGGTCTTCCGTGATGGAAGGGTAAAATTCTTCGATGTCGAAGGAGATAAAGTTGTGTTGTTGTTTGTCTTGGATGTTGTTAAACCATTTGATTACTGCTGCTGTATTTCTCCATTGGTTGAGTGGTGTTTTGTCCTTGATTTTTGCGTTGATTCTGTCCAGGATTATTTTGCTGATTTTTCCTATTTCGGATTTAGTTGGGTTTATTAGTCGGCATGTTGGGTTATTTGCGAAGTTGGGTTTGTGGTCCTTCAATGTGATGAAGGCTTCTTTGTTGGCAGGTTTCTTGACACTTTCGAAAAAAATCCAGATATAATGACACTTACAAAAAACCCAGACTTTTTGACACTTACAAAAAATCCAGACTTTTTGACACTTACATTTCCAGACTTTTTGACACTTAGAAAAAAATCCCGATTTTTTCACACTTTAAACATTTTCAGACTTTTTGACCCCAAAAAATCCAGACCTTTTGATGCTTAGAAAAAAATCCTGACTATTTGACACTTGAAAAAATCACAACTTTTTGACGATTGGAAATAAATCCTGACTCTTTGACACTTGAAAAAAATCCAGACTTTTTGACACTTGGAAAAATTCCTGACTCTCTGACACTTTAAAAAAATCCAGACTTTTTGACACTTGGAAAAAAATCCTGTTTCTTTGACACTTAAAAAAATCACGACTTTTTGACACTTAGAAAAAAAATCCAGAGTCTTTGACATTAAAAACCAAATCTCGACTTTTTGGTGTTAAGAAAAAAAATCCAGATTTTTTGACATTTAGGAAAATTTCATATTTTCTGGAAATTTAGGAAAAAATCCCGATTTTTTGGACACTTGGGGAAAAAAATTCAGGTTTTCTGACACTTTGGAAAAAAATCCAGATATAATGACACTTACAAAAAACCCAGACTTTTTGACACTTACAAAAAATCCAGACTTTTTGACACTTAGAAAAAAATCCCGATTTTTTCACACTTTAAACATTTTCAGACTTTTTGACCCCAAAAAATCCAGACCTTTTGATGCTTAGAAAAAAATCCTGACTATTTGACACTTGAAAAAATCACAACTTTTTGACAATTGGAAATAAATCCTGACTCTTTGACACTTGAAAAAAATCACGACTTATTGACACTTGGAAAAAAATCCAGACTCTTAGAAATCACAAACAAAATCCAGATTTTTTGGACATTAAGAAAAAAAATCCAGATTTTTTGACATTTAAGAAAAAAATCCAGATTTTTTGACACTTAAGAAAAAAAATCCACATTTTTTGACATTTAGGAAAAATTCCAGATTTTTTGACATGTAGGGAAAAAAATCCAGGTTTTCTGACACTTAAGAAAAAAAATCCAGGTTTTTTTGACACTTAGAAAAAAAATCCAGATTTTTTAACATTTACAAAAAATCCCATTTTTTTGACATTTAGAAGAATATCCAGATTTTTTTTTACATCAAAAAATCCCTTTTTTTTACATTTTGAAAAAAAATACCAATTTTTTCACACTTAAATTTTTTTTTTGACTTTGACCAAAAAAATCCCGATTTTTTTGACACTTACAAAAAAATCACGACTCTTTGACATTGGAAACAAAATCCGGACTTTTTGACATTAAGAAAAAAAATCCAGATTTTTTTGACATTTAGGAAAAAAATCCAGATTTTTTTTGACATTAAGGAAAACATTCCTGAATGTCATTCCTGAAGAGACTTTCATTATAAGGACGCTTTATTCACAACATTTGTGTGCAGATACTGTATATAAAATCCTGATTCCACAATTTGTCAACATTGTTTTTAATGTCATGCCTGCTGGGTAATTATCAAAAATACTCAACACTAAATGGTCCCTAGTGTGTGAATGTGAGTGTGAATGTTGTCTGTCTGTGTTGGCCCTGCGATGAGGTGGCGACTTGTCCAGGGTGTACCCCTTCTTCCGCCCAATTGTAGCTGAGATAGGCACCAGCGCCCCCCACAACCCCAAAGGGACTAAGCGGTAGTAAATGGATGGCTGGATGGACTCAAAAAGCTATGGGCAGATTTTGAGACAAATATTAGTGAATAGTGTTTATCCCGCCTTATATGTTTTCCCAGCATAGAACGAGGCAACTCTATTTTTTTCGTTTGGTCATGTAAGCTAGCATAGATGTCAAGATCGTTCATGTCAGTCATTGCTCCGTCTTTATCTCTGGAGTCCCACGCATGTGCACGCGCACAAAGCGAACAGATAGACTGCAGGGGACAAAACAGATCCATCAATACGCTCATACGCTTCTGTGATCATAACATCTAGCCTCCTCTGGCACAGCTTCCTGCTCTTTTGCACTGCATTTCTTCCCCGCGGGGTGGCGGAGAGAATAGAACGCCAAACAGCCCCGCCGTCACTAACTCGCCTTCCCCCGCCCCTACACACCCACACTTTCTCTAGCGTGTCTTGGCACCAGGTGGGTTTGGAGGAGGAAGTCCGGCACAATCCCCTGGAGCGAAACTATCACACAATACAAGGCTTGACCTTACTGACCTGTCAAGGGGTGTTATTGTCCATGTGGCTACGCTGTTGATGTTTCAGCATTTCTTCCACCTTAATATTCCAGTACTCTGGAATGCCCTCCCGGTAACAGTTCGAGATGCTACCTCAGTAGAAGCATTTAAGTCTCACCTTAAAACTCATTTGTATACTCTAGCCTTTAAATAGACTCCCTTTTTAGACCAGTTGATCTGCCGCTTCTTTTCTTTTTCTCCTATGTCCCACTCTCCCTTGTGGAGGGGGTCCGGTCCGATCCGGTGGCCATGTACTGCTCGCCTGTGTATCGGCTGGGGACATCTCTGCGCTGCTGATCAGCCTCCGCTTGGGATGGTTTCCTGCTGGCTCCGCTGTGAACGGGACTCTCGCTGCTGTGTTGGATCCGCTTTGGACTGGACTCTCGCGACTGTGTTGGATCCATTATGGATTGATCTTTCACAGTATCATGTTCTCATATGTTCTCATAGTCATCAGTATCACAGTATCATGTTCTCATAGTCATTATTGTCACCGACGTCCCACTGGGTGTGAGTTTTCCTTGCCCTTATGTGGGCCTACCGAGGATGTCGTGGTGGTTTGTGCAGCCCTTTGAGACACTAGTGATTTAGGGCTATATAAGTAAACATTGATTGATTGATTGATTGATAATAACTTGAGGGAAATTGTTGTTTTTTGTTACACAAATTGGCGTACGTGAATGGAAACAAATTATAGCTTCCAGGGTGTACCCGAGACCCTGAGACGGACAAGCAGTAGAAAAGGGATGGACGGATGTGTAAAAAACACACTAGACCATGGGTGTCAAACTCTGGCCCGCGGGCAAAATTTGGCCCGCCGTGTAATTTCATTTGGCCCTTGAGGCAATATCAATTTAACATTAGAGCTGGGCCGGCGGTATTATGCAGCGGCCGTCCCGCTCTAACACCACATTCACCGCTAATACTCATACTTGCCAACCCTCCCGATTTTCCCGGGAGACTCCCAAATTTCAGTGCCCCTCCCAAAAATCTCCCGGGGCAACCATTCTCCCCACTTTCTCCCGAATTCCACCCGGACCAAATTTTTGGGGGTGTGCCTTAAAGGAACTGTCACGCGTTCGGCGCACTTGTTGCGCGGAGTTGCCACTTGGTGGATGCACACACTACCAGTCAGCAGGATTGCAGGTAAGAATATGTTTTAATATAATAAAACAAAAGAACACTGGTGCAAAAAAGGAGAAAAACAAAGCGCGTGCCAATGCACGGAAAGCTAATGCTAAAAACGTAGCAGGAAACAGAAAACATTAAACGACGTGCCACACGCACGTGAAGCTAAGGCGGAACTTTCTCTTTCTCCTATGTCCCCCCCTCCCTTGTGGAGGGGGTCCGGTCCGATGACCATGGATGAAGTACTGACTGTCCAGAGTCGAGACCCAGGATGGACCGCTCGTCGGGACCCAGGATGGACCGCTCGCCTGTATCGGTTGGGGACATCTCTACGCTGCTGATCCGCTTGAGATGGTTTCCTGTGGACGGGACTCTCGCTGCTGTCTTGGAGCCACTATGGATTGAACTTTCACAGTATCATGTTGGACCCGCTCGACATCCATTGCTTTCGGTCCCCTAGAGGGGGGGGGTTGCCCACATCTGAGGTCCTCTCCAAGGTTTCTCATAGTCAGCATTGTCACTGGCGTCCCACTGGATGTGAATTCTCCCTGCCCACTGGGTGTGAGTTTTCCTTGCCCTTTTGTGGGTTCTTCCGAGGATGTTGTAGTCGTAATGATTTGTGCAGTCCTTTGAGACATTTGTGATTTGGGGCTATATAAATAAACATTGATTGATTGATTGATTGATTGATTGAACTTAGCACAAAATAATCGAGGGCAGAAGGATACAAAACGTGACGTGTTGCGAAAAGCAAGTAATGGACCGAGGACGAACTAAGGAACCAGGTGGGCTTAAATACACAAATAATTATTAGAAACAGGTGTGTGACAGGAGCCCGTGAGGAGGAACACAATACGTTGCCATGGTGACTAACACAAACAAGGAAGTGCTCAAACAAGGATCGGCAGAGTCCAGAAACAAAACATGAACAAAGACATAAATAGGGCATAACCATAAACGATCCGCATACCGGATCGTGACAGGAACTGCCTTTAACGTCCTCTACAACCTGTCGTCTCGTCCGCTTTTCCTCCATACAAACCGCGTCCTGGCCCAGACACATAATATATGCGGCTTTTGCACACACACAAGTGAATGCAACGCAACCTTGGTTAGCAGCCATATAGGTCACACTGAGGGTGGCTGCATTAACAACGTAAACTGTGAACCCACACTAAACAAGAATGACAAACACATTTCAGGAGAAATGTGTTTCATCTAGTATACCATTGACATGAAGAAGGGCTTTGATATTGGGTTTCTTGTGTTACAAAAGAGTTAGGGGCTGCCCATTGAGGCACTGGTACTGCTGTTTTTTTGGGTTTTTTTCATGATACCATTTCCATGAGCACTTGTGGTAACGGTGTGGCTGTGTATGTGTGTAGTGTGCATATGTGTGTATATATTTATCATTTATGTATATACAAGTTCATTAAGTTTGTACATAGAGTGAACAAGGAAGTTCGAGCTCAGAGTAATTTATGATTTAAAGAAAAGGGGTGGGATTAAATAAGTCTATACTTCTTCTCACTCCTTTTCAAATATGTAAAAAAAAAAAAAAAAAAGTCGAATGCTCATTTGTTTTTGTTTTTTTTCTCCATTGTTTACATTTTGTTATAATAGCCGTTAAGGCTATAGCACTGTATTGGATCATGATGGCTCTTGTTTGTTAGTTGTTGTTTTTTTGCATATTTGAAATAAAAATATATCAATCAATCAATCATCTGCACTGTAACACAATTCAAACAGAACAAATACCCAGAACCCCTTGCAGCACTAACTCTTCCGGGACGCTACAATATACACCCCACACTTCCACCAAATATTTACCTCAGAATGCTTCAAATAGGGCTTCACGGTGGCAGAGGGGTTAGTGCGTCTGCCTCACAATACGAAGGTCCTGCAGTCCTGGGTTCAAATCCAGGCTCGGGATCTTTCTGTGTGGAGTTTGCATGTTCTCCCCGTGAATGCGTGGGTTCCCTCCGGGTACTCCGGCTTCCTCCCACCTCCAAAGACATGCACCTGGGGATAGGTTGATTGGCAACACTAAATGGTCCCTAGTGTGTGAGTGTGAGTGTGAATGTTGTCTGTCTATCTGTGTTGGCCCTGTGATGAGGTGGCGACTTGTCCAGGGTGTACCCCGCCTTCCGCCCGATTGTAGCTGAGATAGGCGCCAGCGCCCCCCGCGACCCCGAAAGGGAATAAGCGGTAGAAAATGGATGGATGGATGGATGCTTCAAATAGAAAAGAGGCATTCAATATTATATTTCAATTTCATCTAGTATACCATTGATGTTTTTTCGTTTAGTTTTTTGAAAGTCGATTTTTGCACTATTAAGTTTACAAGTGTTGCTTGTTCCATATTCAGTGTTAAAGCAAATCAGTGTAGCAAACTGAGCAATAATGAACATTTTATTCATCCACTAATTGCTACTTCAAGGCTTGAATGTTTGATTCCTTCATTATTTTATTTTCAAATGTATTATTAGCCTGTGGAAAAAGTTCATTTTGATATTTACCTCAGAAGGCTGCAAATAGAAAAGAGGCATTCAATTTTTATTTAAATGTTATTTGATATGCCATTGATATTTTTTAATTACTATTATTATTTGAAACTGGATTTTGCATGTCACTATAAAGTTATATAAGCCTTGCTTGTTCAATATTTAATGCAAAACTTGTTTGGGTTCTAATTAAAAGGTTAATGTGTTCAACGGCGTGGCGCAGTGGGAGAGTGGCCGTGCGCAACCCGAGGGTCCCTGGTTCAATTCCCACCTAGAACCAACCTCGTCACGTCCGTTGTGTCCTGAGCAAGACACTTCACCCTTGCTCCTGATGGGTGCTGGTTGGCGCCTTGCATGGCAGCTCCCTCCATCAGTGTGTGAATGTGTGTGTGAATGGGTAAATGTGGAAGTAGTGTCAAAGCGCTTTGAGTCCCTTGAAGGTAGAAAAGCGCTATACAAGTACAACCCATTTATTTATCATTTAACCTTGGCCCGCGGCTTTGTTCAGTTTTAAATTTTGGCCCACTCTGTATTTGAGTTTGACGCCCCTGCACTGGACCATAAAAAAAAATAACTGATTCAAGCCACTCTTTGGGGCGACACATTGAAATCTAATTTGATTACCTTAAATAAAGTGGGTTTTTTCTTATATTTCAAGCTGTCATGATCCACTACTTGGATCATCTGTTTTGTTATCACAGGCTGTTTGTTATTTGACTTCCTTAGTTCCTGGTGGCACTTCCTGTTTTGTTGTCATGGTAACTCGTTTGTGTCACCTGCCTTCTGTTTGTCACGCGCACCTGCCTCCTAATTTCTGCCTGTATTTAAGCCAGCCTTTGTTTGCCATTCGGCCTCGCAGTGTAGTTTGCTTTACACGCAACAGGTGAGGTCGCATTCCCGCATTGCGGTAAATACCCTTCGTACTCGATTAGCTTCCATGCTATTTTGTTTGTTCGTTTCCCTAGCTCGCATTCTATCGCCTTTTGCTTCTTCTAGCTCATGCTAGTTTTGTTGGTTTGTTTTTAGTGCCATTGTGCAAGTCTTTTTGTTCCTAGTCTGTTTTTGTAGTTACAAATAAATCTTTACGCTGTGTCCATTCCGCTTTGCATCATTGAGAGAACACAACCACTTCATTACGATGCCCAGTAAACGTCACACAAGCATGTTGCTTGAACTAGTTAAAGTTAAAAGTTGAAGTACCAATACTAGTCACACACACACCAGGTGTGGTGAAATTAACCTCTGCATTTCACCCATCCCCTTGTTCACCCCCTGGGAGGTGAGGGGAGCAGTGAGCAGCAGCTGTGGCCGCGCCCGGTAATCACTTTTGGTGATTTAACCCCTAATCCCAACCCTTGATACTGAGTACTAAGCAGGGAGGTAATGGCTCCCATTTTTATAGTCTTTGGTATGACTCGGCCGGGGTTTGAACTCACGACCTACCGATCTCAGGGTGGACACTCTACCCACTAGGCCACATTGCCACACATACCACCATGTGTGGCAATTATTTTCGGCCTATGTGGGGGGGGGGAAAAGTGTTCTTGTCTTACATAGGGGTTTTGAAGAATAGGCAACATTTCAAAAAAGTTAAGTTGAACTTTTAAGTCCCGCTGGGGTTTATTTTACAGTGAAATTCAGAGCCCGAGCAGCAAAGTAAGTAGCGTAGCACACCACATGAAGAATAATCACGTTAACACATTACCCTTGACTTCCCTAATAATTATACACAGATGATATGCAATGTTTTAATCAAATGTGCATAAATAACCAATTTATAATCAATTTGTTGCCTTTGAATTGCGTGGTGGCCAAAGATTCCCACATCTCGTCCACGCTGAGTAGAACACTGTTTTTCAACCTTTTTCGAGCCAAGGCACATTTTTTTCTTGAGGCACACAACTAGCAGAAAACATAAAAAAATGAAACTCAAAAAGTTGTTCTCGCAATTGTTGGACATAAATTCAACAATGCTATAGCTCTTGTCTCAAAGTAGGTGTAGTGTCACGACTTGTCACATCACGCCCTGACTTATTTGGAGTTTTTTGGTGTTTTCCTGTGTGTTTTAGTTCTTGTCTTGTGCTCCTATTTTGTTGTTGATTGTCATGTCATGTACGGATGTACTTTGTGGACGCCGTCTGCTGCTCCACACGCTGCAAGTCTTTGCTGTCGTCCAGCATTTTGTTTCGGTTTACTTTGCAGCCAGTTTAGTTTTAGTTTCGTTTTGCATAGTGAAGTGAAGTGAATTATATTTATATAGCGCTTTTCTCTAGTGACTCAAAGCGCTTTACATAGTGAAACCCAATATCTAAGTTACATTTAAACCAGTGTGGGTGGCACTGGGAGCAGGTGGGTAAAGTGTCTTGCCCAAGGACACAACGGCATTGACTAGGATGGCGGAAGCGGGAATCGAACCTGCAACCCTCAAGTTGCTGGCACGGCCACTCTACCAATCGAGCTATACCGCCCCACCGCATAGCCATATCCATTACTCCAACACTGAGTGGAAGACAAAGCAGGTTTAAATAGTACCTGGCTGATTGACACCAGGTGTGGACAGGTGCCAATCAGCCACAGTTGAGGGGACACAGCACTCAGGGAGACAAACAGGAAACAGAACCAAAACAAGAGCGCCGACAGGAAATACAACCAACACAGAGGAAAAACTAAAACACAACCAAACTGTCAGGGGCAAGCCTGACAGTAGTCCCCCTTCCCATAACAGATACCAGACGTTCTAGACACCCCCTACCCCCCCCAAAAAAAACAGTCCAAAGTCAAGGGAGGGGGGAGAGTAGACAAGGCGGTGGGCCGCCAGGCCAAGTGTTCCCGCAACCAGCGGGGAAGAGTCAGGTGGCGACAGCGAGTTGAACGCCGCCGCAATTGGCGAGGCGGTCGCCCATACAACGACCACATCTGTGGCCGACGAGGATTGTGGCGCCCTCTGCTGGCCCACCGGACACACCACCTTTGAACGAAATGACAGCACGCAGCCAACAGCTATAGGACACAGGTATAAACGACAAACGGTAGGAGCGACAATAATCCAGCACTGACTGGAGGAGAAAGCAAGTCTAAATAGTGACTGGCTGATTGCCCCCAGGTGTGACCAGGTGCCAATCAGCCACAGCTGAGGGGACACAGCACTCGGGGAGACTAACAGGAAACAGAACTGAAATAAGAGTGCTGACAGGAACTAAGGACAGGAAACAAAGACAAATGCGGAGGAAAAAACTAAGACATAGTCAAACTGTCAGGGACAAGCCTGAAAGTGCTCACAGAGGAGGTACAAAAATTTGGCTACGAAACAAAACTATTACTACAACATTAACAATGGACATAAAACAAAACGTGCAAACTATGGCATGAATAACAAAACTTAAGGGGAACGAGAAAAGAGCATGGATCATCAGCATGGAGCAAGGTTGTGTAGAGGACTGCCTGGCAACTACAGGCTTGAATAATGCTGTGGTGCTTGAAAACAGGTGTGTGAGTTCAAATGAATCAGGTGCGTGGGTCGGGAGGACAGGTGAACTGATTGGTAGGCATGGAAACAAAACAATAGAGTGAAAAAAGAGGAACTAATGGAGTACAGGCGTAATGTGATCAAACTTTCTTGTTCTTGTCAAAAGTCTAGCAGCCGCATTTTGTACCAACTGTAATCTTTTAATGCTAGACATGGGGAGACCCGAAAATAATACGTTACAGTAATCGAGGCGAGACGTAACAAACGCATGGATAATGATCTCGGCATCTTTAGTGGACAAAATGGAGCGAATTGTAGCGATATTACGGAGATGAAAGAAGGCCGTTTTAGTAACGCTTTTAATGTGTGCCTCAAAGGAGAGAGTTGGGTCGAAGATAATACCCAGATTCTTTACCGTGTCGCCTTGTTTAATTGTTTGGTTGTCAAATGTTAGAGTTGTATTATTAAATAGAGTTCGGTGTCTAGCAGGACCGATAATCAGCATTTCCGTTTTTTTGGCGTTGAGTTGCAAAAAGTTAGCGGACATCCATTGTTTAATGTCATTAAGACACGCCTCCAGCTGACTACAATCCGGCGTGTTTGTCAGCTTTAGGGGCATGTAGAGTTGGGTGTCATCAGCATAGCAGTGAAAGCTAACACCGTATTTGCGTATGATGTCACCTAGCGGCAGCATGTAGATGCTGAAGAGTGCAGGGCCAAGGACCGAACCCTGGGGAACTCCACACGTTACCTTAACGTAGTCCGAGGTCACATTGTTATGTTATGTTTCTTGAACTATTTGCATTTCTTTTCACAGTTTATGAACTTACATTCATATTTTGTTGAAGTATTATTCAATAAATCTATTTATAAATGATTTCTGAATTGTTGTTATTTTTAAAATATTTTTAAAAAAAATCTCACGTACGCCTTGGCATACCTTCAAGTACCCCCAGGGGTACGCGTACCCCCGTTTGAGAACCACTGCTATACAGCAAGATCATGATAGCTAGAAGTAGAGAAGACAGACATGTGCCTTTCCTGACTTCTCTCTATCTGGTTCTGCACTTAGTGTGTGCAGTGAAATGAAATATCTGGGACATATTGTTACCAATGACCTGTCTGATAACGAAGATATTTATAGGCAGCGACGGATGTTATATGCCTCATCAAACATGCTGCGTTGAAAGTTCAGTTTGTGTTCAGTTCCTGTGAATATCACACTTTTTAAAGCAGTGTTTCTCAACCTTTTTTTGAGCCAAGGCACATTTTTTGTGTTGAAGGAGGCACACCACCAGCAGAAATCATTAAAAAAACGAAACTCAGATGACAGTAAAAAGTCATTGTTGCCATTGTTGTCTATGACTTTAAACCACTGCGAGGAAGTGGCGACTTGTCCAGGGTGTACTCCGCCTTCCACCCGATTGTAACTGAGATAGGCACCAGCGCCCCGCGCGATCCCAAAGGGAATAAGCGGTAGGAAATGGATGGATGGACTTTAAACCATAACCAAGCATGCATGACTATAGCTCTTCTCTCAAAGTAGGTGTACTGTCACCACCTGTCACATCAGGCCCGGACTTATTTGGAGTTTTTTGCTGTTTTCCTGTATGTAGTGTTTTACTTCTTGTCTTGCGCTCCTATTTTGGTGGCATTTTCTTTTTTGGGGGTATTTTCCTGTAACAGTTTCATGTCTTCCTTTGAGCGATATTTCCCGCATCTACTTTGTTTTAGCAATCAAAAATATTTCAGTTGTTTTCATCCTTTTTTGTGTTGACATTGTTGATTATCATATCATGTGCGGATGTACATTGTGGATGCTGTCTTTGCTCCACAGTAAGTCTTTGCTGTCGTCCAGCATTTTGTTTTTGTTGACTTTGTAGCCAGTTCAGTTTTAGTTTCATTCAACATAGCCTTCCCTAAGCTTCAATGCCTTTTCTTAGGGGCACTCACCTTTGGTTTATTTTGGGTTTAAGCATTTGACACCTTTTTACCTGCACCCTGCCTCCCGCTGTTTCTGACATCTACAAAGCAATTAGTTACAGGCTGCCGCCTACTGATATGTAATAGTATTACACGGTTACACTGCCAAGCTCCAGACAGCACCGACACTCAACAACAACACATCATTTATGCTGATGACACCCAACTCTACATGTCCCTAAAGCTGACCAACACGCCGGATTGTAGTCAGCTGGAGGCGTGTCTTAATGAAATTAAACAATGGATGTCCGCTAACTTTTTGCAACTCAACGCCAAAAAAACGGAAATGCTGATTATCGGTCCTGCCAGACACCGAACTCTATTTAATAATACAACTCTAACATTTGACAACCAAACAATTAAACAAGGCGACACGGTAAAGAATCTGGGTATTATCTTCGACCCAACTCTCTCCTTTGAGGCACACATTAAAAGCGTTACTAAAACGGCCTTCTTTCATCGCCGTAATATCGCTAAAATTCGCTCCATTTTGTCCACTAAAGACGCTGAGATCATTATCCATGCGTTTAATACGTCTCGCCTCGATTACTGTAACGTATTATTTTCGGGTCTCCCCATGTCTAGCATTAAAAGATTACAGTTGGTACAAAATGCGGCTCCTAGACTTTTGACAAGAACAAGAAAGTTTGATCACATTACGCCTGTACTGTATATACCTTTATATACATATATACATACATATATACCTATACTGTATATACCTTTATATACATTTATACATACATATATACCTATACTGTATATACCTTTATATACATATATACATACATATATACCTATACTGGCTCACCTGCACTGGCTTCCTGTGCACTTAAGATGTGACTTTAAGGTTTTACTACTTACGTATAAAATACTACACGGTCTAGCTCCATCCAATCTTGCCGATTGTATTGTACCATGTGTCCCGGCAAGAAATCTGCGTTCAAAGGACTCCGGCTTATTAGTGATTGCCAAAGCCCAAAAAAAGTCTGCGGGCTGTAGAGCGTTTTCCGTTCGGGCTCCAGTACTCTGGAATGCCCTCCCGGTAAAAGTTTGAGATGCCACCTCAGTAGAAGCATTTAAGTCTCACCTTAAAACTCATTTGTATACTCTAGCCTTTAAATAGACTCCCTTTTTAGACCAGTTGATCTGCCGTTTCGTTTCTTTTTCTTCTATGTCCCACTCTCCCTTGTGGAGGGGGTCCGGTCCGATCCGGTGGCCATGTACTGCTCGCCTGTGTATCGGCTGGGGACATCTCTGCGCTGCTGATCCGCCTCCGCTTGGGATGGTTTCCTGCTGGCTCCGCTATGAACGGGACTCTCGCTGCTGTGTTGGATCCGCTTTGGACTGGACTCTCGCGACTGTGTTGGATCCATTGTGGATTGAACTTTCACAGTATCATGTTAGACCCGCTCGACATCCATTGCTTTCCTCCTCTCCAAGGTTCTCATAGTCATCATTGTCACCGACGTCCCACTGGGTGTGAGTTTTCCTTGCCCTTATGTGGGCCTACCGAGGATGTCGTGGTGGTTTGTGCAGCCCTTTGAGACACTTGTGATTTAGGGCTATATAAGTAAACATTGATTGATTGATTGATCATTTGTAGACTATAATTACAGATTTGCATAAAATATATTTTAAACTAGAGATGTCCGATAATGGCCTTTTTGCCATTATCCGATATTCCAATATTGACCAACTCCTAATTACCGATTCCGATATCAACTGATACCGATATATACAGTCGTGGAATTAACACATTATTATGCCTAATTTTGTTTTGATGCCCCGCTGGATGTATTAAAAAATGTAACAAGGTTTTCCAAAATAAATTAACTCAAGTTATGGAAAAAAGTGCCAATTATTAGTGAAGTCACAAAGTACATTATTTTTCTTTAACAGGCCTCAAAACAGCAGCTTGGAATTTGGGACATGCTCTCCCTGGGAGACCATGAGGATGTTGAGGTGGGCGGGGTAGGCGGTAGAGGGGGGTGTATATTGTAGCATCCCGGAGCAGTTAGTGCTGCAAGTGGTTCTGGGTATTTGTTCTGTTGTGTTTACGTTGTGTTACGGTGCGGATGTTCTCCCGAAATGTGTTTGTCATTCTTGTTTAGTGTGGGTTCACAGTCTGGCGCATATTTGCAACAGTGTTAAAGTTGTTTGTACGGCCACCCTCCGTGTGACATGAATAGTCAATCAATCAATCAATGTTTACTTATATAGCCCTAAATCACTAGTGTCTCAAAGGGCTGCACAAACCACTACGACATCCTCGGTAGGCCCACATAAGGGCAAGGAAAACTCACACCCAGTGGGACGTCGGTGACAATGATGACTATGAGAACCTTGGAGAGGAGGAAAGCAATGGATGTCGAGCGGGTCTAACATGATACTGTGAAAGTTCAATCCACAATGGATCCAACACAGTCGCGAGAGTCCAGTCCAAAGCGGATCCAACACAGCAGCGAGAGTCCCGTTCACAGCGGAGCCAGCAGGAAACCATCCCAAGCGGAGGCGGATCAGCAGCGCAGAGATGTCCCCAGCCGATACACAGGCAAGCAGTACATGGCCACCGGATCGGACCGGACTCCCTCCACAAGGGAGAGTGGGACATAGAAGAAAAAGAAAAGATACGGCAGATCAACTGGTCTAAAAAGGGAGTCTATTTAAAGGCTAGAGTATACAAATGAGTTTTAAGGTGAGACTTAAAATAGCTGTTGACCAAGTATAGATTGCATTCACTTGTGTGTGTGGAAAGCCGTAGATAATATGTGACTGGGCCAGCCTGCAAAGTTGGTGCCTTCACGGTTTATTGGCACTCTGTACTTCTCCCTACATCCGTGTACACAGCGGCGATTTAAAAAGTCATACATTTTACATTTTGAAACCAATACCCATAATTTCCGATAATACATTTTAAAGCATTCATCGGCCGATAATGTCGGCAGTTCGATATTATCAGACATCTCTATTTTAAAGACAAATAGGTGAAATTAGACAATCTCCCATGGCACACCAGACTGTATCCCACGGCACACTAGTGTGTCGCGGCACAGTGGTTGAAACACAATTTAAACACACTCTACGTCATCTCAGGTACGGGTTCATGTGTAGGGCAGCTGAGTCAGACAACAGTGTCATTAATGGTCTGACTCGGTGTTCTTCAACCACTGTGTCGCGGCACACTAGTGTGAATGACTATTGCCTGATTGCATTTGTACATCATACTGAGAAGCACAGACTCTTATGCACTGACATCCATTAATCAGCTGTTGCTCTCTGTCCCTTTTGCTCGTTTGGAGCTGGGGGAAAAAAGCTTTTGTCCATGCACCTCCTTGTGCTTGGAACATGTTACGAAGAGACTGCAAGCCGACTGAATGTTTATTCTTGAATGCTTTCAAATCTAAACTGAGAGCATTTAAAGTAGCCTCAGTTATCTGCAACTGTTTTACTTGATGTCCATCCTGTCAACTTAATGTGTAATGTTGATGTCGTTTTTGGCCGACTCTTGGCCAGGACTCCCTTGAAAAAGAGGTGTTATATTCTTAATGGGATCTCCTGGTTAAATAAAGGTTAAATATATATATATATTTTAAACTATGTCAAAGTTTTTTTCATTAATTTTGTTTATTATTGTTAGGTTTATAGCAGGGGTGTTTTTATTGAGGGTCACATTGCAGTTATGGTTGCCCTCAGAGGGCCGATTTTAACAATGTGTAATATATGAATATGCATGTACTGTAAATATATTTATATGTATATATATATATATATATATTTTTTTTTTTTACATGAACAATGAACATTATTACACTACAAATGGAGCAATACACATACCAATAGAAATAGCACTATTGATAATGAATACTAACAATAATGACCTCTATTATCAACAATGCATATATGTAATGATAACTAGAAATGCAAAAGAAAGCAGATAAAAAGAGGGGAAAAAAGAGAAACCAACTATATTAACCTTGTAGATTGTATAACTAAAACAATTTTTACTTACTAAAGTGTCCCATGTGTGATGTCTGTAGGAGTGTTTTCATGCATATTTGTACGTGCTATAGTGTTTTCAAGTCGTTAGCATTAGCTAATATGCTAACAAATTTACAAGTGTCTATGTTAGTATTATTAACTTACAATAACATTCTTTTTGTATTGTTTAACTTCCACTAATTCCTTATTAAATCCACTAAAACGTCACTGGGGAATTATTGAATCTGTTTAGCTGATAGGAGAGCTAGCCTGCGCAGCTAGTAGGTCCATTACCATGACTTCTGCTTTGTTTGATCAGCCGTTTTACTGCCTCGTTACAGACACCGTTAGGGCACATTTAAAGGCCTACTGAAATGAGATTTTCTTATTTAAACGGGATAGCAGGTCCATTCTATGTGTCATACTTAATGTGTAATGTTAATGTGGTTTTTGGCTGCCTCTTGGCCAGGACTCCCTTGAAAAAGAGGTATTCTATTCTTAATGGGATTTCCTGGTTAAATAAAGGTTAAATATATATATATATTTTAAACTATGTCAAAGTTTTTTTCATTAATTTTGTTTATTATTGTTAGGTTTATAGCAGGGGTGTCAAACTCGTTTTTATTGAGGATCACATTGCAGTTATGGTTGCCCTCAGAGGGCCGATTTTAACAATGTGTAATATATGAATATGCATGTACTGCATATATATTTATATATATATTTTTTTATTTTATTTTTTTTGTTTTACATGAACAATGAACATTATTACACTACAAATGGAGCAATATACATTCCAATAGAAATAGCACTATTGATAATGAATAATAACAATAATGACCCCTATTATCAACAATGCATATATGTGATGATAACTAGAAATGCAAAAGAAAGCAGATAAATGGAGGGGAAAAAAGAGAAACCAACTATATTAACCTTGTAGATTGTATAACTAAAACATTTTTTACTTACTAAAGTGTCCCATGTGTGATGTCTGTAGGAGTGTTTTCATGCATATTTGTACGTGCTATAGTGTTTTCAAGTCGTTAGCATTAGCTAATATGCCAACAAATTTACAAGTGTCTATGTTAGTATTATTAACTTACAATAACATTCTTTTTGTATTGTTTAACTTCCACAAATTCCTTATTAAATTCACTAAAACGTCACTGGGGAATTATTGAATCTGTTTAGCTGATAGGAGAGCTAGCCTGCGCAGCTAGTAGGTCCATTACCATGACTTCTGCTTTGTTTGATCAGCCGTTTTACTGCCTCGTTACAGACACCGTTAGGGCACATTTAAAAGCCTACTGAAATGAGATTTTCTTATTTAAACGGGATAGCAGGTCCATTCTATGTGTCATACTTAATGTGTAATGTTAATGTCGTTTTTGTCCGACTCTTGGCCAGGACTCCCTTGAAAAAGAGGTATTCTATTCTTAATGGGATCTCCTGGTTAAATAAAGGTTAAATATATATATATATATATATATATATATATATATATATATATATATATATATATATATATATATATATATATATATATATATTCTTTAAACTATGTCAAAGTTTTTTTCATTAATTTTGTTTATTATTGTTAGGTTTATAGCAGGGGTGTCAAACTCGTTTTTATTGAGGATCACATTGCAGTTATGGTTGCCCTCAGAGGGCCGATTTTAACAATGTATAATATATGAATATGCATGTACTGTATATATATATATATATATATATATTTTTTTTTTTTTACATGAACAATGAACATTATTACACTACAAAAGGAGCAATACACATACCAATAGAAATAGCACTATTGATAATGAATAATAACAATAATGACCTCTATTATCAACAATGCATATATGTGATGATAACTAGAAATGCAAAAGAAAGCAGATAAATGGAGGGGAAAAAAGAGAAACCAACTATATTAACCTTGTAGATTGTATAGCTAAAACATTTTTTACTTACTAAAGTGTCCCATGTGTGATGTCTGTAGGAGTGTTTTCATGCATATTTGTACGTGCTATAGTGTTTTCAAGTCGTTAGCATTAGCTAATACGCTAACAAATTTACAAGTGTCTATTTTAGTATTATTAACTTACAATAACATTCTTTTTGTATTGTTTAACTTCCACAAATTCCTTATTAAATTCACTAAAACGTCACTGGGGAATTATTGAATCTGTTTAGCTGATAGGAGAGCTAGCCTGCGCAGCTAGTAGGTCCATTACCATGACTTCTGTTTTGTTTGATCAGCCGTTTTACTGCCTCGTTACAGACACCGTTAGGGCACATTTAAAGGCCTACTGAAAAGAGATTTTCTTATTTAAACGGGATAGCAGGTCCATTCTATGTGTCATACTTAATGTGTAATGTTAATGTGGTTTTTGGCCGCCTCTTGGCCAGGACTCCCTTGAAAAAGAGGTATTCTATTCTTAATGGGATTTCCTGGTTAAATAAAGGTTAAATATATATATATTTTTTTTAAACTATGTCAAAGTTTTTTTCATTAATTTTGTTTATTATTGTTAGGTTTATAGCAGGGGTGTCAAACTCGTTTTTATTGAGGATCACATTGCAGTTATGGTTGCCCTCAGAGGGCTGCTTTTAACAATGTATAATATATGAATATGCATGTACTGTAAATATATTTATATATATATATATTTTTTTTTTTTACATGAACAATGAACATTATTACACTACAAATGGAGCAATACACATACCAATAGAAATAGCACTATTGATAATGAATACTAACAATAATGACCTCTATTATCAACAATGCATATATGTAATGATAACTAGAAATGCAAAAGAAAGCAGATAAATGGAGGGGAAAAAAGAGAAACCAACTATATTAACCTTGTAGATTGTATAACTAAAACAATTTTTACTTACTAAAGTGTCCCATGTGTGATGTCTGTAGGAGTGTTTTCATGCATATTTGTACGTGCTATAGTGTTTTCAAGTCGTTAGCATTAGCTAATATGCTAACAAATTTACAAGTGTCTATGTTAGTATTATTAACTCACAATAACATTCTTTTTGTATTGTTTAACTTCCACAAATTCCTTATTAAATCCAATAAAACGTCACTGGGGAATTATTGAGTCTGTTTAGCTGATAGGAGAGCTAGCCTGCGCAGCTAGTAGGTCCATTACCATGACTTCTGTTTTGTTTGATCAGCCGTTTTACTGCCTCGTTACAGACACCGTTAGGGCACATTTAAAGGCCTACTGAAATGAGATTTTCTTATTTAAACGGGATAGCAGGTCCATTCTATGTGTCATACTTGATGTGTAATGTTAATGTGGTTTTTGGCCGCCTCTTGGCCAGGACTCCCTTGAAAAAGAGGTATTCTATTCTTAATGGGATTTCCTGGTTAAATAAAGGTTAAATATATATATATTTTTTTTTAACTATGTCAAAGTTTTTTTCATTAATTTTGTTTATTATTGTTAGGTTTATAGCAGGGGTGTCAAACTCGTTTTTATTGAGGGTCACATTGCAGTTATGGTTGCCCTCAGAGGGCCGCTTTTAACAATGTGTAATATATGAATATGCATGTACTGTAAATATATTTTTATATATATATATTTTTTTTTTTACATGAACAATGAACATTATTACACTACAAATGGAGCAATATACATACCAATAGAAATAGCACTATTGATAATGAATACTAACAATAATGACCTCTATTATCAACAATGCATATATGTAATGATAACTAGAAATGCAAAAGAAAGCAGATAAAAGGAGGGGAAAAAAGAGAAACCAACTATATTAACCTTGAAGATTGTATAACTAAAACAATTTTTACTTACTAAAGTGTCCCATGTGTGATGTCTGTAGGAGTGTTTTCATGCATATTTGTACGTGCTATAGTGTTTTCAAGTCGTTAGCATTAGCTAATATGCTAACAAATTTACAAGTGTCTATGTTAGTATTATTAACTCACAATAACATTCTTTTTGTATTGTTTAACTTCCACAAATTCCTCAGTAAATTCACTAAAACGTCACTGGGGAATTATTGACTCTGTTTAGCTGATAGGAGAGCTAGCCTGCGCAGCTAGTAGGTCCATTACCATGACTTCTGTTTTGTTTGATCAGCCGTTTTACTGCCTCGTTACAGACACCGTTAGGGCACATTTAAAGGCCTACTGAAATGAGATTTTCTTATTTAAACGGGATAGCAGGTCCATTCTATGTGTCATACTTGATGTGTAATGTTAATGTGGTTTTTGGCCGCCTCTTGGCCAGGACTCCCTTGAAAAAGAGGTATTCTATTCTTAATGGGATCTCCTGGTTAAATAAAGGTTAAATATATATATATATTTTAAACTATGTCAAAGTTTTTTTCATTAATTTTGTTTATTATTGTTAGGTTTATAGCAGGGGTGTCAAACTCGTTTTTATTGAGGGTCACATTGCAGTTATGGTTGCCCTCAGAGGGCCGATTTTAACAATGTGTAATATATGAATATGCATGTACTGTATATATATATATATATATTTTTTTTTATTATTATTTTTTTTTTACATGAACAATGAACATTATTACACTACAAATGGAGCAATACAAATACCAATAGAAATAGCACTATTGATAATGAATAATAACAATAATGACCTCTATTATCAACAATGCATATATGTAATGATAACTACAAATGCAAAAGAAAGCAGATAAATGGAGGGGAAAAAAGAGAAGCCAACTGTATTAACCTTGAAGATTGTTATAGTAACAATAGGTTAAGCTTTGTCAGTGTGCTGTGTTTGACCCAGTTTCTCATAGGGCAACAACGTTAATATATGTTTGATGAAACAAGTGAATGAGTGTGTGTGTGTATGTATATGTACTTGTATATGTACAGTAGGTGTTACACGTGTTTTCTCATCTGCAGTGTGTGTGTTAACAATATCATTTCGTATTTAGACACGCTGCCAATGCTGCAGTTATTTTACTTTACAGTACCTCCTTTCTACTCTTCTTTCTGCAGACGCTCCACTCGGGCCCCTTCCTCTTTCCACCTTCTCCCTGTAGTCCTACAATAACACAGACAGTGGCCTCAGTAAGTGCTGTTTTCCTGCCTGGACCCATGGACCCTCCCCATAACTAAACAGAAGCCAGGCTCATTTTACCTCCTTCACCCGCCCAAATTGGACGTGTTCCGGCCAGACAAATACTAAACAATATGCGTCGTGAGTAAGAAAAGGAGAGTGAACGGCCCCAAAAGGTTTTGACGTCTTTATTGATTTTGCCCTTATCTTTCTTTGTATTCCTTGAGATAAACTGCTACGTTAATCAACGAGTCTCATTCGCGGCAATTATTATCACTCAAACTCATTAATGCAAAAGTTGACATTTGCAAAAATTAAGCAG